>NC_077233.1:284037961-284367961 GCF_027887165.1 Monodelphis domestica | reverse complement strand
GGAATTCATCAAGTGAAAGAACAAGAGAACTCCAGGCAAAGGAGACAAAGTGAGCAAAGATAAAGAAAACGCCAACCTTGTATCAATTGCCTCCTGGACAACTCCTAGATGTCCAGTAGATGCCAACAACAAAAGATGCCCCAAAGAGCATGAACTTTCCCTCTTTAACCTTTAATGACTTTTTTTTTTCAAGAGCACCAGTGTCCTTTAAGTCACTTGACTTTGCAGCTTTGGTCTTTACTTGTTCCTTTCTCTCATTTTCCTACATCCCATTGCTTTCTGCTTCATTGACTTTATTTCCACACTATCTTTTTATTTATTTATCTTTTCCCATATTATTCATTTTTGTAATTTATTAATCTTATAAAACCAAAACTTAAAACATAAACCCAAATAAGCAATTGAACAATCAGATCCCACAGTTCTTCCTCAGGAGATAGATAGCATTCTTGTTCCTAAGCCCCTCAGAATTGTCCTGGACCTTTCTGTTGTTGAGAGTAGCTAAGCCTATCACAATTGATTATCCCACAATATTGTTATTACTGTGTATAATGTTTTCCTGATTCTGCTTGTTTCACTTTGAAGGCCTTCTCAGCTCTTTCTCAAATCATCTTGTTCATCATTTCTTACTGCATAAAAGTATTCTCTCACTATCATATACTACAATTTATTCAGTCATTCTGCAGATGATGGACATCCCTTGAATTTGCAATTCTTTGCCACCACAAAAAGATCAGCTATAAATATTGCATAAGTATGTTTCTCCCCTCTTTTGATCATTTTGGGATACAGACCCAGTAATATTATTACTGGATCAAAGGGTATGGATTGTTTTATAACCCTTTGGGCATAGTTCCAAATTTCCCTCCAGAATGGTTGGATCAGTTCACAGCTCCACCAGCAATTTTGCGATATCCTCTCCAACATTTATCATTTTCCTTTACTATCATATTTCCTTCTAAGTACTTCTTTTATCTCATCTCACATAGTCACTACCCAAAATCAAACCCTAATCACTTTTCTGAATATTTAAAATCACTTCCAAATTGATCTCACTCTTATGTAACTCTCCAACTCTAGGGTTCTCTCCACTTTGCCACCACTTTGATATTCTTAAAACAAAGAAATGACCTTGTAATTTCCCTGCAAAAGAGGAATTAGTTGCATCTAATAATGTTTTAAAGTAATATTTTTGGCATTTAAAATCCTTTACTTATATTTCTAGAATACATCATAACTCATCATCAACTTTATGGTACAGGTAAAACTGACCTACTTGTTTTTTTCTCATTCATTTCATTCCATCTATCACTTTATGTTGTTGCTCAGTTTAGAATGCTGCTGTTTTTTTTTAAATCTGTTTTCTGGAATCCTGAGCTCTCCTTAATAATCATTTGAAGTACTTTTAAAACATTTACTTTATTACCCAGAATTCCTTGGGGAGTCTGTGGAATCTGTAAGTATAATACTATTAACTCTGTTTCACCACTTACACTTATAAATATTCTTGGGAATTTTGTCTTGAGACAGAAAATCATGCATATTTGTAGTTAATATTTGGAGTCTTTGGACAAGTATGAGATAATAGCCATATGTTGATGAAAAACAAAGGTTGATTCAAGGCTTTTAATTTAATCTTGAGGAAGGTTAAAAACTACCACTGACCATTTTAGGGAGAGTTTAGGACCTTTGGAGGTATGAGAAAGGAAATGGTATTAATCAAGAATTAATACTAACTTCTCAATGACTGATATCAAGTAAACACAGAATCCTTTCCCAAATTATTCTGTAGCAATAGATAAGGGATAAATGAATAACAACATATAAAAACTGAAATTAATTATAGCTTAATAGACAAAAATGATATATATATATATATATATAATAATGTAGTTGTCAATTCTGAATCAGCTATATATAGTCAGATTATATATTTGCTAAGGCAAAAAACAAATTTAGCACAATTCAGAAAAGAAAATAAAACTGAGAAATAGCTACAACGTGAAATTAAGAGTTTCATCCTGACATTTAAACAAATTATTGAGGGCAAATAGGATATGACCAGAAGTAAAGACAAATGATTACAATGATTTCTAATGGAAGTTTAAGCGGTGCAAGACAGGTTTTTTGACAAATAGACCAAAATAAAACTAAATACGGTCAATCTAAAAATACTAATTTTTGTCTAATCTTAATTGGTCCTTTACTTCAACAAAACATTACTTTTCCTCCACCCTAAAATGATTCTCTATCCAACTTCCTAGAGAGACTATTTCAAACCTTTCTTCAAGTCTCCTAAATATCCTACCTCATTTTCTACTCCCCACACCATTCAGCTAATGACCTTGTCTCATGCTTCTCTAGAGAAAATAGGGACCATTTCCTTTTCTCCTTTTCCATACATTTCAGTACCCCTTGTCTTCACTTCCATTCTACCCTCCTTTAATATAGTCTACTTTCCAAAAGTGAAATTTCAGTCCTAATTGATCTCTCCTTTTCAGTTAACTGCAGTCCTCCATTTTATCTCTACCATGAAATAAAATCCTCTCTTCAGCATTTAATTACTTTATAAACTGGGCTTATATCATCTTACTGGACCTATAATATATCAACCCCCTTTTGGCACTTTATGATCCAGACAAGCCTGCTTGGTTACAGTTCCTTACCCAAGTCATTCCAATTAATTTCTCTGTGATTTTGTACTGATTGTTCTCCATGGCTAGAATGCTATCACTCCTAATGTTACTTAGCCCTGTGATGGGCAAACTTTTGATATTGGTGTGTCCAAATTCACCAAAAAACTGAGCATAACTTGGGTGGTGTGTCACTTTGAGAAAAAAAACAAAAACAAAAACATAATTTCATAATATTTATAGTTTAAATAACAAAAATGTATAATTGTAATATATAACTGTATCTAATAAATCAAAAACTAATTTTTTAACTTATTTGCTTAGTAAGTTCTTTGTTCATCTGCCAGTTTCTTCTGTTGGCCTTAATATTATTTAACTTGTGTGGGGTGCTGTGAACTAAGATGAGTGAGAGGAAGGGGAGATTCTTTAACTAACCTGCCTATTAATGACTTTATTGCTGCTGAATTTCAATGGAAAATTTCAATTGAAGTTTGATATTGTGTATACTTCAAGCCCAAGCAAGTGCTACTAACTTCATCTGTCAATCTGTTTCTTTTGTTGGTTTTGATATTTTTTTAAAATGTAGAATAAGGTCTCACAAAAGTACATAGAGGGAAAAATTGTGAGTAAAGTCATTGCTATATTTTTCAGGGTGCTAAAAGTGTCTGGTAATCTATTCCAGGCACTCCTCTTTTGCATGCGGGCTGGAGCCCTGCCCCATCTTCCACAGCCCAGCCCTTCCATGCCCCTCCCCTCCCCAGCTGGCTGGTCCAGGGGTACTATAAGAGCAGCCACCCACCCGCCTGCCTATCTTCCCATGTTTCTTCTGTGCACGTGTTCCTCCTCTCTGCCCCCTCAGAAGCCCTACATGCCATAGCCACATGGTATGTGCTGCCTGCTGCTCAACCCCTCCCTTCCCCCATGGCCAGAGTGTGGAGCAACCCTATCCCCTCTCCCCACCCCTTAGTCCCCATTCCCAGGCCAGGCCGGGACATGGTCATTGCCAAGGCTGTGGATGTGCAGCTCCCCAGGCAGGCCCTGAGGCCATCAGCCCACATGAGGCTGCATGTCATAGGTTCATCATCATGGACTTAGCCTCTTAGAATTCTGTTTACCTCAAAAGTAGCTCAAGGGTCACCTTCTACAGGAAATTTTTCTTCATCTCTCCAGATTTAGTTATCTAATAAGTAACATATTTTTAATGTAAAATACACATGTGCTTGTTGTCTCCTCAGATTGTTCATAAGCTTCTTAAGTGTGGAAACAATTTCTTTTCAATATTTATAGCCCCAGTGATGAACACAGTATCTGCTTAATGTGTATAATAAATCTAGTAGCAAAGAGAATACTTGGATGGAATATTAAATTTTTCAAAATATTATACATACAAAATATTACAATGAAAGGCGATGAAAGCTTATTAATAGTATTGTCAATAAAAACAGAAATGAAGGAGGAAGTAAATCCATTTTAAAGAAAACTATAGAGAGGCATGGTGGAAAGATGGTGAAGTAGGCAGTGAAGTTTTCTCAGTGTTCTAATACTCTCCCAAAACAATCAGAAATAATTCCACAGAAGCAAAACTAAAAGCTGCAAAAACAGACAGAAATCCTTAGTGAAACTGAACAACAAGGACAGATGAGGAAAGAAGGTTTCTTCCTGCCCTTGGGGACAAGATTAACAGTCTTACCTTGTTCACCTGCTTCACCAAGGATACCACTGGAGACCTCCAAGAGTAGATGGGTCTACTTTGTAATATTTATTTGGAAAGGAAATGGGAATTGGAAAACGGGGGGGGGGGGGGATAAATGGGAGGTTTGTAGCAGGGTATGAAGGAGAGAGGGGAGAGAGGGAACACTGCTTGGTGAGGCAAGGGAGGGAGATGCCCCCTGCTGAGAGGAAACAACAGGGGTCCAAGGAGGTCTGTTTGTCTTTGAATGACTGAAACTGAAGTTCAGCTCCCTCTATGACCAGTAAAGATAGTCCACTTATCTGACTGTGAATTCAAATAACATAAAGTTTAATAACTAGTTGGGATTGGAGTTTTCCTCAGCTTCAGACCTGAGGCCAGGCCCCAGAGGCTGGCGGAGGGTTTGTCCCACTCCCGTCTACTCTCGTTGTTCTAATTCAGAATCTTAGCAGTACACAGAAAGCAAATGAGAACAATTCTAACCTTTTGAAGCCTGTGTCTTTGGGCTGAACCAAGAAGAGCATGCCACTCCAGACTGGGCTGAACAAGCTCCTCTCCCCTCCAACACCAGGAAGCAAGTCCCACCCGGCAGGAAGGAAGTGCTAGTCACAAGACCCAACTGCCACTCCCAGTTGGGCCCTTCCCCCACAAACTGTCAGTCTTGTTTCCTTTCCACAACTTTGACCTCAGCTCCAGAGACATCCCCTGGCCCACAGGTGGGAGCCAATGAAGTGGACACCCTGGAGTCTGAAGGCACTGGATTCTGAGGACAGAAGTTCAGACTTCTCTGCTCATGAACAAGGAACTTGGAGGGTCCAAGAACACAGACTGGACACCTACTCTGACCAGGCCTATAGCAATGGGTAAGGAGGAATGAGGAAGAAGTAGGCATCAGTGAATGTGGTTACTGAGGGACCAGGTTCCCATCAGCTCTGGTCATTCTCAGGAGAGTGGAGTCCCTGCTTGCTGCCTCAGGGGGAACAGATTGACTGCTTGTGGTATCAGTGGAAAAACTGACTTCTGACTCTGGTAAGAATACTTGAGCCCCATCATGGAGTGGGACTTTTTTTTTTAAACTCTTACCTTCCATCTTGGAGTCAATACTGTGTATTGGCTCCAAGGCAGAAGAGTGATAAGGGCTAGGCCATGGGGTTCAAGTGACTTGCCCAGGGTCACACAGCTGGGAAGTGTCTGAGGCTAGATTTGAACCCAGGACCTCCTGTCTCTAGGCCTGGCTTTCAATTGACTGAGCTACTTAGCTGCTCCCAAGTGGGACTTTAGTAAAGGACAAGTCTTTAAAAAGTAGAAAAACCAAAAAAGCCTGAAGTAAAAAAAAATGCACAAAAAATCTCTAAACCTAAAATAACACAATAGGAACCCCAGGAATCCAGTAAAAAGCCAATAATTAAATCTAATTGGTTGGCCACTAAAATTCAGTAAATAAATAAATAAAACTGAGCAAACAAAGAAGAAAGAACCTAATTATTTATAGTTAATATGGGGACAGAAAGGCTCAAATTCAAAGTTCAATGAAATAAAAACACCTATTTCAAAAATAGCAAAGGAAGTGGCCATAAGCTGAAAAAGAGCTTTTGGAAGAGTTTTAAAAAGACCTCAAAAAACAAATGAGAGAGGTTGAGGAAAAGTTAGGGAAAAAAAGAGAAATGTAAGAAAATTGAGAAAATCTTGAAGGAAAAATTATGCAAATAGAAAAAGATATCCAGAAATTCAAAAAAGAAAATTGTGTATTAAGAACTAGAATTAGACAAGGAAAAACTACACATTTCCTAAGACAAAAATTAATTACAAAGCAAAATAAAAAGAATAAATTAATAAAAGTGAATATGAAATAACATCACTAAACAACTGACCTGGAAAATAGATCAAGGAGAGAAAATAGGAGAGAATAGTTGGAATTCCAGAAAGCTATGATTTTTTAAAAAAGAGCTTAGATACCATACTCTAAGAAATCATAAAGGAAAACAGCCCTGAAATTCTAGAATCAGATGGTAAAATGAAAATTGAAAGAATATACTCTTCACCCCCTTAAAGAGATTCAAAGATGAAAATGAACAGGAATAACATTGCCACATTCCATAGATCCCAGGTTAAGGAAAAAATACTACAAGAAACAAGAAATACATATTAAAATACTATGGAACTACTCAGAGAAGAACATAGTGTCTAGCACATAAAACATTAAATGAATATAGGATTCAGAATACAGAATTTATTAAAGCAAAAGAACTTGGCTTACAGCCAAGAATAATATATAATAATATATCCAGAAAAGATAAGCATAATTATAAATGGTAAAAATGAATATTCAATTAACTAAAGGAGGTTCAACTATTTTGAGGGGGAAAGCCCAGAACTCATCAGAAAATTTGATTCATAAGAAAAATATAAAGAAATGAAAGACTAATCATAAGTAACCCGAAAGGTAAAATTGTTTTATTCCTGTATGGGAAAATGTCATCTGTGGCCCTTGGGAATGGTATACCCCTGGGCATTTCAAAGGGACATGTATGGAAGTAAGATGATATCAAAGTGAAATAATGGAATGAGGCAAAATGAAAGTGAAAAAGACCAGGATGAGGTGGAGTGGAGTGGCTGTCTCATATGTAGGAGGATGAGTAGAGGAAATGTCATAGAGAAGGGATGAAGGGTGGAGGGCTGAAAGTACTAGAAGCCTACTCTCATTAGACATTAGAGGGCAACATGCTCAAGTAGCAGGATAAAATTTTTCTTAATGTACAGAGAAACAAAAGGGACGGGGGATTGGATAAGGTAGGGACTGGGCATAGGTTAAGAAAATGGAGTATAAGGAAATTTAAAAAGGGAGGGAAGATAAGGGATACATAGAGGAAAGTAGATGTCCAGAGGTATGAGGATAAGGTGAGGGCATAATGGAATCAAGAAGTAGGAGGGAATGGTTGTAGGGATAAGGAAGGGAATTTTCAAAAGGTGGATAGAATACGAATTAAAAGGTAGTGTCAGAGGTTGATATTTCAGGGTCTATCTTAGATAAAGATCTAAGACCCCTCCTCAGAGGTAGAATTCTCATGGTCTGTCTTAGAATGGGTCCAAGCACCCTCACCTCCTCCTTCTTTAAGTTTCCCATAACAAAATTACTGACCATTTTATGAACCCTGGATGATTCCTGGAACCATTATCTTTCCCCAACCATTATCGTACCAGCTGCACTATCTACATTCTTGTCACAGTTTCCCATGGACCTTTGTCATGGGTGATTGTTTGTAATTTCTACAATTTTTACCTTTAAAAGATCTACCAATTTGAAATAAACTCAAAACCATTGTCACCAGTATTGGGTCCCTTTTGACCCCACATTTTGATTGTGATTCTTATCTTTTCCCTCACCCTTATCTTCAGGTGATGTCCTTCTTACTTCTACCTTTGCATTTCCTCTTACTATTTTCCCCATTCCTTACCTGGGGAACTCTGGTCCTAGTCCTGCCCTTCCTCTGGGTCTTTAACAGTAAAGGGGAGGCAACAAGGGAAGGGCATGTGGAACAAGGAGGGCAAGGACAGAGGATAAAGGAGGATTTTTGGCAATGAGTGTGAGTTAGAGAACCAGGAGATACTGATACCTTAAACTTTAAAGACTTTCCTCAGGCTTGGGTGTGAGCTTTGGATCTCATTCTGAACTTGATGAGGTCAGGTGCTAATTAGATTCTAGCCCCAGACTTAGGCTCACCTTTTTGGTCTCATTGTGTTATTGATTTAATCAGGAACATCTCCTTGATTGCCCTATCCTGGAGCTCCACCCTTAGTTTTGGGCAAAATGATCCCAGGGAGGCTCTCCCTGAGAATTGTGTCCTTGCCCCAAACCATGGATTATGTCCTCACTCCTTTAAGCCCTGACTGGGATTCCTGGCTTTGCTCTGGGCCCATGGGGATTGGCCCTCTTCAGCCCAGATTGCCTCGGCTTGGACTCTAGAATTCTCCACAGGTTTGCAATTTCAAGCATGTTAGTTGGCTTGGAACACGAATTGTCTGGCAGGATCTCAGGGTCTGACTTACCTTGAGCTTAAGTTTGGAACCTACAGAAGCAGATGTGTGGGGTGGTGGTGGTGGTGGGGTTGTGGGTTGCTCTTGGCTTGCTCTTCACTCACTGCTATGCCACCTGCTATCTTTGCTCCCCTCTCCCCTCAGTTCCCCAGATGGTCTCTGTCTACCTTTTGGGGTTTTTTGGAAGCTTGTTTCCCTCCACCTTGTTGATTCTTTCACTCCAATATTCATTTTGTGGTTCTATTCTACTCTTGCTCTAGAGGATTTTTGTGAAACAGCTTTGCTGCCCTAGTCATTCCTCCATCTTTGCTCCATCCCCGGAAGTGAGCTCAGTCTTTTGACAGAGGAATAGTGCTATTAGATTAGCCATTATTTAACACGTGAAGCTGCTACTAACTCTTCCCTGGCTTTCCTGCCTATTTGGTATTTTATAACCTAGATAACATTGGGAAAGGTTAATCTTAGTGAGATGTAATTAGAGTTAGCTTTGCTCTCCCAGTCTGTTGTCCTGAACCCTAATTTGTCCTTAATTGTTTCTTGTTTAAGCTAATCACTTAATGGCTAATCATTTTAAATGTGCCTGTTTTCCCAGAAATCACCAAACCATCTGGCTGAGATTTTTTAAAATGCTCTTAGAACACTTAGTGAATCAGTTAATCAACAAGCATTCTTTTTAGTTACCTACTATGTGTCTGGCACAGTGCTAAGCACTGGGGATATGACAATGTGAATAATCGCAGCCTTCAAGAAGTTTATAATCTAATGGGGATCATATGCTAAACTATAAATTATATTAATGTCTAAAATATTATATACAGAGCAGATACAATATATAACATAATATATTATCAATTAATAAAGAAGATATACAAAACACTGTTTTCATAGAGAACATACTAGCAGCTTAGGAGAACAAGAACGGCTCTCATACATGATGCTTAAGATGAACAATTGTGGAAATCAGGAATTCTAAGAGGATGCAGTGAGCAGGAAATTTACTCCATATTTTAGGATGGGAAAGAGAGAGAAATCTTTTAGAGGAATAGTAAATAGGCTAGAATGGCTATTATAGAATATATTATAGAGTGTATATATATATATATATATAGAACCTATATATAGAATAGTGAATAGGCTAGAACTGTAAATTGTATGGAGAGGAGTAATATGTAAGAAATTTGAAAAGATAGGAAAGAGGCAGTTCTGAAGCATTTGGGGGGGGGGGGGTTTGTTTTGTCCTTGAGGTAAAAATGCCTGAAACATAGAATATGGAGATGAAAATGTTTTCATGTACGACAATAATTTTGGTAGTTTTGTGGAGGGTGTTTCAGTGGTTAAATACCCAAGGCAGGGAGATGAGTTTGCAAGCTTTTATAATAGAATGGGCAACCAGGGAAGAAGTAATATGGTTTTTGAACTAGAGAAGTACCAGTCTTGGAGGGAAGGGAATAAATGAAGATGTTGTGGAGAGGAGTTAAAGACTGATTGAACTGGTATTAGAGGAAATTTATATTAGTACTAAGTAAAATAAACATTTATTGAGCACTTTCTGTGGACCAAAAATTGAGCCAGATACTAGGAATACAAATAAAAAAGTAAAAAATAAATAGGCCCGCAATACCTTACATTTGAACAGGGAATTAACAAAACAAGGGGAATGAAATCTAGCAAGGAACATTAAAAAAAATTCATTGATTTAGATATTTTTTAACATTTATTTTTAAAAATTTTGAGTCTCTCCCCTCTGCCTCTGCCACTGACAATGTAAGCAATTTGATTTCTTCCTTATACCCAAGAATTAGACTTTATCTGCATATCTTTCAAGTTGGATTGAGCAGGAGAGACGGGTGGCTATGTCTCACTGGTGAGTCTGGCTCTCTCTCCACTCTGTACCCTTGCTCCTCCAGTTTTCTGCCAGCTCTGTGACACTGAATCCTCCTGCCCTCTGGAGGCTTCTTCTCTGCACTATTAATGAAATGGATTAAGCCAGTTGAGCTGATCTGCAGAGTTGTATGTGCCCTGAGGTCAAAATTTCCTGAGGCAAAGGCCCAAGATAGAGGTGTGGTGGCTGAAGGGTGGGACCAGCTTGCCTTCTTCTTCATTTCTTTCCTCTAGCTGCCTTCTTGCCAACTGTGGTCAGAGCTCTGAGTTTCATATAGTTGTGGTAACAAGACACTCCATCCTGGTTGGAGCCCTCACCCTGAGATCTCACCAACCACCTGAGTCTCAGCACAGTAGGGAGGGAAGGGCTCTGGGACCTTCCTTCTTACTTTTTCTTAAACTTGAGAACTAAACCTTCTCTATGTACCTTTTAAATTGAATCAAGCAGGAAGGTCACTCAGCTCTATCTTCTTGCTGGATCTTGTTTTCTGTCTCCTTACAGTGTTTTGTTTTCAATTGATATGGAAAGGTTTTCATAGAAGAATTGACTTTTGCTGCTTCTATGCTGCCATCTTGACCTCTATTCCCCTTCTCCATGGCAGTTCCTTGACTCATTCTTCTTCCTCAGGAGACAAACATTTCACCCTACCTATTCCACTACTATTAAGACTTATTCCATTCTATTCACCTTACTCTTGAGTCTTCCATTCATATATGGCCTTTATTTTTCCTAGGCAATGATGCCACTCCTAGGAGATATAGATGATATTTTTCTAAATTGTAACATAACAATTTGAACTTTGCATTGCTTATGATTAGTCTTTCATTACTTTTGTATGTTTTCTATAGTTCAAATTTTCAGTTGAGTTTAGGGTTTTTCTCCCTAAGAATAGTTGAAATGCATTTAGTTCCTCATATATTCATTTTTTACCTTTTATAAATATTTGCATCATTGATGGATATTTATTTTGGGTTGTAAGTCTAGTTATTTTGCTTTATAAAATTCTGTGTTCCATGTCCTGAGTGTTTTTAATATTATCACTGCCAATTCTTATTTTTTTCTGTAGAATTTTTCCCCATGGTTTCATGATTCATGATTTTTCCCACCTCTCTTCCCTGCGTGATCATGATGATAGCTCCATGTTATTGAAATTGTTTCTTTCTGGCTGTTTGAAGAATTTTCACCTTGACTTGGTGGATCTTGAATTTAGCTATTACATTCCTGGAAGTTGTCTTTTCAGGATTTTGTTCTAGAGATCATCTGTGAATTCTTTCAATGTCAATTTCATTTTTGTTTTTTAGGATCTGTAGACAGTTTTCTATGATAATTTCTTGTAATATGATCTTGAAGCTTTTTCTCTTTATCCTGACTTTCGGGTGGTCCAATAATTATCAATTTGTCTCTCCTAGAACTATTTTTAGGTCATTTGTTTTTTCAATAAGATATTTCATATTTACTTCTTTTTTCATTCTTTGATTCTGCTTTATTGTTTCTTAGTTTCTCATGAAATCATTAGTTTCTAGATGGCCAATTTTGATTTTTGAAGCCTGGTTTTTCTGTCAGTTTTTGATTCTTTTTCTTTTGGCCCATTTCTTTTTGCATTCCTTTCATTTCTCTTTCCCACTTTTCCTCTACTTCTCTTAATTGTTTTTTGAAGTCATTTTTGAGCTCTTTCAGAATCTGTGTCCAATCCATAAATTTCTTTTGAACTTTGCATGTGTTTGCTTTGCTTTCACTGGCTTTCACTGGGCTTTCACTGGCCCCTTCTGTGTGAAATAGATATATAAACTGACTGAAAATACTATTGATTGAAATAGAGAAGTAGACTGAGGGGAAATTGTTTCTTCAGCAATGACTGCTGTTCTCTGGCTTTTACTAGAGAGAGCTGCTACAGGAACCTGAGGCTGATTATTTATAATGAAGATAGGAATAAGAAATGCTGAGGAGTGCCATCACAGGGATATTGACACATAGGGACTGCTCTGGCGTTTGCTACTGATGGCTGATGAATCAAATGATTTCCTTACCTCCTTCCTCCCTCACTCCCTCCCTTAACCAACCCTCTCCACTAGTTCTTCTTGAAGCATTTGGCTACTTCCCTCCCCACTTGAGAAAACTATAAAGATATTCTTTTCCTTTCCTTTTTTCAAGTCAAGGGATTTATTGGGCTAACAGGATGGGAAACTGAGGTAAGAGGGATGAGAATTTCCCAAATCTAAATGAGATAAAATTGAGGATTTGGGGAGTCACAATTGTGGTTCTTAGATAATTAGGATAATGGGGGATAGCAGCCCTTTCAAAATCTTCTTTCTTCTTCACAAATTCAGCTTGGCTGGTCTCCTTTCTCAGCTTCAACTCCAGAGAAAAACAAAGTTTAAAGTCTCTAAGTTTTCTCCTGGCCAGATCAACTCTCAAACAGGCCACCAACTAAAAAGCTTCTCCCCTGGTCAGTTTCCACTGCTCAGAGCCAGAGAGATAGAGACCCAGTCCAAAAGCCAAGATTTTCTACTCAGTGTTAACTTCAACTTCTCAGAGCCAGAGAAACTCCAAAAACCAAGTCAGCCTCACAAAGGTCTTTTAGCCAGCTTCAAACCTCCAGGGAGAGAGAGTGACTACCAGTCAGAGACAAAGTCCCCTCCCCCCTGTCAGCTCAAACTGCCAAAAACTGGGAACATTCCGTTAGAACCCTGGTTCTTGCATCTTGGTCCAAAAGTCCTGCAAAACCCCTCTCTCTACATGCCTCTATCACATGTGTCTGTGCTTTGCTCTTTGTCTTCATATAAACATTCTTTAGAATTACGTACTATTTTTGTTGTTTGCTCATTTTTTCCTATCTAATTATAGCAGGCTCTATATTTTAAGAAGGTAAACTTCAGTCCATCCTTGAAGCTATTCTCAGCTTATTTTCTGGGTATTTACCAGTATTGCTTATTGGAGGAGGATGTGAAAATCTGAGGCATGAGAGCTCTCAGAGCTCCCTCTCCCTTTTGATTCAATTGATCCTTGAGATCCTGATGACTCAAAAGACTTTCCTTAGGTTTTATTGTAAGCTTTTAGTCTTTGATCTTGATTATTTCAGGAACTACTTAAATTGTAGCCTAAGGCTTATATGTAAGTTTTTGGACTTACCATGGACTTGTTTTAATTGGGCATGCCCTTCATTGCCCTGTCCTTTTGCTCTTTCCTGAGCTTTCTGCAATAAGATCTGTGTCCGCCCTTAATACTATCAGCTACCCTAAACTGTGAACTATTTTCTCATCTCAAGCCCAGATTGGGATTCCTGGCTTCACTCTGGGCCCACACAGATCAGCCCACTTTAGCCCAGAGTACCCTGGACTGAGATTATAGACATCTCCATAGGTTTGAAATTTTAAGGGGTGTGAGTTGGCTTGGATCACTATTTTCTGTGGCAGGATGTTGGGATCTGAATTTTGGCTTGGGCTTAGGTTCTGAATATGGAATTGGAGATATGGGGTGGGGTTTGCGGACTGCTCTTTACTCCTCACTAAAGCCCTTTGCTGACTCTGCTCCCATCTTATCCCACTGAGTCAGATGTTCTCTGCCTACCTTTTGGGGTTTTTCTTTTCTTGAAAGTTTTTTTTTTCACTCTGTCTCAGTAATTCTTTCAGTCTTATGTTCATTTTATGGTGATATTTTAATATTGATTGGAAAAGATTGTCATGGTGGTTCAGTGCTACTCTGGTTTACTCCACCATTTTGGTTCTGCCCACGGAAGTCCCAGTGTTTCTCTTGGTGAAAACTCTTCTGTACTGATTACCATTAGCATTACTGAAGCATTGTGAATTTAATAATTTTAGAAGGTAAAATAAAAAAAAATTAAACACTACCTCCATCTTTGCATACCTAGGAATCATATTGAGGAATAAATATCAAACACTCTAAAATGTCTTTGTGCTACATAAATGACATTTTTTTTTTATTATTTCATGAGGAAATAAAAAACAACAAAACAAATCAAAAAGTTTTTTGGCTTCTTGTCCATAAATGAAGACTAATTCTATTGTGTCTCTGATAACTATAAAACAAAGAATTATTACATGATTTTGCCCTTTTCATTTGCTCCTTGAGAAAAGTAAACTTAACAAAATAAAACAAAATAAAATTTGCAGGGCTATCCATTTCTTATTCAGCTAATGAACTGAAATAATTTGGGAAATAATACCCTTTCCCCTAAAGTTGGTCACAAAAATCTCTGCTTGCTAGATTATTATCAGGTAAGGAAAGCAATGCCTTCCAAATGATTAAATTAAGAGTTGAATTGGGTTGTTTATTTTATTTTTTTCAAATATTGTTCTACAAAAAAAGTATTTGGAGGAAAGGGAAAAATATAAAAAGACCTTGAATCTTTTAAATTATATGCCGAGTGTGTATTTTTGTAATAAATAATTCTTATGCATACACACAGATACACTCTC
Organism: Monodelphis domestica; assembly: GCF_027887165.1. Classification (NCBI taxonomy): domain Eukaryota; kingdom Metazoa; phylum Chordata; class Mammalia; order Didelphimorphia; family Didelphidae; genus Monodelphis; species Monodelphis domestica. The sequence continues at coordinate 284,353,285 of NC_077233.1, read as the reverse complement.
AAACCCACATATTACTAATGTTTCTTTGCTCCTTAATTCTAAAACAGTCTTCCAAGTTCAAATACACCATAGCACATTGTAGCAGTTTTCTGAGTTTTAAGAATGGTAAATTTTTTACTTCTAGTTTTAGGAAAAGTTTGAATAAGACTCTGACCAGTTTTTTGCTTTATCAGAGGAGATTCAATATTGTTACATTAGGAGTTGGAGATTGCATTTGCTGGAGTGTCACTGCTATTGTTCATTCATACTCATAGATGATTACAGGGTGGCTGAAAAAAAGGAAAATGAAGTGGGACACTAAAAGATGTCTGCTATGAGAAACATGGAGGAGATCAGGGGCTGGAATATAAATTAAGGATTAGAATATGTACATATGTGTATGTATATAACTGTATGCATAGATATAATGTATATTTCCATTAGAGTATTACAATTAACTTTATGTCCAACATAGTTAATAAGTCCAGTGTCTTCATCCTATTGTCAAAGTCACTGTTATGTTTTCAACAATTCTAATTTTTAGGATTTTGATCAGCATTTCAAATGCATGCTGTTTTCCACCATCCCCTGAGGATATTAAACTATGAGATGCGTTTATAGAAATAGTTTCCAAATGGCCTCTTTAAATGAAATCAGTTTTCCTCTAAGAATGGATATTGCAGATAATCTTTAAATTCATTGAGATCCTTGACTATGGAATATAATAAAAATCAATTGTAGAAAAGCAAACCAACTGCAGCATTACATAAAAGTAGCACTGCTTTACAAAACCCCCATTTTATTGTTTTGCTCTAGGCAAAGGATAATATTGGATATGGTAAGTCATCTACAGCTCCCTTCTTTGTGTAAATAGAGTCAAAGAATTATACCTTGACCCCATTGTTATTAGTTTAGGTGGAATCACAAAAGATTATTTATGTGAAAAAAAATGTTTGAAATGGCCACACAAAATTAATATTAAGTTTCCTGTCGTCCACCTCATTACCTTGGTAGATGGCTAGTATTAAAGGCAGTGAAGCATGGAATCAGTAACCTGGGTTTTTGCCATTACTGCAGTGCTGCAGATCCACATTTTATACAATTTAGAAAGAAATTATGTATGTTCGGTGTGCTGTCCTGGAATATACAGTAAGTGCACTGGGGTAAAAATGTTAGCTTTATTATGATACTTTCAAGTCCTGCTACTTAAATTATGAGTGAAAACCACTATTATTAATAAGCAGAAGTAGGAAACCAGTGAGTATGATGAGAGGAATCTGTTTTTCTCAGTATTTGTAGATACATAAATTTAAACTTGTTTTCCTCTTCAAAATTTTCTTAAATGGTATTTAAAGTCAAATTTACATTAGGAATCAATATAAAATGTGAAGCCAGCTGTAGATCTGTGAGAATTGTCAATCTCCTTAAATGTTTTCTTTAAATTTAGGCTTTCTTTTATTCATCTTTTGTTTTCCATGACCTTTATTTCTATATATATCCTTATTTCCTTTACCCAACAGCTTTAACTGACATTGTAATATTTCCACTCATTTTCTTGGTTATTGATGTATTTTTTCTTTATAGCACATTAATTTTAAATATATATCTCTATTCCCAAACATGAGCTTTTCAAAAAGGAATTTTAAAGGAAGAGGGAAAAAAAAAACTTTTAGTGAAAACAACAAGCCCATCAATAATATCTTCTAGTCTTATTCTATACCTCTCCATCTCTAAGAGAAGAAAGAAGTTATATTTTCTCAACTCTTTTCTATGTACAAGACTGATCATCGAAATTATTTGGCATTCAGTTCTTTGTTCTTCTAATTTATATTTTTGAAGTAATCATTTACATTCTATCTTTTTCTGCTTACTTTCCTTTACTTAAGTTCACATTTATAATACCATCCTACTTTCACAACACCATATCATTACATAAACCACAGTTCATTGAGTTATGTTCTATGCACACAAAAGATGTTACTAGCGTGATCTTGGCATATATTGGAACTTTATTTCTGTCTGTGGCTTTCTGAGGGTATAATTTTAACAGATTTCTGAGTCAATTGATATGAAATATTTATGCATAATTCCAAATAACTTTCCAGATTGGTTGTAGAAATTTATAACTACTATGGGAAAATAGTGTGCTTGTCTTCCTATGACCTCTTCAACACTTATGATATCTATCACTTTTTCTTTTTACTAATTGGTTATTCCACAGAAATTAAAATGAAAAAAATCTATACTTTCAGGTTTCTATGGAGCTAGATAATGTAGATCATGACATCATCATGGAGAGAAGATCTCCACACATGAATATTCTACTTAGTATTGAGCCACCTCAATATTCTCTCAAGAAAAGTTAATATTCTTTTGATCATTGCTTCATCTACTCTTGGTGGATTGAATTAATAGATCATGGATCTTTTGTAGAGGTAGTTGTGTGTACTCTGTGCAAGCTTTTTTTCCAATCTCTCTTCTCTTTCTTAGGCAAACTTCTACATAGTGCTGGCTGCACTCATTATTGCTTCTGCTTTTATCACTCCTCAAACCTTTGAAATCTTCCTTGTAAACCCTTCATTCAATTTTAAATGCTCCCTCCAAAGTATGAAATAATATTTTGCTTGCCAGATCTGATGATCTTTTCTTCTTGATTTATCTATTGTAGTTGACATTGTTGCCTGAAATTATCTCTCATATACACTCTTCTCTCTAAGTTTTCATGATACTACTCTTTAAATTTTCCTCTTACCTTCATGATGATTTCTTTCCGGTATTATTTGACGACTTATTACCTATATCTTATCCAATAACTGGACATTTCTCAAATTTGCTCTATTTTGTTGACTTCATTCTATTTCCTGGGTAAAATTATCATCTTATATAGTTGATACCCTGATCTCTATATTTCTCTATTCTGACTATGGAGATAGAGATAGAGTTAAAGATAGAGAGAAGGAGAAATAAAGGTATTAGTCTGGCATATGAAGTCTAGATATATATCAACAATTGTCTAGTGAGAATTTCAAGATATATGACCTAGAGGCATTTTCATTTTGATATGTCTAAAACATAATTTTATCTGTTCCCTCTCACCATTTCCAAACTTTCTTATTCTGCCAAAGGCACTGCCATTTTTCTAGTTCTCTCTCTGTCTCTATCTCTCTCTCTCTCTCTTTCAATTATCTCTCTTCTAATTCTCTTTTTCTTTCTCTCACTACGTTTCTCTCACTGTTTCTAAAAGACAACATCATTTTATCTGTGTTATTGCCTTTATTTACAAAGCCATTTCCTTCGTTTAAGGTTGATATCACCTCATATCTATATTATTGCTATAGGTTCATAATTGTTTTCCCTGCCTTAGGTCTCACACCTCCAGTCGATTTTACTCAATTCAGTCACCAAAGTGATCTTTATAAAATTCAGCTCTGACCATGTCATCCCCCTATCCAATAATAATGAAAATCAGAGTATGGAAGGGTACTCTACAAGAATGAAAATTGTGGTCTAGTAAGGCACTGGGCATCAGTTTTTGCTATCAGAAATAAAATATCCAGGTTTTTACTATGAAAACTGCTAGGAGTCTTTGAAATAGAAAAGTGAGTAAAACAATCTAGAAAAGTGAGATGAGTACAGGGAAATAGGGTGATCAGGAAATGTAGGTTTGAAGAGAAAATAGACTCAAAAGAGACTTAAAATTTAGAATACTAACAATATAGCTAGTACTGAGTAGCAATCAGATCCCTGTAAAGTCTTTGCCATCATTGCCTACAGCAGCCAATAAAAGAACCTGAACCCAGAGGAGATTTAAGGTGATCAACTATGCAGAATTTTTCTCTCTAGGAAAATTAATACTACAAGAAATTTTTTAGTGTTCCTTCTCTTCCCTCTATTTTTCTCTTCCATGGATGACAGCATGTCTAAAATCCAAAACTTGCCTGTAATTTATTTATTTATTTTTTAATTTTTATTTGGTCATTTCCAAACATTATTCATTGGAAACAAAGATCATTTTCTTTTCTTCTCTCCCCTCCCCCCCCCACCTCTCCCATAGCCCACACACAATTCCACTGGGAATCACATGTGTTCTTGATTCAAACCCATTTCCATGTTGTTGGTATTTGCATTAGAGTGTTCATTTAGAGTCTCTCCTCAGTCATATCCCCTCCACCCCTGTAGTCAAGCAGTTGCTTTTCATCGGTATTTTTACTCCCACAGTTTATCTTCTGCTTGTGGATAGTGTTTTTTAGATCCCTGCAGATTGTTCAGGGACATTGCATTTCCACTAATGGAGAAGTCCATCACCTTTGATTGTATCACAGTGTATCAGTCTCTGTGTACAATGTTCTCCTGGGTTCTGCTCCTCTCACTCTGTATCACTTCCTGGAGGTTGTTCCAATCTCCATGGAATTCCTCCACTTTATTATTCCTTTTAGCACAATAGTATTTCATCACCAACATATACCACAATTTGTTCAGCCATTCCCCAATTGAAGGGCATCCCTCATTTTCCAATTTTTGGCCACCACAAAGAGTGCAGCTATGAATATTCTTGTACAAGTCTTTTTCCTTATTATCTCTTTGGGGTACAAACCCAGCAGTGCTATGGCTGGATCAAAGGGCAGACAGTCTTTTATTGCCCTTTGGGCATAGTTCCAAATTGCCCTCCAGAATGGTTGGATTAATGCACAACTCCACCAGCAATGCATTGATGTCCCTACTTTGCCACATCCCCTCCAGCATTCATTACTTGCCTTTGCTGTCATGTTAGCCAATCTGCTAGGTCTGAGGTGATACCTCAGAGTTGTTTTGATTTGCATCTCTCTGATTATAAGAGATTTAGAACACTTTTTCATGTGCTTATTAATAGTATTGATTTCTTTGGCTGAAAACTGCCTGTTCATGTCCCTTGCCCATTTGTCAATTGGAGAGTGGCTTGATTTTTTGTACAATTGATTTAGCTCTTTGTAAATTTGAGTAATTAAACCTTTGTCAGAGGTTTCTATGAAGATTGTTTCCCAATTTGTTGCTACCCTTCTGATTTTAGTTACATTGGTTTTGTTTGTACAAAAACTTTTTAATTTGATGTATTCCAGATTGTTTATTTTACATTTTGTGACTCTTTCTAAGTCTTGCTTGGTTTTAAAATCTTTCCCTTCCCAAAGGTCTAACAGGTATACTATTCTGTGTTCACCTAATTTACTCATAGTTTCCTTCTTTATGTTCAAGTCATTCACCCATTCTGAATTTATCTTGGGGTAGGGTGTGAGGTGTTGATCCAAACCTAATCTCTCCCACACTGTCTTCCAATTTTCCCAGCAGTTTTTATCAAATAGTGGATTTTTGTCCCAAAAGCTGGGGTCTTTGGGTTTGTCATAAACTGTCTTGTTGAGATCATTTACGCCAAGTCTATTCTACTGATCCTCCTTTCTGTCTCTTAGCCAGTACCAAATTGTTTTGATTACCACTGCTTTATAGTATAGTTTGAGATCTGGGACTGCAAGTCCTCCTTTGTTTGCATTTTTTCCTTCTTTTTGTCAGTTGATTCACAATAGATTTGGCTCCACCCTCTTACTTTCACCCTATGTGTATCTACCTTTCTCATATGCGTTTTTTGTAGACAGCATATGGTAGGGTTTTGGACTCTAATCCACTCTGCTATTCGCTTACCTTTTATGGGTGAGTTCATTCCATTCACATTCAGAGTTATGATTACTAGCTGTGTATTTCCCAGCATTTTGATTTTTGCTCCTTTACCTGCCTTTTCTTCTTTCACTATTTCCTTCTACACCAATGTTTGCTTTTGAACAGTCCCCCTTGTTCCCACCCTTATTTTACTTCCCTTTCTACCCCCTCCCTATTTATCTCCCCCCTTAATTTCCCGTAGTCTTTCTAAAATTAGCCACCCACTCCCTCCCTCTCTTGGACTGCTTCCCTTCCCACCAGACCATTTGTTACCCTTCTACTCCCCTATAGGGTGCAAATCTGTTCTCTGCCCTCAATGGATTGGATTGTTTTTCCCTCTTTGAGTCTCTTTCAAAGCACGAAAAAGTTGAGTATTTCCTCTCTCCAACCTCTTTACCCTTCCAGTGTATTGATGTTCTACCCCCTCCCACCATGAGCTTCTTTATGACATATAAATTTACCCTCATTTGTTTCTTTCCCCATTTCTTTTAATATTAACCTATTTTTAAGCTCTAGTTACATATATATATATATGTATATATATATGCATACTCATGAGTATGTATTTTTGCATGCATATATCTATATACCTATTTATGTCTTGTCCTTTCATCCTATACAGTTTGTTGCTGTTCCCTCTAAGTATACTTCTTTTTGCTGCCCAGTTAATAACAACAGTTTTTAAGAGTTACCAATGACCTCTTTTCTTATAGGGATACATATCATTTTAACTTATTGAGTCTCTTAAAATTTTTTTTTGTTTTTGTTTTTCTTTTTTCCCCTCTTTTTTAATTACCTTTTGATGATTCTCTTGAGTTCTGTGCTTGGACATCAAATTTTCTGTTCAGGTCTGGTCTTTTCTTACGAATTCTTGAAATTCTTCTATTTTGTTGAATGACCATACTTTCCCCTATAAGAATATAGTCAGTTTTGCTGGGTAGTTGATTCTTGGTTGTAGACCTAGTTCCCTTGCTTTCCAGAATATCGTATTCCACGCCTTTCTTTTTTTCAGTGTGGATGCAGCCAGATCCTGAGTTATCCTCACTGTGGTTCCTTGGTATCTGAATGACTTCTTCTTGGCAGCTTGTAATATCTTTTCTTTGGTCTGAGAGTTCTTGAATTTGGCTATAACATTCCTGGTTGTTGTCAGTTGGGGATTAAGTACAGGAGGTGATCTGTAGATTCTATCAATCTCCACTTTTCCCTCTTGTTCAAGGATTTCGGGGCAGTTTTCTTTAATAATTTCCTGTAATATAATGTCCAGGCTTTTTCTTTTTTCATGGTCTTCTGATAGGCCAATAATTCTTAAATTGTCTCTCCTTGAACGATTTTCTAAATCCTCTGTTTTGTGAATGAGATGCTTCATATTTTCCTCAATTTTTTCATTCTTTTGATTTTGTTTTATAGTGTCTTGCTGCCTTGTGAGGTCGCTCGATTCAAGTTGTTGTATTCTGGTTCTTAAAGACTGAATTTCCTCATTAGTTCTTTAGTCGTCCTTTTCCTTTTGGTCAGATTTTCTTTGGAGGTCATCTTTCATCTTCTTCACCTCATCTTTTATCTGCTTTGCCTCATCTTTCATCTCCTTTGCCTCATTTTCCAGTTGGTTGATTTTGGCTTTCAAGACACTATTTTCTGTTTCCAGATGACTTATCTTAGTTTTTAAGTTCTTTTCCCAATCGTCTTCAGCCTCTCTTGTGTTTTGAATTGCATTTTGAGTTCTTCCAAAGCCTGTATCCAATTTGCTGGGATTTCTGATTTTTCCTTTGCTGGGTCCTCCCCCTCTGTTTCATTCGCTCTTTGTTCATTACCTGTGCAGAAGCTGTCTATTGTAATTTCTTTCTTCTTTTTCTCTTGTTTGCTCAAGTTTACCCCTTCTTTGCTCCCCATATTTGGCTGTGCTCTTGCTCTCTTGCTCCTCTCATTTTGTTTTGGTTTTGGGGCTGTCAGTCTCCCCTCTTGGAGCTTTTTCAGATCTCTTGGTACAGTCTCTAGGGGAGGAATATTAGCTTCCCTGTCCTCTGGAGGCTTTTGATTGGATTGAGTTCAATTGGGTTGGGATGTATGTGGTATGAAGCTCTGAGGCTCTGAAGACTCCTGGAAGGCTGGGCTGCCCAGGCTCTCTCCAGTTCTCTCCACCTGCTTCTCAGCTGTCCACAAGTGCCTTTGCCCACCTCCCTAAACTCTGAGGAGTTCTGATGGGATTAGTTCAACTGGATTGGTCTGGATGTGCCCGAGGCAAGGGTGAAACTGGAGCCGAGATGGAGGGACCCAGCCATGGCCTGTTTCTCCCTGGCCTCCTCCCCACTGTCCAAGCTGGATGCTCCGAGCCCGGCGCCCCGCTGCTCCCAAGGTAGACCCTGCAAACCAGCACCTTTGCCCACTCAGAGTTTCCCACTGCTGCTGGGGGCTCAGCCCTCTGGGTTGTGGGGGAGGGGTCCTGGGACCTTCCCTCTGCCTTCCCCTTAGCCCTGAGTATTCTTGGATTCCAGCTTTTGGGGGGCATACCTTTTGATTTGAGTCCAGAAGGAGGGTTCCCCACTTCTGTCCTGTTGTTCAGATTGAATTTCGGTGCCCTGGGAGCATTCAGTCTGTATCGGTAAGGAAGGGTCTTCCACAAGGTCTGAAGTTTTGCTGCTTGCTAAGCTGCCATCTTGACTCCGCCCCTTGCCTGTAATTTAAAGGGATATATATATATGTACATATATATGTGTGTGTATATATATATATATCTAATTATATATGTATATTTAATTAGCACTGAATTTTGACTATATGTTTGAGGATGCTAGATTGTGGAGTAGAGTGGCAAAGCCTGAAGTCAGGAAGATGAGTCGTGATCCTGTTTGTTCAGTTCATCTATAAAATGAATAGGTGAAGGCAATGGAAAATCAATGTAGTATATTTGCCACGAAAACCCAAAATGGTTTCCAGAAGAATAAGACACAACTGAAATGACTGAACAATAACAACAAAATATAGTTGATCATAGTAGTTTCTGATTTGCAAGCATGTTACTCTTGAGAATGGAAACCAGTGGGGTAGAGCCACAATCATCCTGATGGTTTCCTCATGTAGTAAGGAGCAGGAATTGCCTTCATTGGAGGTAGTCAATCTCTGACAATTTTACTTTACCCTTCTTCTTTCAGGTATACTTAAAAGATCCATAAAACACTGAAAGTTAGAGGTTAATCAACCACTAAGGGAAAGTCATGCCCATGAGGATGGCTAAAGGGAGAAGCTGGAAACAAGTTACTCCTCCCATTCAATGAAGCGTGGCATCAAAGAGGGCTTTAAAATGGAACACCTGGTATCCACCAACCACTATCATGTCATTTATATAATTTTTAATTAATATGATTATTTCTTACCTTCATATAAAACTTTGTAGTTTTCACACATGTTTCCTTTTGGTTTATAGGGCAAGAATTATCCCTGTAGACCTCCTACTCAACTAGGATATGAGAATAAACTAGAATACCCATCAGGCACTTTAAAGTGAACAAAGTTTTATTCTGTTGAAGTGTAAGGACAATTTGTGGCACACCAGGGAAAGACTCTTACTCAAATATAACCCAAGCCACCAAGACACAACCTTGATACAGAGAGGTATGAGAAGACAAAGAGGGTACAGCTATCACAATGGTAAAGTTTGCTTAGTGACAAAAAATTTGTCCAGCATCAAAGCATCTATTCTTAGAGTATGTCAAGCATCAAAGAGGGGGCCGTTAGTCTTGTTTGGTGATTGCAAGTCCATCCATGACTGCCATGTTGGCTGGGATGTGGGTCCTACAGGTGTTTTCTATTGCTCAGGGCTGACATGGATGGTCTGAGTTGACGCATGGTTCTGGTTTGTGATTATGACAATAATTGATGGAAAGCAGCAGAGTTCACTCAATGTATGCATGAAAAACACTTTCTATGCCAAACTCACAGTAAATCTTGATTGTGTGCAATATGCTCAGTCGCTAGATTTTGACCTGGAGCTGCTTAGGTCTGGGTCTGGGCAACATGATAACTCAAGAAAAGGAGAAATATTAGTGAGGGCTGAAACTCTGTGTCCTCACATCTTTATTTTGTGTTAAAGAAACCAAGATTCACACAAATTTTGTCCAGAGTCACTGTTAGCTAGTTAATGTTGGAACAACAGCTTGAGTTCACATTTCTGACCAGCCATACTCGTTCTACTGTTCCACACTGCTGCCATCATAAACAAATTAAAAGAGTAAAGGAGGTCAAATCTTTGGCAAGAGGAAGTTTTCAAGGGATAAAGAGGAAAAAATAAAATGTCCTATTTTGATTACATAAATTGTAATAATTTTGCATAAACTAAACTAATGCAGCTAAGATTAGAAGAGAAATAATTGACTGTTTCCACTACTAGTTTGTGTATATAGTTATTCATTCAATATTGAGTTCCTTATCAAGTCCTGAGAGATACTACCATCCAAGTAGTCTTTCTTTGTTTATGCACACACATATATGTAAATATACATATTTATATCTATATGTGTATATGATTGCCTTCTGTGAATTTCCACGGATTCACTAAACCCTTTCTTTTTAACATACAGCAATGGGGACAATTTATTTTATCATCAGTGAGGTGAAGAAGTGCATTCTTAATCAAATTCTTCATTAATCTGTTTCCTAGATTATTATAGGAAGGTTATAGGATTCACTGGAAATATTCCTAAAGAACTGCATTTGTTTAAAATGAGGAAAACTTTAATCAAACAAGCAATATTTACTTCGTTTCCTTTAAAACTTCCAATTAGTGTTAATTTTCCAATGTGATTTGGTAGGACTTGGTACCAGCCTTATAGTTTGGGCCAATTTTTTCATCTTCCAGAAAATAGTAGTGCCAAGTAAGAGAAGGCAACTCTGATTCACTTGGCAAATAGAAATCCAATGAATTGCTTTTCAGTATATTATATTTCTTGGGGGATGGGAAGGGTGAAAGAGAAAGAAAATAATTACTGACTTCAAAATCCAATCATCTCTGTGTACTCTTGTAGCCATTCTTCTTCCTTATGCACACAGCAATTTTAGTTTTGTTTTGACAGGAACATACTGATATTCATAAACTGCAAGACAGTATTTAGAGATTTGGAATTTTTCCTCAGTAGTAAATAAAGTGCAATGAAATTTATGGATACTGTGGTCTAAGCTTTATTAGCTTGCTAGAATATAGCAGAATATTTCCTAAAAGATATCAACATATAATGCCTTAAAAACTAAAAAGAAAATTACCAAAAATGTTTAAGTGATGGTCCTAAGCAATTCTGTTCCATTATTATTGTTTCATAAAAATTACTATCTTGCATGTTTAGCCAGTGAACCCCAGCAATTCAGTGACACTACTTGATCAATCATTAGTTTAAATTCTCATTTCATCGTTTACTTCCAAAATCAAATGTTTCTTGTCAAGAAACTACAATATTCTGGTTGCTAATTACTAACTTTCTCCTTTCCCTAATTTTGCCCTGGCCCAAAGAAGATGTTAAGGCATTATTTAGCTTACTAGATGGCATGTAGTGTGTTAATTTCCAAAAAGACATGGAGAAAAAAGCACAAGTTCACTGGTTAAATATAAACATTGCTACATTCTCATGGTTCTTCCAAGTATGGAATAAAGCATGTGATATTACATATTGTTACCTTGACAGTATATTTCAGATTACCTATCCCTACATTATTATATGGTAATATTATATTCTGAATGTGGTACTAAGAAATAAAAGTGAGAGAGAAACAAAAACAACATAAACTTCAATGAAATCCTTTCATTGAAGTTAATAATAGAATTTAATATCCCCAAGCTTAGGTATTGGTATTTTAAAATTTCCCTTAGGTCAAAAAAAAATAAACTCCAATAGTCTTTTCTTTTACTATATTCTACCTTTCTTTTTAGATGTAGGTCAAAGAATTTAGGGATTTATGGCTATAATTTTTACTTTTAAACCTTTAACGGTCTGTGTTCTCATTAACATGGGTAATATTGCCCAGTTCAAATCACAAGTTTTTCCAATCCTCTTGTTTTATAAAGTGATTTTCCATATAATCCCATAAATTCTCCAGCATGCTGAAGACCTTGCTCTCTTGAAGTTGTGTGATGCAAATAGAATATGTGGAGTGATCACTAGTTTTTTAACTCTAAACTCATGAACTGTCTTGGTTTGTTGTTTTCCCTTCTAGCCATTTTTCACTTCAATGACATTATTTATATGACCTCTTGCACAATACTTTGTTATAATCCCACAACCCCACAGACATTTATTAAGCTTCTAGTTTTAATGTAAAACTTCCTGAAGTAATTGTTCTATACTCAAAGGCTACAACTTGTGTTGGGGGGAGTTTTGTCCATGAGGATAATATTCTATTTGAAGGGAATACATCGAAGCCTCCTCAGTATCTCTCAATTATCTTTTGGGATATCTTCAACTTTAATTTTTCAGTAACTGTGATATTCTACAATCCTCAACAAAGCAGAAGAATATTGATGATGAAATAAAGGGACTTTATTTCAGGGAGAATATGAGTTAATTAGAAGCAACACATAATTTCCCTAAAGCAAGACAGAGAGCTCTCCTATTCATTTCAAACTCTGGACCAAATAAATGCCTTTTCCATTTGCAAAGTTTATCTAAGATATGTGCATTGATAGATGAGCTCTTTGGGATTTTCATTCAACTGCAAATCATACTCTGAACAATAAGCATCTTTCATCCATTGTTTGTTTTTGTCCTGAGTGGATAGTTAGTTATTGCACTTTTAAGTGATTTTAAAATTTCATTTTAAGGGAGTTGTAATGTTTTCTGACTTGGTGAAATCAGCAAAATGCCACCTGCAAATTGGAGCATCTGTAAGATCTCACTGTTTAGAGCAAGAGTTCTTAACCTGTGATAAATTATTTATACACACACACACATATATGTATATATATGTATATACATATATATAAACAAGATATACACTATGGAAATATATAATATATATAAATTATTTTAAACATGGTTGTTTTCTTTTTAATACTATATATTTTGTTTTTTATGCATTTAAAAACATTATTCTGATGAACAGCACATAGACTTCACTGACAAGGGGGTTCAATACCAAAGAAAAAAATAGAAAAGCTCTTGACTTATAGGGATTTACAGACCCTGATTTTACCTTTATATTAGACATGCTTACATGATGGTGAAAAAATACCTTTGTGGAGCATATGACTTATTATTGTCTTTCTCAACTGACATTAATGATCATCATCATAATAATACTAAGCTATCCCTAGTGCTACATATATTATTCTTTACACATTTTTTTTGCAAAAGAATATTGGATATATTGTTGGACAAAATTCTATAATAGCAATTGAAAATGAAGCATCATCTTTAATTGCTAGTCTAGAATCTTAGAATCTCAGAATAAGAGACTTCAGATGGCATCTAGTGGAGTGAAACAAGGATGCCCATTATCACCTTTATTATTTAACATTGTACTAGAAACACTAGCAGTAGCAATTAGAGAAGAAAAAGAAATTGAAGGCATTAAAATAGGCAAGGAGGAGACTAAATTATCGCTCTTTGCAGATGATATGATGATCTACTTAAAGAGTCCTAAAAAATCAACCAAAAAGCTAGTTGAAATAATCAACAACTTCAGCAAAGCTTCAGGATACAAAATAAACCCACATGAGTCATCACCATTTCTATATATCTCCAACCCATCTCAGCAACAAGAATTAGAAAGAGAAATTCCATTTAAAAGCACCCTAGACAATATAAAATACTTAGGAATCTATCTTCTGAGACAAACACAGGAACTTTATAAACACAAACACAAAACACTCTCCACACAATTAAAATTAGATCTAAACAATTGGGAAAACATTGATTACTCATGGGTAGGAGGAGCTAACATAATAAAAATGACAATTCTACCCAAATTAATTAACTTATTTACTGCCATACCCATTGAACTACCAAGAAAACTTTTTTACTGAATTAGAAAAAACCATAACAAAGTTCATTTGGAATAACAAAAGATCAAGGATATCCAGGGAAATCATGGGAAAAAATGTGAAGGAACAAGGACTTGCAGTCCCAGAACTAAAACTATACTATTAAGCAGTGGTCGTCAAAACAATTTGGTCCTGGCTAAAGGACAGAAAGGAGGATCAGTGGAATAGACTTGGGGTAAATGAACTCAACAAGACAGTCTATGATAAGCCCAAAGATCCCAGTTTTTGGCACCAAAACCCATTATTTGATAAAAACTGCTGGGAAAATTGGAAGACAGTATGGGAGAGATTAGCTTTGGATCAACATCTCACACCCTACACCAAGATAAAATCAGAATAGGTGAATGACCTGAATATAAAGAAGGAAACTATAAGCAAATTAGGTGAACACAGAATAGTATACATGTCAGACCTTTGGGAAAGGAAGGACTTTAAAACCAAGGAAGAACTAGGAAAAAAATCAAAAAATGTAAAATAATAATTTTGATTACATAAAATTAAAAAGTTTTTGCACAACCAAAACTAATGCATCCAAAATTAGAAGGGAAGCAACAAATTGGGAAACCATCTTTATAACAAAAACCTCTGATAAAGATCTAATTACTGAAATTTATAAAGAACTAAACCAATTGTACAAAAAATCAAGCCATTCTCCAATTGCTAAATGGGCAAGGGGCATGAATAGGCAATTTTCAGTTAAAGAAACTAAAACTATAAATAAGTACATGAAAAAGTGTTCTAAATCTCTTATAATCAGAGAGATGCAAATCAAAACAACCCTGAGGTATCACCTCACACCTAGCAGATTGGCTAACATGACAGCAAAGGAAAGTAATGAATGCTGGAGGGGATGTGGCAAAGTGGGGTCATTAATGCATTGCTGGTAGAGTTGTGAATTGATCCGACCATTCTGGAGGGCAATTTGGAACTATGCCCAAAGGGCAATAAAAGACTGTCTGCCCTTTGATCCAAACAGAGCCCTGCTGGGTTTGTACCCCAAAGAGTTAATAAGGAAAAAAGACCTGTACAAGAATATTCGTAGCTGCGCTCTTTGTGGTGGCAAAAAATTGGAAAATGAGGGGCTGCCCTTCAATTGGGGAATGGCTGAACACATTGTGGTGTATGTTGTGATGGAATAATTTTGTGCTCAAAGGAATAATAAAGTGGAGGAATTCCATGGAGACTGGAACAACGTCCAGGAAGTGATGCAGAGCAAGAGGAGCAGAACCAGGAGAACATTGTACACAGAGACTGATACATTGTGGTACAATCGAAGGTAATGGACTTCTCCATTAGTGGCAATACAGTGATCTGAACAACTCTGAGGGATCTACGAGAAAGAACACTATCCACATCCAGAGGAAAAACTGTGGGAGTAAAAACACAGAAGAAAAACAACTGTTTGAATACATGTTTCGAGTGGATATGGCTGGGGATGTAGACTATAAATGATCATCCTAGTGCAAACACCAACATCGGAAATAGGTTCTGATCAAGGACACAAGTAGTACTCAATGAAATTGTGTGTCGGCTGTGGGAAGGGTTGGTGGAGGGGAGGGAGGGAAATAATGTAATTATTGTAACCAAGGAATAATGTTCTAAACAGATTAAATAAATTAATTTAAACCCTTTAAAAATAATTCTTGACTATAGTTTATAAAGGAAATATGTGTTTTCCTTTTTTTAGTTTTTTTTTTTGTTCATGTTTTTTAGTTTTTTCTGGTTGTTCCATTTTTCTAGGGAGTTTTTGTCCTTGATATTTGTCACTCAGTGTTGATGCAAGGGAAAAAGCAAATGTAGGCAGGAACATACATTTATAAGATTGATCTTTTTGATATTCTTCATTCCCCACATTGAGGCCTTGAATATATTGAATCTTTTGCATATCCCAGATGGAAGAAAGGATAATAAAGGAGTTTGGCCAGTGTTGTAAAGTACCATAAACAATATGATGTGGAAATATTAAGGGTAAATTTTAAGGTTGGGACTGAATATAATTTTAGTGGTCACCAGGGATTTAATTCTAAATTCCAATGAAAACACTCAAGTCAGAATAAAGTTTTGTGGTGCTTTATTTCAATAGAAGGAAGAAATTAAGAATGAGGGAGAAAGACGGAAAAGGGAATTATATCTACTCTGGCCTAGTCTTAGCCAGGGGGATTTCAGAGGTCTCTCAGCCAAGAGGCCTTCCCAGAAGATTAAATCTAGCTTGTCTTCCAGCCATGAGGCCTCCTCCAAGATGAGGGGCCTCCTTAAAGGCTGGTACCTTCAGAGAGGTCAAGGGAAAGGGGATTCAGGCTTAACTCACCACATGACATTCTAAGGGAATAGTTTGAGGTCTCACGCTGTAGCTCTTCCAAGCCAAGTTCCACCACCAAGCTGTGAAAGTCCCTCCCATAGGAAGTAACATGAAATATAAAGGCAGTTCTTTACATCATTTCCTGTGTCTCACATCTACCAATGGTGGCTTAAACTTGGCTTAGGACAGCCCAGGGGGTCAGTCAGTTGTTTCTGATTTGTCACTTGCTACCACTCGTGGGTTATAGAGCATCCTCCCCCACAGTTAATCCTTAAGTGGGGGTGTATACATTCCTGGTTGCTAGAATTCTAAAGACTAAGCAGAGTGGAGTAAATCTAAAATTCACAGAAAGGAGTGTGGAGGAATTAATTTGTATGAAGGTGCCCATTGTCTTTTATACTATATGCCTACAGGATGACATACTATATAATGAGACATTCATATAATTTAGACATATAATTATAGATTATCACATGATACATATTTTTATATTTGTCATCTTATGAAAGAAGACACATATTGCACACTAGAGAATAATTCATAGAATAAATAAAATAAAGAATGGTATGTTTTCATTTCCATTCAGAGTCTGTTCATTCTATGGAAGTGGGTATCCTTTTTTTCTCATGAATTTCTTAGAATTGTCCTGGATCCTTGCCTTGTTGATAATAGTTGAATCTTTCACCACTGATCACCATACATTATTGTTGTTACTCTGTACAAACATCTTGGTTCTGCTAACTTCAATTTGAATCACTTCATGTAAGTCTTCCTAGTTTGTATTGTTATTTCTTATGGCTTTGTAGTATTCCATTACAAGCATATATCATAGCTTGTTTAGCAATTCCCCAGTTGATGGACATCCCTTCAGTTTCCAGTTCTTTGTCACCACAAAAAGAATTGGCATAAATATTTTTGTACAGATAGAATCTTTCTTCTCTCATTAAGCTGTTTGGGGTACATACCTGATAATGATATTGCATGGTTACAGATTACTCCCTAGTATTATTATATTGGTTAATGCCAAGTTTCACTAGAAATCTATTAGTGCCCAATTTTTTTTATATCGCCTCCAATATTTATTATTTTCCTTTTCTGTCATGTTAGCCAGTCTGATGGGTATGATATCGTACCTCAGAGTTGTTTTAATTTGTATTTCCCTAATCAATATTGGCTTGGAGCATTTTTTTCATAATACTAAATATACTTTTAATTTCATCTGGAAATTGCCTGTCCATTTGTCAATTGGGAAACACTTTGTATTATAAATTTGACTCGGTTCTCTATATATCTGAGAAATTAAGTCTTTGTCAGGAAGAATTGCCATAAAGATTTTTCTCTCAGTATGTTTTTGGTCTTTTAATCTCAGTTGCATTACTTTTGTTTGGAGAGAAATTTTAAATTTAATATAGTCAAATATCTATTTTATGTACCATGATGTTCTCTATGTTGTGCTTTGACTATATAATTTTAGTGCATTTAAGAATTGGTTAAAAGCACTGGCATGAGGTAAAACCATGACAATGGGATAGAGGAGCATTAGCGAGGCTCTCCCAAATTCCCTTCCTGACAACTCTAAAATAATGCTTTCAATTGAATTATGTAGTGCCAGAACAACAACAAAAAGAGATGAAACAATTTTCTAGTTCAAGACAATTTATGTCAGCAAAAAAGGACTGTCTGGTGGGAGTAGTGATCAGGTGGGTCTAGAGTACAAAGCAGACCTCAAAGCCTCATTTGAGAGGTGATGGCATTGGTGAGAACAGCAGTTTTAGAAATTCTCAGCCTATCAATGGATTTGGATTGAACAACTAGTTAAAAGAAATGGTTGCAGCTGACACTTTGCCACCAATGGGATCAGAACCAAGATGAAAAGGACTGAAATGACTTGCAGCCAAAGATGAGCCCGTGCCCTGTTCATTGTTCCAGAGTAGAGAAGAGTGCTTGTGGTCATTTAGGATGGAGTAGGGACACACCAGTCTCAATTCTAAAAAAAAAAAAAAACTGAAACATTAGAAATGTATGAAACATCAGAAATGGCTGAAAGAGAGGACTTAGTCACAGTTCCATAGAGAGGAGTAATGCTATCACTGATGGCTAAAGGAGAAGAATCCTTTCCTGTGCAACAACCAGGACATAGGCCAAGAGAGAAGTAAACTCACCCATCTCACAAGGATACTATCTTGGAATCACCTGAAGACTCCCAGATTTACTTCTGACAAGAAACATCAGCAAGGTAGGCCTGAAACTTAGGACAATGTCCCCTCTGCACCAAGAGCAGAGCTCTACTTTAACACAGAGTTAAATAAAAGAATATGACCAAAACAAGTTTCTATGATGCTGAAACCCAGAAGATAATGATATAAAAGTAGCTATAAGCAAAGCTTCATTGAAAGAAATAGATTGGATTCAGTCCCAAAAAGAACTACAAGATGAGTTGAAAAAGATTTTTTTTTACAATTAAATAAGAAAAAGAGGGAAATTTGGGAAAGAAAATAGGAACGATGCAACCAAATTATTAAATGAGAGTCAACAGTTTGGTAAAGGAGGTACAAAAATACTGAAGAAACTAACACATTAAAAAGCAGAATTTATCAAATAGCAAACAAGGCATAACAATCCATTCAAGAGAAGAGTACTTTAAACAGCAGAATTGGCCAAATGTAAAAAGAAGTAAAAAAGTTTACTTTAAAAAAAAATCACTTAAAGTTAGTATTAGGCCATTGGAAATAAATGACTGCATACACATCAAGAAATAATCTAATAAAATGAAAATAATGAAAAAATAGAGGAAAATATGAAATATCCAATTGGAAAGAGATAATTTAAGAAGAACTATACTACTTGAAGATGAATAAAAGAAGCTCGATCAATAAAAGAAGCTGGACATCATATTTCAAGAAATTGCCAAGGAAAATTGCCTTGATATCCTAGAACCAGAACTAGGTAAAATAGAAATCGAAAGAATCCATTAATCAACTTTTGAAAGAGATTTAAAAATAGCAACTCCCAGAAAAATTATAGCTAGATTCTGAAGCTCCAAGGGCACAGACAAAAGATTGCCAGGAGCCAGTAAGAAAAGAAAAATGAGAAAAATCACAAGGAAATCAATAAAGTTAAATTGTTTCTAATCTGACATGAGGAGATGAAAATTATAATTCCTAAAAACTTTATTATTATTAGAGTAATTAGAAGAAGTATATTAGGATATGGTATATCTGACACAGGTGTGAGATGATTATAAAAGGATAAAATAAATAAAATTAACTAATTAGAAAGAAATGAATTTGGAGATGGAAGAAGGTAGAGGAAAGAATGGAGAAATTTATCTTACAAAAAAGAGGCATGGAAGGAAGAACTTTTATTTATACTATATAATAAACAGTAAAACAATGCAAATGATATAATAAAGATGCCTTCCCATGACTGAGTAGATACAGAAAAAATCTATATTTTCTAGAGTTTCTATAACACAAAATATCTTTAAGTCTCACAAGACTTATACAGAATAAAAATGAGAATATGTTAATTTCTTATTTTTTTTAAAACATTTAGCATGGGAGAATAAAATTCAGGCTTTAAGGTCCTTATGGAATAAGTCATATATCTACTATAAATCAAGATTATATACATTCCTGTGAAAATACAGAATAAAGATAGCATTATGACAAGTTGTACTACCTCTTTTCTTTTGCATTGGTTTGTCCCCTATGTGTGGAATGCATTTCCTCACCAACTCTACCCTTTAGAACTCCTGATTTCCTTTGAGAGTCAACTCTGGTGCTTCCTGCTATATGAAGATTTTCCTGATTCCCCTAGTCATGTGTGTCTCACCATCAAAATTATCTTGTATATGTAATATATTTGTTTCATACTTTAATAATGATAATACATACTTAATATTCTAGATAGATTATAATATCGTAGAATCTGTGCAGTTTGACATTTGTTTTAGTATCCTCAATTTGTTATACATGATAGGCACAAATGATTACTGACTGAATTATTTACAACAAATAACTTATAAAACACACATGTATATATGTATGCATGTGTGTATAGAGCTCTTTGTCCATGGAAGATTATACATGCTAATTATCAAAAGCAAAAGGTTTCAGGATCTATGGTGAGGCTATCAAAGTGCCTCTATTAATATGACTATAATAATTAATTAAACATCAGAATAATATGTAAATTCCTTAGTGAAATCTGCTAATATGAAAGGGATTGATTGAGCTATCCTCACTGGAAAAATAAAATGAATGAAAAATGTACATTTTTAAGACTATGACATGGAGTTCAATGGGTAGCTACTGAAGTAACCCATTGTTTTTTTCTGACTTGTCTGCCCTTTGATGGCAGTGGAAGGACATATGGTGGTGAGCATTAGTGAAAAGTGTCCCACTACTAAATGAAATACATCACAGCAAGTTTTAAAAAAGAGAAATAACGAGAGAAAAAGAGAGATATGAGAGATTAAGGCTACATATGAAAGGAAGATAGTTGTAGTCCTACAGTGAGAATTAGAGTTCACACAAGGACATCCTGAATGTGGTATCATGATCACTGAGATATTTAATGAACCAGAGGAAGACCTCTTATGTGTAAAATAAAATCTCTGAAGAATTTTGAGGAAGATAAAAACTATAACCTAGGACAGTAATGACAAACCTATGGGACATGTGTCAAAAAGGGCATGCAGAGCCCTCTCTATGGGCACGCCTTCAGTTGCCCACCAGAGTTCCTTACTAGAAAGCCAAAGGGACTCAGGACAGCTGTTCCCCTCCCCCTCTCCATGAGGTTCCTCCCTCCACTATCTGGGGCAAGCAGGGTTGGGGCTCATATGCTACATGAGGGTGCTGCACATATGGCAGTCTGTTGAGTCTGTGGTGAAGGTGATTCCATGGTGGAGTTGGAAAGGAGCTAGGTTTGAGGGAACATAGTGCACAGAATGGCACATAGCTAGAGCAGAGCAGAGCTGGAGGGGACCAGAGTGCTGGGGCCATTCTCCTCTCCCCCTCCACATGTGACTCTCATCACCTTCCCCTCTGCCCAGCTTCCTCCCCTGTTTAGGGAAAGGAAGGGGGCAGAAGATAAGATGGGGGTGTGGAATTTGTGGTCTGGGGGTGGTGGGCATGGCACAGGGTCTGGGGAGTAGGGGCAGGAGAGCCCGGCACTCCATCCCTAAAAGGTTCCACATTCCTGGCCTAGGATAGGAAGGCATACAAAAGCTGCAACATATATTGGTGGAGGGGATGTTCACATGGATGAAATGATGAGTCTTTTAAGGTAAATAAATATGAAATGTCAGCTAGGTTATTAAGGTGCTTAGTATTTTCACCATAGACTTTACTATGTTTAGAGCAATATTATTTATAGAAATATGTTTCATTTTTTCCCACTTAAAGCCATTTGTTTTTATTGTCACTGATTTGAAAGGTGTTCACTGAATTAGTCAACACTTGTTTGTATAATCAAAATGTTTAATCCAATGGAGGGTTCCTTGACTTAGTCATTTAGATCCCAAGCCAAGCTAAGGTATAGGCAAATCTGCATGAGTAATGTAATAAAGTGTAAAATACATTTGTGTGTGTGTGTGTGTGTGTGTGAATACCTGATTCTGTGTCTTGGAAGATTTTACCTGCATTTCCAAAGAGCAAAAGGCTTCAGTACCTATGTGAGGTTATCAAAGTATCTTTGTTCCCATGACATTGTAAAAATTCAAATTACATATACAAGATAATTTTAGTGGTGAGACACACATGCCTAGAGAACCAGGAAAATCTTCATGTAGAAGGGAGCATTGGAGCTTACTCTTAAAGGAAAATGAATAATCTATCCTGCACATGATTGTATTCAAAGGAAAAGGAAGGGGATTGTTGGGGAAAGGGGAAATATCTCTATCCATGAAATTCCTACTTAGGAGAGATTACAGTTGATTTTGCCTTTTCAGTGTTTATGGAGTATTCTTTGAGATATTCCTGAAAGCTTTCAGTGACACCATTTTGAATTTCTCCCAGAGGATGGGAGCTAGGATATTGTAACATACTGCTTTGCTTTGCTTTTCTTAATTTGAAAACTAAAAATTTATCTGTTACTTAAAATTGGGGGCTATCTACACTAGAAGCAAATGTGTCTACATCTCCATTTCATATTTGAAGATCTGCAGAAAATTAGATAAATATGCAACACAATATTAAAAGTCAAAGGACAGAAGAGGATGTATTAGTCCTACACATTCTGTGAGACGTGAACTTACCATTAACAGCTCCAAATAACTGAGATCATATTGTTTACTGAAACAATAATATTTCCCATTTAACTTTGGTGCCCCTACCTGAAGCAATGTGCATTCAGAGAGGTCACGGAAAGTATTTGCATCATTCTAAAGAAAACTCTATTCCTTAATTTGTATTCCTGCTTTGGCCCTAGTGCATCGCATCCTGATACCTATTAAGTCTGATAAATCATTGCAATGATGCATTTCACCTTTGTACTCCTACATACTGAATTACATAGTTATTGGACTTGGTTTGTTGTGAAGTTAACCTATTAAATCTATAGACTAGAAAATATGTTCCTCTAACTAGCTTAGAATATTAGCCTCTTTATTTATTTCAAAAATAGGCAATAGAAGTTCTCCCATGTGCTTCCCAGGAAATGTTAGAGCCCTTTTTCTAACCTAAGCCATAGTGTTCTTACTTAATTTCTTTGCCTTGTTTGGTACCCAGAATATTGATGATTATTGGTCACTCGTAATTATGTTCTCTGAACCCAATCTTCCATGAGGTTTACTGTGCACTCACCTAGAAAAGGCAATGTCACCCTTTGTAGGGAATAAGATCAATCAAAACTGGAGATGAATTCAAGAGCACCACAAACCTGGCTTGTGCACTACTTCTTCCTCTGTGATGATGTCATTCATAAAGAAAAGACCTTTTTATAATGGCAGCGCGGGGGACGAGGAGAGGTCTTCTTCAGAAAGCAGGGTTTGAGCTGGGTTGTGAGGGAAGCCAGGGAAAGGAACAGGACGGTGGGAGGGGAAGACCATTCTAGGCATGGGGGAGAGCCAGTGAGAAGTCACTGAGAAAGAAAATGGAGTGTCAGGATCTGGAACTGGAACTGGGTCAGTGTTGCTGGGTTAAAGAGTATGTGGAAGTGGGCCAAGATATAAGAAAGCTGGAATGGGAAGGGGGCAGGTCATTAAGAGCTTCAAATGCCAAACAAAAGAATTTCTATTTGACGCTAGACTAGACATGTTAGGAAACTGCTGTATCCCTTTGAGGAGAGGAGTTTGGGGGTGACACAGTCCTACCACATGGGCAGACTTAGAAACATCACTTTAGCAGCTGTGGATCGAACAGGGAGGCCAATTAGAAAGATTTTATAGTAAAACAGGTTAAATATGATGCGGTCTGGATCTAGGCTCCTTACTGAACACGTGGAGAACAAAGGGACATCTACAAGTGATACTGTCAAGACAGAACTGACGAGATCCTCTAGAGAAGCATTGTATGGTACGGTAGGGCAGAGGGGTCAAATAAGAGGGCTATAAACTACATGGAGCCCACAACACTCTTGAGTATAGCCAAACCAAATGAAAACATAACTGGGAAATATTTAACAAAATAAATAAAAATACAGTAAAAACAAAAGAATATCCCATTTTATAACTGAATCAATATGCATCCCACAGAGATTCTTATGTATGATTTAGTGACCCTCAATTATTTGAATTAAATGTTACCGCTTTAGGGTAAAAGAATACTTTTGTTAACTTTAGGCTGAGATAATGACTCCAATTCTCTGTTGAGGTTCATCACACAGGCTTCTGATACCTCAGCTATCTTTTGGATTGATTTGTTCATGTATTTTCTTTTAAGCCACGAAGTAATAAATGTAACTCTGACTACATTGGCACCTGCTACCTGAAGATCAGGTATGTTATATTTTACCCAATTATAAGGCTTCTCTGGTACTCATAACGGGGGGGGGGGGGGTAAAGTTCTGTTCAAAGGGCTCTATCCCCCACTAATACCATTCCTCCAATTGTAAAGAATGTGTAGGGTGGGCCCAGGGCCCTTTAGCTACTAACAGTCAGATGAATATCTAAAAAGGAATGTTTACTTCAAAAGTCTATTAACAAATACACAAATATACCCCACAACATATGGGTTCCTTTATATATCACCTTGGGCTTTAGGGAAAGGAAAGATATAGGTTTATAGTTGAATTCCATTTTTATAAAACACAGTCCCAAGTTCCAAGGTTCAATTTTGCTTGGGATCAAATTCCAAGCACCCATTTGGGGGGGGAGGGGGCGCAATGGACTGAAAGGAGAAGAGGAGGAGGTGTCTCCTTTTTCCATTTCAGGTCACACTGTGGGTGAAGCATACGTGATCTTCAACTTCTGGACATAGCAGCAAAAAGCTCTCAGGAAGGAGAAACTGACCCAGAAATAGGCCAACTACTTTGGCAAAGGACTCAATCCATGTGTTAAGAGAAACAAGTAGTCTATAGGTTAGGGGATCAAAGGGGATCATCCCTAACTGGGGGTGTTTGAGCTGGAAAAGAGAAGCTTGAGGTGGCAAAGGCATGATAAATCTATTAAAGTCTTTGAGGGCTGGAAGAAGGATTGTATTAAAATTGGACCTGGAAGACAAAAATGCTGCGGAAACAATCGATAAATGTTGCCTGGAAGTAAATTTAGGAAAAACATAAGGGTAAAAAAAATCCTAACAATTATTGCTTTCTTAAAGTGGAATGGAGTGTTCCAGAAGGTCTTCCTTTTAGTGGAGTATTTAAAATATGAGCATAGATGACCATTTGTAACACTTGTTTTACCAGAGAGATTTACTTAGGTATGAGTTGAACTCATACTGTGGATAGTGTAGAATGGAACAGGAGGCAGTTGGGTGGCTCAGTGGATTGAGAGCCATGTCTTAAGGTGGGAGGTCCTGGGTTCAAATCTGGCCTCAGACACTTCCCAGCTGTGTGACCCTGGGCAAGTCACTTGACCCTCATTGCCTAGCCCTTACCACTCTTCTGCCTTGGAGCCAATACATAGTATTGATTGCAAAAAGGAAGGTAAAGGTTTTTAAAAAAACGTAAAGCCATGTACATTTCTGAGATACTATAGGATCTTTTTGCAAAGATAATGAAATGGAAACTTCTTTTTCCTTTTTTAAATTTCATTTGACTATAGCTCTGTTGTCTTTGAATATGTTGTTTTATTCAGTCAACAGAGGATCTAAACTTCAGAGGAATTTGTTAGAGCTAGTAAGTTGGGATAATTAATTGATGAAATTATTTATCTTACAATTAATCAATTAATATATCTTAAAGCATTATTCCACATACATAATTTCTCAGAATGGTGTAGACCTGAGATCATATATGACCTCAGGTCCTTAAGAGTTTGTGAACTTAAGCAAGTCACTTTAATGTCTGCCTGCCTTCATTTCCACATCTGTACCATAAGGATAAAAATAACACCTATCATCCAAGTTAGTTGTGAGAATCATGAGACAGATTTATAAAGTGCTTTGTAATTCCTAAATCATAACAGAAATACTTCATCTTATTTTTTACTAAAATAAAAGGGCAGTGGTTAGAATGTAGGGGATGGAGTAAACAAGTCCTGGGTTCTAATCCTGAAAAAGATATATAAAATATTTTTTACCTTGGGCAAGTCAGTTTTCTTTATTTATCCAATTAGAACGTTGGACAGGATTATTTGAAGGTTCATTTTTATCCTTAAATAAATGATACTTTGATAGTAATATTATATGACAAATGGCCTATAAGTGACAAAGAGAATCATGTGTGTAAAAGCTCAGAAGCAGGAGAGAGAATTTCTTGCTGGGAGGACAGGCAAAAGTTAAGGGTGAACATTGTACTTAATGTGGCCTCCCTTTAAGAAGCATGTAGCATTTTTATTGGTTGTGATAGAACCAGGAAATAGGGGGGAAATTAGGAAACCATCAAACAAGATATGTTTGAGTGATTATGAAATAGATGTTTTATTTTCCTTTTTTTTTTCAATAGAGGAGATGGTTTAAGTGGGAAAAAAGCAGGACAAAGGACTAGACAGAAAGTAGGGGGCAGGTTATAGAGGGTCTTAGAAGCTAAATTAAGGGATTTATACTTTATTCAGTAGATGAGAAGTTATTGAAGGGCTTTGAATAGGGGAAACTGACAACAAAGAGACGGACTGCAGAAGCCTAGTCGGTATTGTGATACTCACTAAAACATCATTTTATAGAAGCCATTGGAAGCTGTAACATACATGCTACTCTTGACTAAACTTTTTTAATAAAGGTCTTTTACTATGTTACTCCTCATAATGCACTGTAATTCTCCATTTATTAAGAAGTTAAGGGAACACATTTTCCATATCTCCTACCTAGTCTGAAAGTTTAATATTCTGTAGTCAATTTCTATTTGGGCAGTTTTATGAACAAATATTAGCTTTTTCTATTGCAATGCTTACACAGTATCTCATGCATTTTTATTTTTAATTAAAAACTGGCTCATTGATTGTTGATCTTTAATATTATTTTTCAATGCACTTTCTTCAGTTGAGCATTTTTTTCCTTCTCTATGTTTTCCCTTGTAGTCCTATGATTGAATCCATCACCATTCATATTCTACAGGGGGATAGTACGGTTTTTTCTACAGTGCTGAAGAAAAAAAAAAGGCATAAACCATAAACCCAGGAAGTTGTGAGAGATCAGCAGATCAGCTGCTAGTATCAAAATACAAGCAATTAACTTTTAATGTCCTCTTATTATTTAATTGTTTTTAAAAGATAAAGAAGAGGTAAGGTTAGGGGGAGAATTGTGTAACCATCAATTAACAAATAGCCGGGTGCTCTTGGGTCATATGTTGATTCTTAAAGGGACAATTGTGGGAAAATAATTTTATATCTGTGTTAAAACCTTGTTTTCTGTTCAAATGTATTTTTAAATGATATGGTCAGTGGGAAGAGAGTCAAAAATAGTGATGACAACAAAGGCTAATCTGTAACAGATAAGAATCCTCAGAGGAAATAGAAGAAAAAAGTATCTTGGAGATGAGCGTAGGAGTAAGCCTTTACGTGAAACAAAAGTAGAGAGAATAGAGGTGAAGTGCTATTCATGATACAGGAAGAGGAACATTTGGTTTAAATAGGAGTAGATGAGGAATATAGTCAATTTTAAAGTACTAGGTGATGTATTCCCTGAGAGAGAGGATTCTGGATGAGGTACTAATTCCTTTGGGTGAACAGAGAATGTTTAGATCATACATTTTGGGACAGGAGATGGATTTCTCCACTGGACGCCAACAACCCCTAAATAAGAGCAAGAGAAGTACAAGGTCTAATGGCCAAGACTTAAAAAAAAAAAGATGAACAGTGAAGGTTGTCCAATATTCAAGGGTACATCACAGTATTAGGTTGAGTTTGATCAGAATTTTGAGGGGAAGAAAGTGAAGCAGTGATAATAGTCTTGAAAAGCAAGGAGAAATGGAGAAACTAGAAGCCATGTTGAGGAAAATAATAAACTTCAAAGGGGTAAAAAAGAGGGAGATATTGAAGAATATATTAACTTCAGATAAGGGAATTTCAGAATGATAGATGGTAGATATATGGCAAGATCAAAGATATCACTATTCAATACTAAATGGTTAAAAAAGATTGAAGTTGTGTTTCATGGAAGTTGAACTAGGAAGCAAATATATTTTGAGAATACATTTTTAAAATTATATACTTAATAACCACCACCATCAAAAAAATTAAAGAAATGCAAAAAATTATATGGTCTATTTCCCTACTATTTCAGCTAATTCTATTACATTCACTTCAACCTTATTTTCCATTCATCTATGTCCCTTAATATTTTCCACAAAATAATGCCATTCCCAGGTTTCCTAGATGATATTTTCTTATACAGAAATCAAGCAATTTGACTTTTCAGGTTGCTTATGATTATGCTTTGAATGTTTCTTATGATCAAATTTTCTGATTTTTCTGTCCTCCCAGGAATCATTGAAAATACCATAGTTCATCAAATATCCATTTGTTTGTTTTCCATAATTATGCTGATTTAGTTGGATATATTATTTTTGGTTGAAAGTCCAATTCTTTTGCTCTGCTAAGTTTTGTGTTCTGTGTCAGGGGTTCGCTTAATGTTGTTACTGCTAAGTCTTGTGTTCTTCTGAGTGTGGCTCCATAGTCTTTAAATTGTCCTCATCCCCTGTTTTGTTTGTTTGTTTGTTTTTTCATTCGGTAGGCAGAATTTTCTCTTTAATCTGAGAGCTATGGAACTTAGCAATGATATTCCTGTTTATTTTCATATTCGGGTCTCTTTGATATAGTGATTTCTTAGGGTATGGTATCTAAACTCTGCTTTTGATTGTAACTTTCTGAGAGTCCAACTATTCTTATATTGTCTAGGCATAATCTATTTTCTAGGTCAATTTTTCTCTGATAAGATGTTTCATATTCTCTTCTAAATTTTCATCCTTTTGATTTTGCTTTAATATTTCTTGTTTTCTTAGAAAATTCTTGGCTTTCCCTTGTCAAATTCTAGTTCTTGATACATAATTTTCTTTTCATTTGATTTCCCCTTTTTTATCTGGGTAATCATTCCTTTATATTTTTCTTGATTTTTCTCTCATTTCTCTTATTTATTTTTCATAATTTTTCTCAACTTCTCTCATTTGGTTATTGAGGTCCTTGTTAAGCTCTTCCAAAAGCTATTTTTGAACTTGGGGCCATTTTTGTATTTCTTTGATATTTGTGAAATATATATTTTTACTTCACTGCCCTCTGAGTTAGTGTCAAGGTCTTCTTTGCCACCATATTCATGATCAATGGTTGAATTCTTTCTCCTTTGCTTTCTCATTTTTATTTACTTTAAAATTTTTGGTGACCAGGCCAGTAGACTTAGTTATTGTTTTTTTGTGGCAGTCCCAGAGTTTCTAGTGTTTTGGAATATGTTATCTCAGTTATGGCGGTGGGACTGAGGCCAGGGAAGTAAGAATCTTCCTCACAGTTATTCCTGACTATTGAATGTCACTCCTAACTACTGTCTGTTTTTGCTGCTTTTAGCATGGTTTATGTGCAGGTATTTTTGGTTGTTTAGAGTAGAGTACTGAGAGTGTGATGAAGCTTCATGCTCTATTTCACTTTTTCCCCTGAGGACCCTTCAGTGTTTAAATTGAAGTCCTGAAGTGAAAGAGAAAGGATCAAGGTAGAGAAAAAAGATCATTAAATCCCTTGAAAGAGGAGGAAGAATGAATTTGGAATCAGTAAATAACTGCTACCAGAATATGGACATGGAAATATACCAGGAAATAATGAACCCCAGAGAAGGTGGATGAATGGCTATGTGATATAAAACTTTTAAAAGTAACAGTAAAGTGTAAGGTATGTGCCCCTTCCTCCCAGACCAAGAGATAGATGTACAGGTGTGTAGACGTTAATCAAAGAAAATTCTTACAATCCTGGTGACCTTGAAAAGAAGAGAAGAATAAAATGATTAGAAATTGGAATGAACACCAAGAATAGGTTTCCTAAGGATGAGGCACAGAGTGATATTGAAGGAAAGGAATTGATAGTCAGATAGAGGAGTTTGGGATGTGCAATGCGTGTGTGTCATGAGAAGATCAAAGAAAACATACATTATTCTCTTCTTGAGGAATATCGGCTTCTGCTATTTTTAATGTAGATTATGAAAAGATGAGGTTTTAAGGAAGGACATTTTGATAAAACTATAAATAATATATAGGGAATCATGGAAAAGTAAAGGCAAGGAGGCTAAGGAAATGAACAACTTTATGAATGAATACATTTATGAAGAGCTCGATATATGCTAAGAATTGTATTGTTTAGGGATATAAACAGAAAAGGAAGATGATTCTGAAGGAGCTCATGTCCTAATCAGGGATACAAGAGTACAGGAAGTTTCACTTTCTTTTTTTTTTTAATTTGGTCATTTCCAAACATTATTCATTGGAAACAAAGATCATTTTCTTTTCTTCCCTCCCCGCCTCCCACCACCTCTCCCATAGCCCACGCGCAATTTCACTGGGTATCACATGTGTTTTTGATCCAAACCCATTTCCATGTTGTTGGTATTTGCATTAAAGTGTTCATTTAGAATATCTCCTCAGTCATATCCCCTCCATCCCTGTAGTCAGGCAGTTGCTTTTCTTCGGTGTTTTTACTCCCACAGTTTATCTTCTGCTTGTGGATAGTGTTTTTTAAATCCCTGAAGATTGTTCAGGGACACTGTATTGATACTAATGGAGAAGTCCATCACCTTCAATTGTACCACAGTGTATCAGTCTCTGTGTACAATGTTCTCCTGGGTTCTGCTCCTCTCACTCTGCATCACTTCCTGGAGGTTGTTTCAGTCTCCATGGAATTCCTCCACTTCATTATTCCTTTGAGCACAATAGTATTCCCTCACCAACATATACCACAATTTGTTCAGCCATTCCCCAATTGAAGGGCATCCCCTCATTTTCCAATTTTTGGCCACCAGAAAGAGTGCAGCTATGAATATTCTTGAACAAGTCTTTTTCCTTATTATCTCTTTGGGGTACAAACTCAGCAGTGCTATGGCTCGATCAAAGGGCAGACAGTCTTTTATCTCCCTTTGGGCATAGTTCCAAATTGCCCTCCAGAATGGTTGGATCAATTCACAACTCCACCAGCAATGCATTAGTGTCCCTACTTTGCCACACCCCCTCCAGCATTCATTACTTTCCCTTGCTGTTGGTAGCCAATCTGCTAGGTGTGAGGTGATACCTCAGAGTTGTTTTGATTTGCATCTCTCTGATTATAAGAGATGTAGAACACTTTTTCATGTGCTTAGTAATAGTTTTGATTGCTTTGGCTGAGAACTGCCTATTCATGTCCCTTGCCCATTTGTCAATTGGAGAATGGCTTGATTTTTTGTACAATTGATTTATCTCTTTGTAAATTTGAGTAATTAAACCTTTGTCAGAGGTTTCTATGAAGATTCTTTCCCAATTTGTTGCTTTCCTTCTGATTTTAGTTACATTGGTTTTGTTTGTACAAAACCTTTTTAATTTGATGTAGTCAAAATTATTTATTTTACATTTTGTGACTCTTTCTAAGTCTTGCTTGGTTTTAAAATCTTTCCCTTCCCAAAGGTCTGAAATGTATACTATTCTGTGTTCACCTAATTTACTTATGGTTTCCTTCTTTATGTTCAAGTCATTCACCCATTCTGAATTTATCTTGGTGTAGGGTGTGAGGTGTTGATCCAAACCTAATCTCTCCCACACTGTCTTCCAATTTTCCCAGCAGTTTTTATCAAATAATGGATTTCTGTCCCAAGAGTTGGGGTCTTTGGGTTTGTCATAAACTGTGTTGCGGAGATCATTTACGCCAAGACTATTCCACTGATCCTCCTTTCTGTCTCTTAGCTAGTATCAAATTGTTTTGATAACCACTGCTTTATAGTATAGTTTGAGATCTGGGAATGCAAGTCCTACTTCCTTTGCATTTTTTTTTTTCATGATTTCCCTGGATATCCTTGATCTTTTGTTCTTCCAAATGAACTTAGTTATGTTTTTTTCTAATTCAGTAAAGAAGTTTTTTGGTAGTTCAATGGGTATTGCACTAAATAAGTAAATTAATTTGGGTAGGATTGTCATTTTTATTATGTTAGCTTGTCCCACCCATGAGCAATCAATGTTTTTCCAATTGTTTAGATCTAGTTTTAGCTGTGTAGAAAGTGTTTTGTAGTTGTGTTCATATAGTTCCTGTGTTTGTCTCGGCAGATAGATTCCTAAGTATTTTATATTGTCTAGGGTGATTTTGAATGGTATTTCCCTCTCTAATTCTTGCTGCTGAAATGGGTTAGAGATATATAGAAATGCTGATGACTTATGCGGGTTTATTTTGTATCCTGCAACTTTGCTAAAGTTGTTGATTATTTCAAGTAACTTTTTGGTTGATTCTCTAGGATTCCTTATGTAGACCATCATATTATCTGCAAAGAGTGATAGCTTGGTCTCCTCATTGCCAATTTTAATACCTTCAATTTCTTTTTCTTCTCTAATTGCTACTGCTAGTGTTTCTAGTACAATGCTAAATAATAGAGGTGATAATGGGCATCCTTGGTTTACTCCTGATCTTATTGGAAAGGCTTCTAGTTTATCCCCATTGCAGATGATGTTTGCTGATTGTTTTAGATATATACTGTTAATTATTTTTAGGAAAGGCCCTTCTATTACTATACTTCCTAGTGTTTTCAGGAGGAATGGCTGTTGTATTTTGTCAAAGGCTTTTTCTGCATCTACTGAGATAATCATGTGATTTTTGTCAGTTTGCTTGTTAATATGTTCAATTATGTGGATGGTTTTCCAAATATTGAACCATCCTTGCATTCCTGGTATGAATCCTGCCTGGTCATAGTGGATGACCCTTGTGATGACTTGCTGGAGTCTTTTTGCTAGTATCCTGTTTGGGATTTTTGCGTCTATATTTATTAGGGAGATTGGTCTATAGTTTTCTTTCTCTGTTTTTGACCTGCCTGGCTTTGGGATCGGTACCATGTTTGTGTCGTAGAATGAATTTGATAGAACTCCTTCTTGGCCTATTCTGTCAAATAGTTTGTTTAATATTGGGATTAGTTGTTCTTTGAATGTTTGATAGAATTCATTTGTGAATCCATCTGGGCCTGGGGATTTTTTCTTAGGGAGTTGTTTGATGGCTTGTTCAATTTCTTTTTCTGAAATTGGGTTGTTAAGGTAATTTATTTCTTCCTCTTTTAGACTAGGCAATTTATATTTTTGTAAGTATTCATCCATATCACCTAGATTGCCATATGTGTTGCCATATAATTGGCATAGTAGTTTTTAATGATTGCCTTAATTTCCTCTTCATTAGAGGTGAGGTCTCCTTTTTCATCTTGGATACTGTCAATTTGGTTTATTTCTTTCCTTTTTGATAATTAGGCTGACTAGTACTTCATCTATTTTATTTGTTTTTTCAAAGTACCAGCTTCTAGTCTTATTTAATAAATCAATAGTTCTTTGACATTCAATTTTGTTAATTTCTCCTTTGAGTTTTAGGATCTCTAATTTAGTCTTCATCTGAGGATTTTTAATTCGTTCACTTTCTAATTTTTTAATTTTTATGCCCAATTCATTGACCTCTGCCTTTCTTAATTTGTTAATATATGAACTCAAGAATATAAATTTCCCCCTGAGTACTGCTTTGGCTGCATCCCATAGGTTTTGAAAGGATGTCTAATCATTGTCATTTTCTTCAATGAAGTTATTAATTGTTTCTTTGATTTGTTCTTTAACTAACTGGTTTTGGAGAATCATATTGTTTAATCTCCAATTAATTTTTGATTTTCCTCTCCATGTTCCCTTACTAATTATTATTTTCATTGCATTGTGATATGAGAAAGTTGTATTTATTATTTCTGCTCTTTTGCACTTGTTTGCAATTTTTTTATGCCCTAATACATGGTCAATTTTTGTGAATGTACCATGTGCTGCAGAAAAGAAGGTATATTCCTTTTTATCCCTATTTATTTTTCTCCACATGTCTACTAACTCTAATTTTTCTAAGATTTCATTCACTTCTCTTACTTCTTTCTTATTTATTTTTTGGTTTGATTTATCTAGTTCGGATAGAGGAAGGTTCAGGTCTCCCAATAGTATAGATTTTCTATCTATTTCATCCTTGAGTTCCTCTAGTTTCTTCTTTAGAAATTTGGATGCTAAGCCATTTGGTGCAAAATGTTGAGTACAGATATTTCCTCACTGTCTATATTGCCTTTTATCAGGATGTAATTACCTTCCCTATCTCTTTTAACTAGATTTATTTTTACTTTGGCTTTGTCGGATATCATGATTGCGACTCCTGCCTTCTTTTTGTCAGTTGATGCCCAATAGATTTGGCTCCACCCTCTTACTTTCACCCTATATATATCTACCTTTCTCATATGTGTTTCTTGTAGACAGCATATGGTAGGAATTTGGACTCAAATCCAATCTGGTATTCGTTCATTTGCGTTTTATGGGAGAGTTCATTCCATTCACATTCAGAGTTATGATTACTAGCTGTGTATTTCCCAGCATTTTGATTTCTTCTCCTTTATCTGCCTTTTCTTCTTTCACTATTTCCTTCTACACCAATGTTTGCTTTTGAACAGTCCCCCTTGTTCCCACCCTTATTACTTCCCTTTTTATCCCCCTCCCTATTTATCTCCCCCCTTATTTTCCCCATAGTCTTTTTAAATTAACCCCCCTCTCCCTCCCTCTCTTGGACTGCTTCCCTTCCCACCAGACCATTTGTTACCCTCCTACTCCCCTATAGGGTGCAAATCTATTCTCTGCACCCAATGGATTGGACTGTTTTTCCCTCTTTGAGTCACTTTCAAAGCACGTAAAAGTTGAGTATTTCCTGTCTCAGACCTCTTTACCCTTCCAGTGTATTGATGTTCTTTCCCCTCCCACCATGAGCTTCTTTATGACATATAAATTTACCACCATTTGTTTCTTTTCCCATTTCTTTTAATATTAACCTATTTTAAGCTCTAGTTATATATATATATATATATATATATATGCATACTCATGCACATATATTTTTGCATGCAAATATCTATATATCTATTTATGTCTTGTCCTTTCATCCTATTCAGTTTGTTGCTGTTCCCTCTAAGTATACTTCTTTTTGCTGCCCAGCTAATAACAACAGTTTTTAAGAGTTACCAATGACCTCTTTTCTTATAGGGATACATATCATTTTAACTTACTGAGTCTCTTAAAAGAAATTTTTTTTTGTTTTTCTTTTTTCCCCTCTTTTTTAATTACCTTTTGATGATTCTCTTGAGTTCTGTGCTTGGACATCAAATTTTCTGTTCAGGTCTGGTCTTTTCTTTAAGAATTCTTGAAATTCTTCTATTTTGTTAAATGACCATAATTTCCCCTGTAAGAATATAGTCAGTTTTGCTGGGTAGTTGATTCTTGGTTGTAGACCTAGTTCCCTTGCTTTCCAGAATATCGTATTCCATGCCTTTCTTTTTTTCAGGGTAGATGCAGCCAGATCCTGAGTTATCCTCACTGTGGTTCCTTGGTATCTGAATGATTTCTTCTTGGCAGCTTGTAATATCTTTTCTTTGGTCTAGAGTTCTTGAATTTGGCTATAACATTCCTGGGTATTGTCAGTTGAGGTTTAAGTACAGGAGGTGATCTGTGGATTCTATCAATCTCCACTTTTCCCTCTTATTCAAGGATTTTGGGGCAGTTTTCTTTAATAATTTCCTGTAAAATAACGTCCAGGCTTTTTCTTTTGTCATGGTCTTTTGGTAGGCCAATAATTCTTAAATTGTCTCTCCTTGAACGATTTTCTAAATCCTCTGTTTTGTGAATGAGATGCTTCATATTTTCCTCAATTTTTTCATTCTTTTGATTTTGTTTTATAGTGTCCTGTGGCCTCGTGAGGTCGCTCGATTCAAGTTGTTGTATTCTGGTTCTTAAAGACTGGATTTTATCCTTAGTTTTTTGGTCGTCTTTTTCCTTTTGGTCAGATTTTCTTTGGAGTTCATCTTTCATCTTCTTCACCTCATCTTTCATCTGCATTGCCTCATCTTTCATCACCTTTGCCTCATTTTCCAGCTGCTTGATTTTGGCTTTCAAGACACTATTTTCTGTTTCCAGATGACTTATCTTAGTTTTGAAGTTCTTTTCCCAATTGTCTTCAGCCTCTCTTAATTGTGTTTTGAATTGCATTTTGAGTTCTTCCAAAGCCTGTATCCATTTTGCTAGGATTTCTGATTTTTCCTTTGCTGGGTCCTCCCCCTCTGTTTCATTCGCTCTTTGCTCACTACCTGTGCAGAAGCTGTCTATTGTAATTTCTTTCTTCTTTTTCTGTTTGCTCAAGTTTACCCCTTCTTTGCTCCCCATATTTGGCTGTGCTCTTGCTCCTCTCATTTTGTTTTGGTTTTGGGGCTATCAGTCTCCTCTCTTGGAGCTTTGTCAGATCTCTTGGTACAGTCTCTAGGGGAGGAATGTTAGCCTCCCTGTCCTCTGGAGGCTTTTGATTGGATTGAGTTCAATTGGGTTGGGCTGTATGTGGTATGAAGCACTGAGGCTCTGAAGACTCCTGGAAGGCTGGGCTGCCCAGGCTCTCTCCAGTTCTCTCCAGCTGCTTCTCTGCTGTCCACAAGTGCCTTTGCTCACCTCCCTAAACTCTGAGGAGTTCTGAGGGGATTAGTTCAACTGGTTTGGTCTGGATGTGCCCGAGGCAAGGGTGAGACTGGAGCCTGGATGGAGGGACCCAGCCATGGCCTGTTTCTCCCTGGATTCCTCCCCACTGTCCAAGCTGGACGCTCGGAGCCTGGTGCCCCGCTGCTCCCAAGGTAGACCCTGTCAACCAGCACCTTTGCCCACTCAGAGGTTCCTGCTGATGCTGGGGGCTCAGCCCTCTGGGTTGTGGGGGAGGGGTCCTGGGACCTTCGCTCTGCCTTCCCCTTAGCCCTGAGTATTCTCAGATTCCAGCTTTTCGGGGGCATACCTTTTGATTTGAGTCCAGAAGGAGGGTTCCCCGCGTCTGTCTTGTTGTTCAGATTGAATTTCGGTGCCCTTGGAGCATTCAGTCTGTATCGGTAAGGAAGGGTCTTCCCCGAGGTCTGAAGTTTTGCTGCTTGCTAAGCTGCCATCTTGACTCTGCCCCCCAGGAAGTTTCACTTTCAAGTGAGATGGGAGTCTCATAATCTTAAGGACTCAGTGATGAAGCAAATACTAATTCTTTTTCCTTAATGTCACTTCTGATCAAATCATATCATTTTCTGGCTCTATATCATTTGAGAGTACAGAGGATTTTGGTGGCAACAATTTTCTTTTCTGAGATTTCAATAGATGTGGCTGTAGCACTTGTAGGAGCAGCTACCAGCCTACATCTCATTGGGCTACTTACTTTATAGCAGTTAAACTTTTGATGGAAATGCTTATTTTCCTGGCTGATATATTTGCCTTTTCATTATTTTTACATTGACTAGTTGAAGAGGTCAGATTTAATTTGTTAAATTGTCTATTGTATCATCGAAGCATTTTATTTTCTTTTAATTTGATATTTATTTGAAAATGTCATTTAGTTGATATTTCCATATCAGTCCCTAGACATTTCCTTCTCTTCAAGATAGAATATTTTTTAATGTTTGAGATTTTGCATTTTAGCAGTATTGAATCTGCTTTGGTCTCTTCCATTTCTATTCAATCTGAACCATATTTTTCAATATGCTTTTCAGTAAGGATAACTTTTAAAGTTGTCTTTCCATTTAATTGCAAATGCCTTTTGTCTCATAATCTTTATATTCTGCTGCAAAGAAACTGATAAAGATATAGAGAAGAGCTCTCACAGAGCTCATGTTTGTTGATTAGGAAAAACATCACTTTAAAGATTCTTTTTTAAACAAGTTATCTTTCATCCTTTCACCAATACCTAAATATTTCTTGAATGATAGAGCAAAAAAAATAACATCGATCACAAACTTCAGGCAAGGTATGGATGAATAAATAGCATATACTATGGCAAAGACATACAGAGAAAATGCTGCTTAGTGCCTAAGGGTATGTGTGTGTGTGTGTGTGTGTGTGTGTGTGTGTGTGTGTGTGTGTGTGTGTCTATCTGTGTCTGTGTGTTGGGGCAAATTCATAGTTTACTGCAGTTCCAGTGACCATTTGAAGCAAATCCCCTCTTTTTTCAGATACTTGTTTTACTTCTCATCTTTGTCTCTAATTCCTCTCAGTGCTGACATGCCCAAATAAAGCCTTCCATAGTAAGTTTGAAAAAAGATACTCTTTGTGATGTGATTTTAGTGAATGAAAAGGACTGTGGGCTGTAAAATCAAGTGACGATTATCACTCCCAAGCATGAATTCAGTGGTGGTATGTGGGAGATTAAAGCATTTCCACCCTTTTGAATTTTAGTAAAAAAGAGGAAGAAAAATCTCTTTTCATTCATGTTTTCTACAGTGTTTGAAATAACTTATTAAAAAAAAAGACAAAAGTTCCTTTTTTCCTAAGTACTTATCATCAGGCAGTTTAATAAAAGGCTTAACAGTTCTTGTCTTGTGTGGGCTGCCTCAGTGCCTGTAATGTGGGCAGGATATGGAATAGCTTCAAGGTTTCTGAACAAATGTGGAGAGCAGGGAAAGACCAGCAAAGGTATGAACAGAAGTGCATCTTCTAGTCACACTGAACCACCAGCATAGTTAGCAAGGACCAAATCACTTTCATGAATGACAACTTACTTTCAGATAATTTTGTTCTTTCTTGAATATTTTTACAATTAGTCGCATCAGGAGAGCAGACTTAATTAAGGCCAAGATAAGATTTACATTAGGAAACGGATGGCTGAGACTTAATATTTTATCCCGTTTCTCAGGTATAAAACTGGAGCATCACGCATGGCTATTAGGATTCCTTCACATTTATTTTTTCCCTACCTAACATAAGACCTGGCAAGTTTAGGTCTTCATTTTTGCCGAAGAAACATATTATAGAGATACGAAAAGAAAATAGAGGAAAATATTTTCTTATTAATTTGATGACTTTTTGGTGTACATGAAAAAATTATATGCCACTCAATTATGACTAACTTTGCCCATTGGTTTGGGATTCTGAGAGATGGACTCAGAAACTCTTTGTTTCATCCTGGCCAAGCTGCTTACATTTTCTTCATCTGTAACATGGCGTTGGTCTTGGGACCTGGTCCTTTAACCTTTAAATGTATGCTATCATGAATGACTCGATGTATATTTTAGCTATTGTGAAATATTTTAATTTTCCCTCCTGACAAACATGGACATTGCCCTTATCCTGCCACATTCTCTTCTGGCCTTCTTTTTCACAGTATCTTTGCCATAAAACCACAAATGGAGTCCCAAGGAGTGGAACATGACGGAAAATGGCTGAATGACAACAATCTAAGTGGTTTAATTATAAAAGTTGCAGTTGAGAAGGCAAATATTTTCCCAGAGTTGTTGGCACTTTGGTATCTCCAGCAAATGTATGGCTTTTGCAGGGGTGATCTATAAGTAATATTGTCCCTTCCCCCATCCTAAATCAAGCCCGTGGTATAGTACAGTGCTCACTTCTGAGAAACACACAGCATTTCATTGGTGAAGATTCCTATCACTCCTTTTCTCAGGGACAGGGAAGCCAGCTAACAGCCCCAGATCCTCATCAAGCCTTGATGTAGTTGTATCGCCAAGAGAAAGCTGCGTCCAATTGATAGTACAGAAAGGCAAAGAGGGTGGTTAATGAGCCTGTTGCTTCAGACAATAGAAGCCACACACTTTTGAATTTGTTTGAACACTTCCAGTCATCCAGATCCTCTTGGAAGGAATCCTTCAACTCCTCCTCTTCCCATGGACCAGGCTTGTCCATGGGGTTTTCTTGGCAGATACTGGAAGTTTTCCATTTCTTTGTCTAGTGGATTAAGGCAGAGAAAGGTTAAGTGATTGGTCCAGGGTCACCTGGGTAGTGTCTAAAGCCAGAGTTGGATTTCTTGATTCTAGTCCAGTGCCCTATTCACTTACCCATCTACTGTCTCCCAGAAGGAGTACTAGAACCCAACACTGGGGAGATGGCAGGCGGGAGAAAAAGTGATTAGGCTGATGTCAGAAGCTAGAGGTCAGTTTGGTTGGTATAGACGCAATAATTATGAGCCAGGTAAAGTGAAAGGTAAAGGCATTTGCTTGGATAAGGTACAAACATTTTAGGAACTAGAAACTTACTCCTGAGAGAGTGAGAGGGAAAAGGTTTCTAAGGGAAAGGAGTCCGCATAGTTCTAGCACACTTGGGAATACTGGGCTCTTTTCCTTCTTTGTAAATTCTCTGACACTCTAAGTGCTATCTTTTGTTTAGAGTGGGATATTATCTATTGCTTCCAGGACAATGAATGCAAAAGAATCATTGTACTAATCAGTCTGGGACTGAAGGCAGAATAGACAACAGGGGTAAAGTGGGAGACTAGATGGATATCTGGAGACTCAGCTATTATTTATCTGATACTGGCTACCAATGCTTAAGCAGAGCAATCCCCCAAGGGCACACCTACTGCAATCATCTTGGCCTCTAACAATACAATGAAAATGTCTATAGTCATTAATTTGTAAAAGAACAGGAAGAAGGGAGTGGAAGAGAGAGTCCTAATACAAAGCTGGTACCCTATGGATCAATTTTCTCACATCAGAACAATGGAGAAGGAAGACCCAAAAGCACCTTATACATTAATACAGAGATATCTAGAAGTACATTCTTATTATAGTTGAAGAGGAATAAAAAATTAAGGTTCCCGGTGCCATGAAGTATCTAAATTATATAGCCAGTATGTCAAAAAATATAAAATAAAATACTTATAAGCATATATCTATATTCATCTATATGTATGTGCATATAAATATATGCACATATATGTATTCACATACACACATAAGTAAATAAATACTCTGCAGTACAAGAAAAAAGAAAGAATTGCATAAGATTTAGAAGCTCTTTAATATACATATAGAATTAGTGGAAAAAGCAAAATGTTAGTACTGTGTAAGTTCCATCTCTCATGAAGGACAAAAAAGAAAATAAAGAAGGTAAATATGAAATTATAATCAATAAATTAAGAATAAATGAAGGAAAGAGAAACATAGAGAACATAAATGAAAATAGTGAAAAAGGGTACCCCATAATAATGCTACTCAAATAAAGAAGAGAAGGGATAGAAAAGATTTCGAACCACATTCTTATCCAGGTGATGAAAATGAAAAGTTAGAAGATAAAGATAAATAAGTGAAAAAAAGAAAAAAATGTATCAATTTTAGCCAATTTCTAGCAGCTTGGAATAAAAGGTTAAGAAATACATTAGCATTGAAAAAAGTAAGAAAAAGTCTAATTATAAGAACCAAGTTCTAACTTTTAAAATCAAGAAGATAATACCAGAATAAAATAGATAAGTGGACAAAAAATAAAACCTTAACAAATGTAATCCTCTATGTAAAATGAATTTAATAATCCAATAAAAAGATAAATGGAAGATTTGATAAAAGAAAAATAAACTCAATCATTTATTTGTATGTGGTAGAAATTGAAGTGTTTTTTTTTTTTTTAAGGTTGGTCTGGATTATTTAAGAATAGGGTTGCCAGAAATTTAATTTATTCCAAAGAGGTTTATTTTAATAATTTATTTATAAAGTATAGAAAGAGTGAAAATAAGGAAATCAGAGAGATCATAGGGTAAGATATGTAGCCTAAGCACTAAGTATTTTGCCATAGCCCTGGCTCAACCCAGGCAGGGCTAGTCAGTCCTTAGCCAGAGGGGCTTTGGCCTTGAGCCAAGGACCTGGGGATGCTAGCAGCCTCTCTCAAGAGGGTAGGTCTCTCCTGAAGCTAGTCCCTTCAGAGAATCTAGGAAAAAAGTCAGCCTTTCACTCACCACGTGTCAGTCCAAAAGGGAAGCAGTCTAAGATCTCAAGCCTAAGCTCCTTCAAAGTCAGGTTGAAGATTGAAGAGGGAAGAGAGAGTCTCACAGGAAATTTCTTGGTATTTTTAAATACTGTTTCTTTTCATCACTTCCTGTGATTTCTTTCATTTGACATGTACCAATTACAGCTAAAGGCCTTAGGACTGCCCAGGGGCCTTTCAGTCGATTCTGATTAATCACTCACTATAGCACATGTGGGTCACAGACCTCCCCCACTCAATTGTGAATGGAGTGTATATGCTTTTGGTGATTAAATCTAAAAATGGGCGGGGGAGAGTTAGTTAAATCTTCACCATCAGGGGAGAGTTAATTTAATATTCATATATTACAAATAAAAAATAAATATGCTCCAAATTTTAGACACAAAATGAAAATGATAATTTAGAAGAAAATATATTATAATCTAGTGATTATAAAAATTGAAGAGTTGTAATTATGTAAATAAATAGAGCAAAAACTCAAATGCATAGTTCTAAGAAAAAATGCTAAATAATTTTAAGAGTTTTTGAAAGTGTGTTATTGATACAATTTGTCTTTTCACAATAGTAAGTTCTAAGAAAATAGAACCTTTTCCTTCTTAGATCAAGCACTGCACTCTGCTAAAGAAAAAAATGAGTAAAAATATATTGAAAACATATGAAAATTTTTGCCCCTGTAGTCACTTATCATTATTATGAGAATGAAGCTATTTCATTATTTATTTTTTTGAATATTTTTTTTTTGCCGAAATGCATTTCCTTTTAGTGATCTTTATCTTTTCTTTGTTATGTTCATTGTCCATATTTTCATTTGAGGGTTCTGCTTATTTAATACATATCTTTCTATGTTTCTGTGAAATTATTACATTAATAATTTATTACAGCATAATTAAACAATCAATAAACATTTATTAAGTGCCTACTATATGTCAGGGACTAATGAAAGTGCTGGATATTTCATTAAATTTATATATGATGCTTTTAGTAACTCTTCCCATATTTCCAATTCTTTTATAGTATACCAAGTGTTGCTATGAATATTTTGGTATGAATTAGACTTTTGTTTCCTTCTTTGACTTATTTGTAATGTAATCTGAATAGTGGGATCATTGGGTCAAAAGTCATGGACAATGCCGTCTCTTTTGTCATATGTTATGAAATGCTATCTGGAATGATCATGCTACTTCATCATTACATCCACAGCCACAGTCCCTCTGAGGTGAAAACTCAGTTTTATTTGGAATTTTTTCTTACTAAAGTGGTTTAGAGCATATTTTAAATGTTCATTTATAATTTGATATTCTCTTGAAAAACATTATTCTTTTACCTTTTATCTACTGAGAAATAAATCATCTTAAATATTTGTAATAACCTACCTATGTTGAAAAGAAAAGGGATAGGGACATCAGTGAAGATTGGTACCTTCTCTGTCTTAAGTACTGAGAGGTTCATTGATATGTTCAGGGTCACAAGGCCAGTATGAGTAAATATAGTCACTTTAACTCAGTTATTCCTGACTCTGAGATCATCAGTTTTTACCACACTTAATATTATTGATTTGTGATATTTCATGAAAATATTCATTCCATTGAATAGTGTCTCTTTTTATTTTATTTGTTTTATTTCACAATTAAAAATATAATCAAAATTATCTATTTTGCTACTTAGAATGTCTCTTCTCATATGTTTGATTAATAAATCTCCCCTAGCTATATTTGTGCAATGTACTTTTTAATAATGTGCTTTTAAATATTCTAATCACTCAATACTTTTGAGTTTGTTTTCTCTGTAGTGCAAAATGTTGATCTTAATTTTAAAATCAGTTAAAATTTTCCAATTTTCCCAGCAATTCTCAAAAATAGAATCCCTCCACCAGTCATTTATGCCTTTGGTTTTTCAAGCTCTGGCTACTATTTTTAATTACTTCTCTTTCACATATACCAAATCTGTTGAACTAAGATATCAATGTTTTCTTTCAAAACATTGTCTTCAGCTTGATGACAGTTAATTTATAAAAGTATTTCAAGTTAGTATAATATCATGCCCCATCAGCCTTATTTTTTGTCATTACTTCCATCTACATTTTAGATCTTTGTTCCTCTAAATTAATTTTGTTTTTTTTTTGTCTAGTATTATTTAGTGTCTTTCACTATATATATATATATATATATATATATATTCACCATATATATTATATAGTCACTT
Source organism: Monodelphis domestica (assembly GCF_027887165.1). NCBI lineage: Eukaryota > Metazoa > Chordata > Mammalia > Didelphimorphia > Didelphidae > Monodelphis > Monodelphis domestica. Next base: position 284,309,600 of record NC_077233.1, on the reverse strand, counting down.
TCAAAATGTCATTGATATAGTCAATAAGAATTTATTAAGCACTATTGGGCTTAATCCAAGGAACTAAATGTATAGGTGAGGAGAAAAAATGAAGTACTGTATGGAAAGAATCACAAACATACCAGTGTGGTTGGATTATAGTGTGCGTGTGATGAGGAATGAAAGGAAAAAAAGTTTGGCAATATAGGCAGGTACTAACTTGTGAAAATCTATAAAGGACAAAAATGGGACTTAATGTTTGATCCTGGAGGAAATAGGGGATCACCAAATTTACTGAGTAAGGCTCAGTGACTTGGTTAGGACCACATTTCAGTATAATCATTTTGGCACATCAGAGAGCTGATCCATAGCATTTAGCAGTTTATAATAAAAGATGATGACTCAGAGAACACTCATGAGTAGGAAATGTGATATGTTGTCAAATTAGATAGGAGGCAACCAATAAGAAGTCTATCAAAAGATAAGAATGACATGAAAATCCAGAATAGAAAAAAGATGTCTAGGAAGAGATGATGGAGAATAGTATCAAGTACCACAGAAAGTAAGTGATTAATGAGTATGAAGATTAAATTAACTCCCCTGCCCATTTTTAGATTTAATCACCAAAGTGTAACATCCCACTCAATCATTGATTTGGGGAGGTCTGTGACCCATGTGTGAAATTATAAATAGATGAATCTGAATCAAATTGACTATCCACTGGGGAGTCCTAAGCAAAGCTTCAATTGTAATTGGTAGACGTAAAGGTGGAGGAAGGCACAGGAAGTGATGGAAAAGAAAGTGTTTTAAAAGGGAGGAACAACTTCCTGGGACAAATTTGACTTCTTCTGGAGTTCTGAGTTCGAGTTGGAGGCTGTTAAAGAATCTGCTAACTAGACCTGAGACTCTGTACTTGATGAGACTGTCTTTGAATCTCTCTCTTTGGACTGACACATGGTGAGTGAAAGAGTTGACTCCTTTCCTGAATTTTCTGAAGAGACTAGCCTCAGGAGAGACCTATCCTCTTGAGAGAGGCTCAATGTATCCCCAGGTCCTCAGCTCAAGGCTGAAGCTTCTCTGGCTAATCCCTGCCTGGGTTGAGGCAGGGGTCAGAGCAAAATACTTAGTATGTAGACTAGATATCTTACCCTATCCTCTCTCTGATTTCTAACTTCATTCTTTCTATATTTTGTAAATACATTGTTAAAGAAATCTCTTTGGAATTTTATAAAGATTCTTGGTGACCCTACTCTTGAACAATCCAGTCCACTCTTTTACAAAAATCTCCTTTTCTCCCCCTCTCCTGCTCCCAAATCTAACAAGCAGTTCCACTGGGTTATAAATGTATTATTGTTCAAAATCTTTCTTCTGTGTTATTCATATCTGCAGTAGAGAGACCTTTTAACATCAAAATCCCAATTATATCCTTATTACACTACATGATTGATCATATATTTTTCTAATGCATTTCCATTTCCATAGTTCTTTCTCTGATTGTGGCTATTTTTTCTCCTAGGTTTCTCTTGATTGTCCTGGATCATTGCATTGCTGTTAGTAGAAAAGTCAGTTACATTAGATATTGCTACAATGTATCAGTCTATGTGTACATTGTTCTCCTGGTTCTGCTCCTTTCACTCTGCATCAGTCGCTGGAGGTTATTACAGTTCACATGGAATTCTTCCAGTTCATTTTTCCTTTCAGAACAATAATATTCCATCACCAACATATACCACAATTTTTTGACCCATTTCCCTACTGATGGACATCCTCCATTTTCCAAATTTTTGCTACCACAAAAAATGTAGCTATACATATTTTTGTACGAGTTTTTTTAAATTATCTTTTGGTGGTACCAACCTAGTAGGGAGAGATATTGTATTGTCTTGTGGATCTTTCACAGTCATTTTTACATTCCCTCTTTTGCAAATATAGGTCCAATATAATTTTAAAACCAATGTCAAACTGCAAGGGCTTTTCAAGACATAATCACCACATTTACTTTTTGTCTTCTTTCTCCGAGTTGCCTAATAATTCTTTTCCTTGAATAAAAAATTATATAAAGACATTCTATTGTTTGTGTCTACCTTAGCATTACTATTTTAATGATAGAGAGTAGTATTATTGAATGGCAATGTGTAAGAGACCCTAGGTACACATCTGGACAATCCCTCATTTTAAAAATTAAAAAAAAATATGTTGAGTGATAGTGAAGTTAAAGAGCATTTATTAACAGAAGTCAGATGATTTACCCAAGGCCCAATAATTTAATTGCAAAACTGGGACTAGAACCTGGATTTTCCAACTCTTGTCCAGGGTATTGTAGATCTAAGGGTTTTAGACTTTCCTTTGAGCAATGTTTCCATAGTACTGTAAATTAGCAAGGAGAGGAAATGATCAGATAACTTGAAAGTTTTACTTGTTTTCTTGATATTTATGGATGGTAGTTCTCTCTGTAAGAACTGATAAAAGAATATTTCAACATTTCAACCTCTAGTCTTAGATAAAAGAAGTTTCAGAAATACACAACAAAAAACACTCATAAAAATCCTTTAGACATAAGTTAGTTGATCCCTGTGCAACTTCTCAAGAGATTTTCTTTCTCAAGTTTTAAGAATGTTTAGGAATTCAGCAGTATTTGGATTTTTTGAAAATCAGAATCTTACCTCCTATATAAGTGGGAAAAAGGGAGAGTAAACCTCTTTTAACTTGAACTTTACTGAACAGTCTAAAATGAGGAGTTAGGGCAGATGGAAGCGTTATAAAAAATTTCTGCCTTTAATATTGTATAAAGAGTTTGATCCAGTCAAAGGTAAGTTCTTTGAGAGATGGGATTGTTTTTGTCTTTGTATTCCTACAACCTATTATTGTACTGCTTGTTTGTACTTATGTAATAAGAATTTGTTGAATGACAACTGACAAGGCATGAAGAAAAACTCCAATACTATGTTTATGGAAATTAAAGATATTTTCAAGTTATCAACATGATTTATAGTGGCATAATACTTTACAACTTAAACTACACATCATCTGATCTTCGGAGGTAGTCAGGAGATGTAGTATTGTTTCCATTTGACAGATGAGGAAAGTGGATTCAAGGGAGATGAAATAACTTGGCTAACATCACACATTTAAAAAATTGTGGACATAGCACTTATATCTATATACATGTATACAAAAATATAGCTTCTATAACAGAGCTCTTCCTTCTCCACAATTGTAGTCAGATTCTCACATATGTCACCAGCTTCTAAATACCTTTCAATGTTGATTATGTCAATAGAAAGTATTAAGATTTGAAGTCAGAAGAAATGAGTCGTCATACAGATCTCTCTCCAGGTCCATCTTCTCTTCTTTTATAATGTTTTGCTTGCTGATCTTATCAGTTTCATTGGATTCAGTGATCATTCCAATACAAAAGATAGTGATATCTATTTATCTAGTCCTAACCTCTCTCTTCACTTCCAGTTTCACAACTATAGCTAACTATTGGACTTTTGAAACTACATGTCCCATAGCTATCTTAAATTCAACATTTTTGAGACTTAATATATCATCTCTTTCCTGCAAACCTCTCTTATTATTGCTGAGGGGTCCACCATCTTCTAATTACCCAAATTAATAGCCTAGGTATGGTTCTTAGTTTCTCATTCTCTTCCAAATCTTATATTCAATGCATTATCACATCCTCTCATTTTCATCTTAGTAACATCTCTCCTGTATTTCCCCTTCTCTTCTGAAATGCTAATGCCTCCCTGCTGCAGGTACTTATTACATCTCTCCTGGGTTATTACAATCATCTGGTTGTTTTCCCTGTCACAAATCTTTTCTTACTCCAGTCTACTTAGTTCACAAAGAGACATTGCTAATGCCAGGATCAGACCATGAAATCCCATACTCAATATATTCCAGTGGCTCCATATCACCTCTAGGATCAGATGTAAAATCAGTTTGTCTTTCTCAAATCCCTTCAAAAATTTTCCCTTGTTTAGTCTTATAATATATACCCATCTATACCCTCCATGTTATCTGTGAAGCTGTGACATTGGCCTCCTTACAGTTCTTTGAATAAGACACTATCTCTAAATTCTGGGTATCATCACTACTAATCCTCTGGGTCTCCTCATCTCTGTTTTCTGAGTTACCTGGATCCTTCCAAGTTCAGGCTAATATTTTGTCTTTTATAAGAAGGTCAAAAAGCATTTTAAAAATAAAATATAAAAGGTATAATAAAAATGTGGAAAGAAATGAGCATAATGCAGGAAAATCATTTGGTAAAAAACACACAAAAATATTGATGAGAATAATAGTTTTAAAAAACAGATTTGTCCTACTAGTAAAAGAGTTATAAAAATCCACTAAAGAAAAGAACTGAAAAAGGAAAATTTGCCAAATGGAAAAAGAGGTATAAAAGTTCACTAATGAAAAGAACATTTTAAAAAGTGGAATTTGCCAAATGGAAAAATAAGTACAAAACCTTACTGGAGAAAATAATTTATTTAAAAAATTAGAATTGGGCAAGTGGAAGCAAATGAGTCCATGAGAACTTAAGAAACAGTCAAAGTCAAAAGAATGGAAAAAAATAGGAGAAAATGTGACAGATATCACTGTAAAAACAATTGACATGGAAAATAAACCCAAAGGAGACAATTAAGTATTATTGAACGGCCTGAAAACAAACAACCAAAAAGAGCTTAGACATCATCTTATAAGAAAGTATTAAGGAAGACTGCCATGATTACTTTATAACCAGAGAGCTACTTAAAACTGAAAGAATCCACTATCACCTCCTGAAAGAGATCCCCAAAGGAAAACTTAATATTTGAGCCAAATTCCAGGACTCCCAGGCCAAGAGCTGGAAATACAAGCAGCTAGAAAACAACAACAACAAAAACAACAAATCAAGTATCATGGAGCCAAATTTGGATAAGAGAGTATTTAGCAGCTTCTATATTAAAGAATCAGAGGGCCTTGAATATGATATTCTATGAGGCAGAGGAGCTACAATTTTGACTGAGAATCATGTATATAGGAAAAAATGAGCATAACCCTTCAGGGGGGAAATGGACATTCAATGAATAGGGGACTTCCAAACATTCTTGATGAAGGAGCTGAATGGAAATTAAGACAATACATATATCAGCTTGACTAATATGACAGAAAAGTAAAAATAAGAAGCAGATATGGGAAAATTAAGATACTATTGCAATGATGCTAGAATTGTAAATTGGTTAACTATGTTGGAGAACAGTTTGGATTTATGCTTAAAGGGCTATTAAACAGTATATACTCTTTGACACAGCAATCTCATTACTAACTTTATATCCCAAAGAGATCAAAATGAAACAAAAAAATTAAAAGGACCTATGGGTACAAAAATATTTATATTAGTTCTTTTTGTGTTGGTATAGATTGGAAACTGAGGGAATACCCATCAATTGGGGAAGGGCTGAATAACTTACAGTATATGATTGTCAAGGAATACTATGGTACTATGAGAAATGAGGAGCAAGAGATCAGAAAAACTTATACTATATGAACTGATGATGAGGGAAAAAAGCAGAACTAGGAACACATTTTACTCAGTGACAGCAATATTGTGTAATGAAGAATTATGAATATTTCTCTTTTCTCAGCAATACAATGATGCAAAATAATCTCAATGCATTCGGGATAAAAATGCCATTTGCTTCCAGAGAAAGAATTGATAGGGTATGAATCCCAACCAAAGCAAACTTTTTTCATTTTATTTTAATTTTTTTCATGTGTTTCCTCCCACAAGAAGATAAATATGTCAAAATGTTTCACATGATTGCACATGAAAAATCTATATCAGATTGCTTACTGTCTCAATGGTGAAGGAAGAAAAAGTGAGAGAATTTGAGACTCCAATTTTTAAAAGCTATTAAAATTATTTTACATGTTATTGTAATAAAATAAAATATAAAAATAAAATATTAAGAGTCTGTGAAGAAATTGTTGAGTTAGGAATACTTAAAGATACTATATTCAGGATACAAAATACTTTAATTCTTGTAATGACATCTTTGATACCTTGAGCACACAATTTCTGGTGGAGCAGATGTTACATCAAATATTTATGCTAAAAGATATTTTAGTTTTCATTTTTACTTATTATAGAAATAGGTTTAATTCTTCAATAAAATTATTTTTAAAAAGAAAAAAAACAAAAGCTACTTCTTTCTGATGTTAAAAAAGGATTAAAAGCTTCATTTCAAATTAAGCATCTTAAATTAGAATGCTACATGGTATTAAACAAAGAAAAAAATATTTGAAAAACAACCATGGCACAAAATAGGGAATATAATAAATAGATTCCAAATATAAGAACATAAAAGATTCCTGACTGCCTTTGTACAGAATGTCTTCTGAGGAGTTTAGTTATAGGATGAATCAATTTAATTCAATATTTAATTAGTTTCTCTGACCTTCTTCATAAACTAGAGGAGAAGAACAGAGAATGCCTGGGCTCAGTTGTAAATCAAAGACGCTTAAAGAGAGATATTTTTCCTCACTTAAAATTCATTCAAAGTCATTGGTTTCCAAAATAGAACTTTTAGACAAGTTCAATTCTTTGTGGTCATGGAATCCTGTTCTTAACCTTTTTTGGGTCAGGAGCCTTTTTTTCCTGGTGAAAGCTAAAGACCACTTCTCAGAAAAACAAACAAACAAACAAAAAAACAACAAACAACTTTTAAATATATAAATTAAAATGCATAGGATTACAAAAAAACCAATTATATTAAAACTAAATATTAAAATACCTTTATCAGGAACAGCTAGTTAACACAATGGAAAGAACCTGGATTCAGAAAGACTGCTTCCTGAGTTCAAATTCATCTTCTCAATTATTAGTTATGAGATCTTGGCTGAATAAATATAGCTTGTTTGCCTCAGTTTCCTCACATATAAAATGATATAGAGAATAAAATGGCAAAACAGTTTGGTATCTTTGCCAAGAAAAACCCCAGAGAAGACTAGATAGGAGGTCAGAGATGATCATTTCTTTTTACCCTGGAATATGTTGAGAAGAATATAGTGAGACCAATGGAATAAGATGAGCCACACAAAGAACTGCCAGGCTTAGCTTGAAGACTGAGCACACTGTTTTAAATGTTGGTGCCACATGGCAAAGCCATAGTTACTCTACCCTAGTTATGGCTCCATTATTATTTTGAGGTATTATTTCCAGTGTAGTGCTTTTTCTGGTCCTATACGGCGCCATTTTAATCTGAAGTTCTTTTTTACAATCTCCAATGGAGTAGTTTATGGACTAGGCAGAAAGGTATCTCAGTGGTTAGAGGGCTGGACCTGATGCTAAGAAGACCTGAATTAAAACTCTGCCTCACCTGGGACTCTTACTAGCTTTCTGACCTTTGCCTCAGCTCCTCTTCTATAAGATGACCTTAATAAATAAAGCCTATCTACCTGTGCTGTTGTGAGAATAAAATGAAGTCATATTTTTACAGGACTTTTCATACCTTAAAGCACTACATACACACTAGCTATTGTTAAAATTAAAATGGTTTAGAACTGCTGGCATAATATGAACATCTAATGAACTGAATGAATAAGCAGAATCTGGTTGATGGAGATCCTGAGATTGTTTCTAAAAGGCTGACATTAGGGTAAGAAACAGGAGGAGATGGAATCAGGGAGGAAACAGCTCACCTCTTTGGTGGGGAAGCCCTCAAGGTCCCACTGAGCTGGTGAGCTCTGATGTTTGTTGGTCCTGAGGATGGTTCACTGCTTCTTGGTCATGTTTACCCATGCTGGTACAAGAATAGAAAAAAAAGGAGTTTGTAAGCTAGCAGAACGAGGAAGCTGTAGCTGTACATCAAAAACAATAAATTCAAGAAGATGGAGTGGCAATGAAAGGGACTTGAACGCTTGGTTTCGATTGGTTAAGTCCATGACATCAAAGATTAAAGGTTTAGGGTGCTGTTCAGACATGCTGTGGGGAAGAAGCATGTTTGTCTGAAGCCCATTAGCACAAGGCAGCAAAAACCTTATTAGACTACATTAGTTACAGCTTTGTTTGTAGGATTCATTGACCACATGAGCCTGAATTTCTTAGCAGAGTTCCCATGTGTAATTACAGCTAGTAACATTTCTATTTCCTTTAATTATTATGAAGTAGATCTGGAGCCAGGACAAATGTACTATGTATATTGTAAGTAATACAAATGGAATGAATGACAATTCATGGACTATAAGGTCTGTTTCAATATGGAAGAGCCCATGAATCTCACAAGGCATACGGAAAAGCTGTGTAAGTGTTGAATATGGAGAATATAATTGGTTTGCGAGGCTACAATTGGAAATAGAATTGCTGTGATAAGAAGTATAAAAAGATATCCTCTTCCCTTCAATATTGATGCTGAACAGCCCATTAAGTGGGGAAATGGGCTTGAGTCATATGGGTTACCTATAAATAGTCTGATGAAAAGCAGAAATGACTAGTTCCTTCTGTTTTATTTGTTTTCTTGTGAATGTAGATCTGGAGAAAAAACCCAAAGCATGGCAATGATCTTTAAGCATATCCATGATGCTTATTCTGAACCATTATGTTCTTTAACTGGAGTTGGAAAGGGGAAAATCTCCTTTAAAAAGATGACAGATGATTTTTTGCCATTTCCCAATGAAGCCAACATTTTATAGTGGGAAGTTGCACTCATACTCCCCCTTCCTGCAGTAGGAGATTACTGAGGGACTCATTGAGGCTTAAGCTTTGAAGTGGTGTATTCTCTTGTTGCTGGATTGAGCAGATTGTCTGATGCTAATGTAGAAAAGTGGAGTACATAATATAATTCAAAGTACTCCTTGTGATTCAAGAAAGGGCATGAAAATCTAGAAAGGCTTCAAATCACCATACTGAATCATCAAAATTAAGACCCAAGGGAAATGTCAAGCACTCAAGAAAGCCCAATAGAATTTAAAGAATCCTAAAAAATCAAGTGAAAGGCTAGTGGAAATAATTAACAACTTTAGTAAAGTTGCAGGGTAGAAGATAAACTTCCATAAATAATCGGCATTTCTGTATACTTCCAACAAAATTCAGCAGCAGAATTTAGAAAGAGAAACTTTGTTTTCAATCACTCCTAGACAAGATAAAGTATTTAGGAATCTATCTAACATGATAAACACCTGAATTATATGAACACAACTATAAAATGCTTCACACAATTAAAACTAGATCTAAATAATTGGAAAAGAATTGCTCATGGGTAGGATGAGGTAACATAATATAAATGACAATCCTCCCCAAATTAATCTACTTATTCAGTGGCATACCTATCAAACCACCAAGAAACTTTTTATGAAATTAGAAAACATTATAAAAAAGTTCATCTGGAATAATATCAAGGAAAATCATGAAAAAAAAATCTGAAGAATGAGGGTCTAGCACTACCAGATCTTAAACTGTACTATAAAACAGCGGTCATCAAAACGATACAGTTCTGGCTAAGAGACAGAAGGGTGGATCAATGAAATAGACTAGGGGTAAATGACCTCAGCAAGATAGTGTTTGACAAATCCCAAATCACTGATTTGGGGGTAAGAACTCACTTTTTGACAAAAACTGCTGGGAAAATTGGAAAACAATATGGGAAAATTCAGGTCTAGATCAACATCTTACACCCTATACCAAGATAAATTCAAAATGGGTAAATGCCTTAAATATAGGGAATGAAATCATGAATAAATTAGGTGAATATAGAATAGTATACCTGTTAGATCTGTTTTAAAGGGAGGAATTTAAGATCAAGCAAGAGATAGAGAACATTACATAATTTAAAAGCAATGACTTTGATAATATCAAATTAAAAAGGTTTTGTACATACAAAACCAATGCAACCAAAATTAGAAGTAAATCAACAAATTGAGAGAATATTTTTATAATAAAACTCTGACAAAGGTTTGATTCCCCAGATATATAAGGCACTAAGTCAAATTTACAAAAAATCAAGTGATTCCCCAATCGACAAATGATCAAGGGACATGAATAATTAGTGAAGAAACCAAAACTTTCAATAAGAACATGGAAAAAGTCTTCTAAATCCACCCCCCCCATTAGAGAAATACAAATTAAAACAACTCTGAAGTACCACCTCAGTGGACCTAGTGGACTGGTCAATATGGAAGCAAATGTTGGAGGGGATGTGGAAAAATTGGGACATTAATAAATTTCTGGTGGAGCTATAAATTGGTCCAACCATTCTGGAGGGCAATTTAGAATTTTGAACAATCCAGACATACCACTGTTGGGTTTGTACCCCAAAGAGATTAAAGAGAAAAATACTTGTAAAAATATTTATAGACACATTCTTTGTGGTGGCAAAAAATTGGAAAATGAGGCAGTATCCATGGATAGGAGAATGGCTGAACTAATTGTGGTATATGTTGGTGATGGAATATTATTGTGTTGAAAGGAATAATGAACTGAAGGAGTTCCATGGGAACTGGAACAACCTCCAGGAAGTGATGCAGTGAGAGGAGCAGAACCAGGAGAACATCATACACAGAGACTGATACACTGTGGTACAATTGAATGTAATGGACTTCTTTACTAGCAGTAATGCAATGATACAGGACAATCCTGAGGGACCTATGAGAAAGAATGCTATCCGCATCAGAGAAAAAACTGTGGGACCAGAAATGGAGGAGAAAAATATGATTGATCACATGGTTCAATGGGGATATGATTAGAGTTTTGATGTTAAAAGATCACTTTATTGCAAATATGAATAACATGGAAATAGATTTTGAACAATGATACACATATAACCCAGTGGAATTGCTTATCAGTTCATAGAAGGAAGAGGGGTAGAAAAAAGCATGGATCATGTAACCATGGAAAAGTATTTTAAATTAAATTTTTTTAAAGGAAGTCCAATACCTATATTTTTATACCTATAACATTGTGTTAGGGGGAACAGTTCCCTATCTCCATGATGTGGAAAAACCTGTAAAACTTGGCCCCATTTTTAAAATAAAGAAGTATGATTTTTTCCTTTCATAATATGTTTATAGTACCTTATTGTAAAATCTAGATTAAATATATAGTCACAGCCTTTATGTAGGTCAATGTTAACATTTCTATTCTTTCCTTGTCATATGCTGGCTTTCCAATTCTTTTTATAAACTTTAGTTTTTAACTTTAAAAATGTTTATATCAATTGTATTCAAGGATAAAATGTTAGTATTATAATACTAAACATATCTTTTATACATTTCTAAGTTTTAAACATTTTTCTGTGTCATCTGTGGTTTCTGTAGAATTCTCCCCTGCCCCCCATTATCCATTTAGCTTTTTTATGCTGAACCGCAATATATCAGTACAGGGGAAAATCAGATGTGGAAGGCATACAGGTAGTTCCAAGGAAACTGACACTGAAAAAACCTGGGGCTACATGTTGAAGAAGCTCTTAATATTCTGCTCCACTTTCTTAGACTGAAGGGCAGCAAATAAGAGAAACATCTCTAGTTGTGGCCAAACTCATTTTAGATCAGAGGGCAACACACTTGTTTTGCTTTTCTACATATGCTTGGAGAGTCTGAGAACCATGTTTTGGCTGACTGGGAGGATTATTTTTGAAAAATGACACAAATATGCAGTTCATGAGCTATGCCAGGACATCCCTGAGGAACATTGGTCCTATATTATAGATGACTTGCCCACCAATATTAGTGGAGGGGATTTACAAGTCAGGAATTTGACAAACCACTTAAATCACAGTTTTGGACAATTAATCTAGAGGAAGGAAGAAAAGAGGGAAAATGTAGTTTATACAGAAAGGACTTCATTATGTTATGAGAGACAATAGATAAGATTACAATACATTTTATTAATTTACTTACCTCTAAACTTTACCTAGTGAATTACACAATTTGGTAAAATCACAAAGGAGATTTATTAATCAATTAATCAGTAAGAATTTATTAAGCACCTACAATGGGTAGTATACTATTCAATGATAGAAACAAAAATAAATATAAAAGTCCTTACCACTTCAAGAGCTTCATTACAGTATTTAGTAGCTTATATTTCACTATTGGTTTAGATGACAAAATTTCAACAGAAATATTTCTTAAATATGACAGAAATTTATCATTTTTAAGTTATTTTTTTAAAATTTATTTAGTCATCTTAGGACATTATTCCTTGGTTACAAGAATTGTATTCTATCCCTCCCTCCCCTCTCCACTCCCTTTCCCTAGTCCATGCACGATTCAACTGGGTATTACATGTGTCCTTGATCAGAACCTATTTCCATGTTGTTGATGTTTGCATTCGGATGTTCATTAGAGTCTACATCCCGAGCCATGTCCCCTCGACCCACGTAATCAAGCAGCTATTTTTCTTCTGTGTTTCTACTCCCAGTTTTTCATCTCAATGTGGATAGTGTTCTTTATCATAGATCCCTCCAAGTTGTTCAGGATTACTACACTGTCACTAATGGAAAAGTCCATTACATTCGATTGTACCACAGCGTATCAGTCTCTGTGTACAATGTTCTCCTGGTTCTGCTTCTTTCACTTTGCATCACTTCCTGGAGGCTCTTCCAGTACCCACGGAATTCCTCCACTTTATTATTCCTTTGAGCACAATAGTATTAACAGACACCACAATTTGTTCAGCCATTCCCCATTGAAGGGCATCCCCTCATTTTCCAATTTTGGGCCACCACAAAGAGTACAGCTATGAATATTCTTGTACAAGTCTTTTTCCTTATTATCTCTTTGGGGTACAAACCCAGCAGTGCTATGGCTGGATCAAAGGGCAGACAGTCTTTTATCACACTTTGGGCATAGTTCCAAATTGCCCTCCAGAATGGTTGGATCAATTCACAACTCCACCATCAATGCATTAATGTCCCTACTTTGCCACATTCCCTCCAGCATTCATTACTTTCCCTTGCTGTTGGTAGCCAATCTGCTAGGTGTGAGGTGATACCTCAGAGTTGTTTTGATTTGCATCTCTCTGATTACAAGAGATTTAGAATACTTTTTCATGTGCTTATTTATAGTTTTGATTTCTTTATCTGAAAATTGCCTATTCATGTCCTTTGCCCATTTCTCAATTAGAGAATGGCTTGATTTTTTTTTGTAAAATTGATGTAGCTCTTTATAAATATGAGTAATTATACCTTTGTCAGAGCTTTTTGTTATGAAGATTGTTTCACAATTTGTTACTTCCCTTATAATTTTGGTTGCATCGGTTTTATTTATACAAAACCTTTTTAATTTGATGTGATCAAAATTGTTTATTTTACATTTTGTGATTTTTTTCTAACTCTTTTTCGGTTTTAAAATCTTTCCTTTCCCAAAGATCTGACATGAATATTATTTTGTGTTCACATAATTTACTCATAGTTTCCTTCTTTATGTTTAAGTCATTCACCCATTCTGAGTTTATCTTGGTGTAGGGTGTGAGAGGTTGATACAAACCTAATCTCTCCCCTACTGTCTTCCAATTTTCCCAGCAGTTTTTATCAAATAGTGAATTTTGGTCCCCAAAGCTGGGATCTTTGGGCTTCTCATAGACTCTCTTGCTGAAGTCACTTACCCAAGTCTATTCTACTGATCCTCCTTTCTTTCTCTTAACCAGTACCATAATGTTTTGATGAACACTGTTTTGTAGTATAGTTTGAGATGTGGTACTGCAAGGCCACCTTCCTTCGCATTTTTTTCATTATTTCCCTGGATATCCTTGACCTTTTCTTCTTCCAAATGAACTTTGTTATGTTTTTTCTAACTCAGTATAAAAGTTTTTTGGTAGGTCGACGGGTATGGCACTAAAATAAATGAGTTTGGGTAGTGTGGTCATTTTTAATATGTTAGCTCATCCTAGCCATGAGCAGGGAATGTTTTTCCAATTGTTTAGATCTAGTTTTAATTGTGTGGAGAGTGTTTCCTGGTTGTATTCATACAGTTCCTGTGTTTGTCTTGGCAGATAGATTCCTAAGTATTTTTTAGTGTTGAGGGTGATTTTAAATGGAATTTCTCTTTCTAATTCTTGCTGCTGAGATGTGTTGGAGATATATAGAAATGTTGATGACTTATGTGGGTTTATTTTGTTTCCTGCAAATTTGCTAACATTGTTGATTATTTTGACTAGCTTTTTTAGTTGATTCTGTAGGATTCTTTAAGTAGATCATCATGTCATCTGCAAAGAGTGATAGCTTCATCTCCTTATTGCCAATTTTAATACCTTCAAATTCGTTTTCTTCTCTAATTGCTATTGCTAGTGTTTTTAGTAAAATGTTAAATAATAGAGGTGATAATGGGCATCCTTGTTTCACACCTCATATTATTGGGAATGCATCTAGTTTTTCCCCATTGTAGATGATGTTGGCTGATGGTCTTAGTTAAATATTGTTTATTATTTTGAGGAAAGGAACTTCTATTCCTATACATTTTAGTGTTTGCAATAGGAATGTGAATTCTATTTTGTCAAAGGCTTTTTCTGTATCTATTGAGATAATCCTGTGATTTTTGTTGGTTTGTTTGTTGATATGATCAATTAAGAAGATGGTTTTCCTAATATTGAACCATCCTTGCATTCCTGGTATAAATCCCACCAGATAATAATGAAAAACCCTCGTGATGACTTGCTGGTGTATTTTGCAATTATTATATTTAAGATTTTTGCATCTATGTTCATTAAGGAGATTGGTCTGTAGTTTTCTTTCTCTGTTTTTGACCTGCCTGACTTTGGAATCAGTACCATATTTGTGTAATAAAAGGAATTTGGTAGAACTCCCTCTTTGCTTATTATGTCAAATAGTTTGTGTAATATTGGGATTAGTTGTTCTTTGAATGCTTGATAGAATTCATTTGTGAATCCATCAGGCCCTGGTGACTTTTTCTTAGGGAGTTCTTTGAGGGTACATTCAATTTCTTATTCTGATATGGGATTATTTAAGAATTCTATTTCTTCTTCTTTTAATATAGGTACTTTATATTTTTGTAAATATTTATCCATATCACCTAGATTGCCATATATGCCATATGCCATTTGTTGCCATATAATTGGGCAAAATAGTTTTTAATGATTACCTTCATTTCATCTGCATTGGAGTTGAGGTCTCCCTTTTCATCTATGATACTGTTATTTTGGTTTTCTTTTTCCCTTTTTTATTAGATTGACCAGTATTTTGTTTGTTTTGTTTGTTTTGTTTTTTTTCAAAATACCAGGTTCTAGTCTCATTTATTAGTTCAATAGTTATTTCACTTTCAAATTTATTAATTTCTCTCTTAAGTTTTAGGATCTCTAATTTAGTTTTTACCTGGGGATTTTTGATTTGTTCATTTTCATGCTTTTTGATTTGCATGTCCAATTCATTGATCTCAGGCCTCCCTAATTTGTTAATATAGGAACTCAAGGATATAAATTTTCCCCTGAGTATTACTTTGACTGCATTTGAGAGGATGTCTCATCATTGTCATTTTCTTCAATGAAATTATTAATTCTTTTTTTTTTAATTTGTTCACTAACTAACCAATTTGGAGAATTTTATTATTTAATTTCCAATTAATTTTTTATTTGCCTCTCCATGTACACTTACTAATTATCCTTTTATTTCATTGTGATCCAAAAAGGTTGCTTTTATTATTTCTGCTTTTCTGCATTTGTTTACCATGTTTTTATGCTCTAGTACAAGGTCAATCTTTGTGAATGTACCATGCCAAAAAGAAGGTGTATTCCTTTTTGTCCCTATTTTTCTCCATATTTCTATTAACTCTACTTTTTCTAAGATTTCATTCACATCTCTTACCTCTTTCTTTTTATTTTTTTATTTTATTTATCTAAATTGATACTGGTAGGTTCAGGTCTCCCACTAGTGTAGTTTTACTATCTATTTTCTCCTTCAACTACACTAGTTTCTCCTTTAGAAATTTGGATGATATACAATTTGGTGCATACATGTTGATTACTGATATTTCCTCATTGTCTATACTGCTATCTATACAGCTGAGGAAGTCTCCAGGTGTAACGATTTTTCATGCCTTTGGACCCAGGCTTCCAACGCCAAGAGAGTGGGACTATCTCTGTGCATCGACTTTTCCACTTAAATCTCCTTCATGCACAAGTGTCTTTGTGCACACTCATCTATACATCATAGATGAAAACGCACAAAGATAATCATCATCCTCGGTTACCGAGAAACTACTACTATACTGCTTTTTTTTATCAGAATGTAGTTACTTTCCCTATCCCTTTTAATCAGATCTATTTTTTCTTTGGCTTTGTCAGATATCATTATTTCAACTCCTGCTATCTTTCTATCAGTTGAGGCCCAATAGTTTTTGTTCCAACCTTTAATTCTAACCTTGCTAGTGTCTACCCATCTCAAGTGTGTTTCTTGTAGACAACATATGGTTGGATTTTGATATCTAATTCACTCTCTAATTTGTTTTCATTTTATGGGTGAGTTCATCCCATTCATGTTCAAACTTATGATTGCCACTTATCTATTCCCCAGGATTTTGATATCCTCTCATAGTTCTGTCCTTTCTTCTTTTGCTATATACTTTGAAACCAGTGGTTTGCTTCTAATCATTCCCCCTAATCACGCCCTTAATAAGCTTCCCTTTCTGCCCCCTCCCTTTTTGTTCCCTTCTTATTTTTTCAAGGTCTGTTAAGTTCCCTCTCCCCTCTCTTTCCCTCTCATTTTGTACTCCCTGCCACCTACCCCTCTTAGTTTTCCCTTCTTACTTTCCCTGTAGAGTAAGATAGAATTCAATAACCTAATGGATGTAGATGCTCTTCCCCCTCAAAATTGATTTCACTGAGAGTAAAGTTTAAGTATTACCTATTAGCACTCTTTTCTTCTTCTTCTTCCCCTTCCCTTCCCATGTGTATCTTTGTGTGATAGAGATTATCCTATTTATTTTATTTCTTCAAGTATCTCTTGGTGCCATCTTTAATTCCCCCCCCTTTTTCTTTTTTTGCATGTCATCTTATAGCGCTTATTACCCCAATCTCTTCCTGTGAATTATTCCTATAATTACCATAATAGTGAATATAATTTTTTGAGAGTTACAAATAACATTTTCCCCATATACTAATATAAATAATTTGATCTTATTGAAGCCCTTAAAGAAAAAAGTTTGAATAAAAAATCATCCCCCCCCCTTCCTTTTCCCTCTCTTTCTTTTCTACCTGTTCATGCTTCTCTTCATTTTTGTGTTTTGATATCAAACTTTCCTCTTAGTTCTGGTCTTTTCTTTACAAATAATTTGAAATCTTCCCATACTTTGCCCTGGAAATATATAGTCAGTTTTGATGGATAGGTGATCTTTGGTTGAAGATCCAATTCTCTTGCCTTTCTGAATATCATATTTGAAGCCTTGTGTTTCTTTAGTGTGAAAGCTGCCAGATTTTGTGTAATCCTGATTGGTGCTCCTAAAAATCCTTTCTTAAAATACTTAAGAATTTAAAGAAAATCCTTACCTTCTCTTAGAATCAATATAAGTACTGGTTTTATGGCAGAAGAACAGTGAGGCCATTTGTTAGGTTAAAGTGACTTGTCTACGGTCACAGATTGAGGAAGTTTCTACAGCCAGATTTGAATCCATTTCCTCCTGTCTCCAGGATTGGCACTTTGTCCAGTGATCCACCTAGCTGCCCCTAGATATTTAATTTTTGTTGTTATTTTTTAGCACATTTTATATTTCAAGTTCAACATTTCTCATTCATGAGATACTTGAATACATCAAAATTACAGCATTACTTAAACTAGTGAGATGGCATGTATGTCCATAGAGAAGTCTCTCTATGCCATCTTTGGCTTAAATCTTCCCACAATCTGGGGTCTAAAATGAAGTATTGGTTATGGGTGTTCAAATGGGATTTTTAGGATTTTAAAATCTTAGGCAAGGCAAGAATGACAGAATGGACCATGATGACCTATATACATACAGTGTATATGTATTTTTGTGGATATTTAATTTTTTTAGCTGTGCCTTGTTCATCTGCCCTTTCTTTTTTATTCAAAGACATTTTATTTTTCCAATTATATATAATAACATTTTCAATATGTTTTCTGAAATTATAAGATTCAAATTGTCTTCCCTCCTCTTTTTTCCCCCCTCTCTTAATGGAAAACAATTTGATCTAGATCATACATGTATTATTATGCAAAACATATTTCCATATTGCTCATTGTTGTAAAAGAATTCTCATATTGAACCAAAACCCCAAATTAAAATCATGAATAGATTAATGAGAAAGATCGTAAGGTTTGTTCTACATCTGCCACCAATAGTTCTTTCTCTGCAGATAGATACCATTCTTCAGTATAAATCTTTCAGAACTTCCCATATCACTGTATTGTTGAGAATAGCTAGGATTTTCACAGTACATCATCTTACAATATTGCTATGATTGTGTACTATGTTCTTCCTGTTTATTTCAGTCTACATCACTTTTTTTTTCTGAAATCATGCTGCTTATTATTTCTTATAGCACAATAATATTCTAACTTATACAATAATTTATTCAGCCATTCCCCAATTGATAAACATTCCATCAATTTCAATTCTATGCCACCACAAAAATAGCTGCTCTAAATATTTTATGTACAAACAGGTATTTTCCTTTTTTTAAAATGATATTTTTGGCATACAGATCCAATAGTGGAATTACAGGATCAAAGAAGTATACAATTTTCTAGTCCTTTGGTCATGGTTCCAAATTGCCCTCCAGAATGGTTGGATCAATTCACAGCTCCACCAGCAGTGCATTAATATCCCAATTTTTCCACATCCTCTCCAACATTTATTACATTCCTTTGCTGTGATCATACACAATCTGCTAGGTGTCAGGTGGTATCTCAGTGTTGTTTTGATTTGCATTTCTCTAATTATAAGAGATTTAGAACACTTTTTCATGTGATTATTTTTAGTTTTGATTTCTTCATCTGAAAACTACCTATTCATGTCTCTTGACCATTTGTTGATTGGAAATGTACATTTGATTTAGTTCCTTATACATTTGATAAATAAGACCATCGTCAGAAATTTTTGTTATAAATTTTTCCCCCAGTTTGTTGTTGCCCTTCTAATGTTGGTAGCATTTTATTTGCACAAATCCTTTTTAAGTATAATATAATCAAAATTATTCATTTTACATTTTGTAATGTTCTGTATCTTTTGCTAAGTCTTTCTTTACTTTTCCATAGATCTGACAGGTATGTTCCTTTTTTAAATTAGATTAACCAATACTGTATCAATTTGTTTTTTGTTTTTTTATATAAGCTCCTAGTCTTCTTTATTAGTTCAATAGTTCTTTTACTTTCAATTTTATGAATTCCTCTTTTGATTTTTAGAATTTTCAATTTGGTCTTTATGTGAACGTTTTTAATTTGTTCTTTTTCTATTTTTTTATAGTTACATGCACAATTTGTTGATCTCTTTCTCTCTTTTTTAAATTTATATAAGCATTCAGGGATAAAAATTTTCCCCTTAATGCTGCTTTTGCAATATCTAATAAATTTTGATATGTTGTCTCATCATTGTTATTCTCTTCAATGCAATCCAGTAATTGTTTCTATGATTTGTTTTGTAACGCACCAGTTTTGGAAAATTGAGATTAGTGGCAAAAGAAAATGTTATATTAAACTCTCCTTAGTGAATCAAGTGGTATTCACATTTTCAGATAATTGAGTCATGGTGACAATGATAACAAACTATTATTTTAAATTTTGAGAAATATTACGATACATTTATATTGTACTGATAAATATTTTAAGATTCCTCTATCATTAAATACATATTGCCTTCATCCTCTGATAATTCATATATTAATAGGAGAATGTTTTTCAAAATTAACATTTTGAGTGTTTTTCCATTCCTATAAAACAGAAGCATCTGATGTGTAGTCTCAAAAAGCTTCAGCTGGTTCAGGTTGTGCTTATATTATAAGTAGTTCAAAGTGTCGCTATGTGGCTAGAATCACATTCTTTTTTTGTTGTTGAAAATTTTACTTAATTAATCAATTTAGAATATTTTCCTATGATTCCATGATTCATGTTCTTTACCTTCCTTCCTCCCACCCCCTCCAGTAGCTGATGAGCAATTCCACTGGGATTAACATGTGTCATTGATCAAGACCTATTTCCATATTATTAATATTTGCACTAGGGAAATTGCTTAGAGTCTATATTCCCAATTATATCTCCACTGAACCATGTGATCAAGCACTTGTTTTTCTTCTGTGTTTCTAGTTCCACAGTTCTTTCTCTGGATTTTAATAGCATTCTTTCTTTTAACTCCCTTAGAATTGTCCTGGATCATTGCACTGCTGCTCGTGGAGAAGAAGGATCATATTCTTAAACTATTTCTTATTTCTAAATTCCATCTATTATTTAAGTTGTTACCCAGTTGTGAATACCTGGTGTAAAAGCAATAACCTCATATATAACAGCTTTTTAGTGGAATGATACTTATTGGTCACTAAAGAAGACAGTTTTAAAAAATCCTTTATAATTTGCTTAGATGAGTTCTATTAGCTGATTATTTTTCTAATCCATAATTTCCTATTGATAAACCAGAAGAATTCCAAATAAGCTAATGGCTAAGAATCATAAAAATGGGTTATATTATGAATCAAATTCCAATGTAATTCCTATCTATTCACTAAATAAGTATTCATATTGTTTTGTAAAGAACATATTGTTTACTTCAGAGAACAGATTATATTCCAATCTATCTAGAAAACGTATCATGGGAAGAAACCATATACAAAGTAAATATTCTCATGAAAAGTTTATAGGAGGAAATATAGCAAATTCAATATTCTTTAGCCAAAATGGCCAATTTAAGGATTTAAAACAAATTTAAATATTTAAGACAATCAATTAAGGATGCTTAATTAAAAAAAAAGAAAAGAAAAAGAAAACAACATTTGGTTATTATCAAACATAAGTACATGAGTTTTAAACAATTTCCTTCAAAAATTCTAAGCCATATTTGATTCACAACTCTTCCTGATTTGATATTTATATAGAGCTTGAAAATTAATTTGGTTATACTTCCCTTCTTTCCACATATTCTCCTGTAATACTTACTTAAGTAGCTTCAGAGAGATTCCTTTATTCACTTAACCCAAAATATTTCCTGATCTCATGAGTAGGGCCCAATAAGGTCAATCAATATTTTTCCTATTTTGAAAGAGATATTCTCAGATTCACTGTGAATAGCAACCTGCTGTGCTGATTTATTTCCATTGTGAGGCTAAACTATGACTGGAAAACTTCATGATACTGTTTGTTGATTGTCTGAGCCTTTCCTGCCTGACACAGTAGTGGACACAAAGAGTAATCAACTTTGAAGTGGGCTCAATGCCATTTAGACAGACAGCTAAGGATATGTGACTAGGGAAATCGTCTTGCTGAGTATTTAGCAAGCCTAGGTCTTTATGAATATATGGGAAGAGCCCATCTTCACAGATGGACACCATTAGTAAATTTTTATGGAAAATAGAGCTAACTAAAATGGAGGTAAAGATACATCTTCAGAACTAAAAAATATTTTGTTGTGGGGAAGGAACAAAGTAGTCCAAATGGTATTTATTTAATAGCCTTCCTGTGGATCTGTGAGAAATTTTATTATTGTTATTTTTATTAATGGATTTTGTTGTTTTTAATAGAGACCTACTTTATTCACTCTAGGATTAATACCATGGGGATGTCAAAGCAGACAGGTAGAATCATTTCCTTAAAAGGTAAAAGAAAATCAATGCTAGATTCTACATTAAATTTAATTTATCTTAGCTCTCAATAGGGGTTCCACATTTCTTTCAATATGTACTTTTTTTACCTGATAATATTCTCCATTCCAATTTTGCTTTATATATATATATATATATATATATATAAACATAAATTTGGAGGAGACCTAGAGAAAGTACTTAGTACACCATCCCCCAAAGGTCCTAGGTAATAGATTTTGAGTTGTCAGGGGCCTTAGAGATCATCTAGTACAGCCCTTCTTTCTACAAAGGGCTCATGTCTTTATCTTCTCAATTCCTTTTTAGGGCTCTTCTCCCTATCTCCCATTTCTCATAGTTGTTCTCTCACTTGCTGGAACCCTCTAATCACAAGATCATAGATTTAGACTGAGAAAGTATCTTAGCACTCATCAAATCCTACTGTATCAAGCCTATAGCATTCTATCTCCACCCCACCAAGTTTCTCTGTCAGCCTGATTATCTATTGAGTTGATGTGACAACCACAATCTCCTTCCCCATATAATCTAGGAACTTATTCTCCATATGTCCAATGAAATAAGCCAAATTTTATTCTCCACATGGCATGGCTGGTTATACTTATGTATAGCCTCCAACAGAATTCCATGAATCCATACCATTTACTCTATGCTACATTCTTAGCATCATGTTTAAGAAATGCAAAGGCATTGAGCAAGAACTGCTAAGAAAACTGGAAAGCAATAATATGCTGGAGACTAAGCATGGAGCAATATCTCACATGATACACCAGGATAATATCCAAATGGATACTGGATCTAGAAATAAAAAAAAAAATAAAACACCAAAGACACATTAGAGAAACATGGGAAAGTGTTTACATGTCAGGCTTATATTAAGTGATGGAAAATGAAGTGAGAAGAACCAGAAAACAATGTATACAGTAAAAGAAACATACTATGATCAAGTGTAAAGGACTAAACCATTATCATCAAAGCAAGTTTTCAAGATAACCACAAGCAATTCATGATGAAAATGTTATCCACAGCCAAAGAAGGGATTGCTGAAGCCTGATTATGAATAAAACTGCCATCTTCCATTCATTACCTTCATGAGATTGTTGTTGTATGAGTGATGTGCATCTTTTTACCACAACATAAACAATAAAGAAATATGTATTGTGTGAAAGTTCAGATATAACATATCAGACTATTTACCATCTCAGGGAAGGGAGAGAAAGAAAGGGAAGGAGAAAATCTGAATTCTAAAATGTCAGAAAACAATCGTCAAAAATTGTTCCTATATGTAACTAAAAATAGATTGCTAAAAAAGTATTTAGACATTATTGTGAGCTGAGGAATAACTAAGATACCTTCCTTGGAACTTACCAAAAGAGCAATCACAAATTCCTTTATTTCCTCATGAGAAATCTAGTCTGTCATTATCAGGAAAACAAGAATATTGAAGGAATCCTATCCATCCCCAAAGTCCCTGCATTGCTTTGTCCATAAACTATTGGATTCATACTATGAATTTTGTGTCAGTTGCTGCATTGGTTGAATCCGGAGGCTCTTTAAAATTCTAATATAGTGTCTATCATTAAACAGTTTTAAATCATTTAAGAGTCATTCACTAATGTTACAGTTAGTGACAAAATAGCTATTTAAAATAGGTCTGCTAACGAATTCAGTGCCCTTTCACAATACAACATACTAGACCTGTGGGACTATGAAACATTAGATTAACACAAAATTCAGCCACCCAAATTACAGAAGGGCATGCTAAAATATGCCCCACCTTCCGCTGATTTGCCAGCTGAATGTCTTCTTGTTCAGAGGCCATGTAAAGAGTCAGACGTTCAAAAAAATCTTTGAAGAATGCTGGAACGAAGAATGTAAAGTCTTTTATATTGAGAATTTTACTTACATACCTCTCTCTGGACTCCCAGTGTGAGGCAGTGCCTAGAGCACAGGTAAGTAGTATGAAGGTCAGATGGCAGCTTACCTCTGGTTCTTATTCCATTTGGCTTCACAGCAGGTAACTTCAGCCATGAAGAGCAAAATTGTTGCCTGAAGATAAACTTCCTAATAAACAAGTAGACAAGTATAGAAAACATATGGCAAAGTTGGTGCATGTTTTGAAGCACCATCCAAAATCCATTTCTTAATTACTGTGTACTTTGTCTGTGCCTACAGCAAACTAAACTGTCCAGTAAATTCAATTTTTGAAGAATAGTAAGTCAAAAAATCTAACTTTTTCATTACTATTTAACCAAAAATACCTACTAATTATTCCTTCTTGTAACTAATTGTTTTGACCTTATATAGAAATTAAAAAATGGAATCTTTTCCTGGGATTCCAAAGTCAATATAATGTTGGATGAAATAAGACCATAAATGATATTTTTGCCATTAAGAGAAAAAATATGTATATATATATATATATATATATATATATATATATCTGAATATAGATATATGTATAAGTACATATATACATACATAATATGTGGAAGTTTTACATAATGTAAGAATGGTTTATGGATTCTGCTTTTTAGACCAATGGCCGGGGTTTGTTTCATCTACTCTAATCCATATCTCTAGACGAATTCTCTATAACATTCCTTATAAATGATTTTCTAGGCTTTGATTAGAGATTTTTTATAAGAAGGAATTCCTTGAAGTAACCCTTTCCACTTTTGGAAGGCTCTAATTGTTTTTGAAAAAAATCGTAATTTAGCTCCTTAGAAACCTGTACTAGCTGTTCTTCATTTTACCTCCTAAAATCAGTTAGAATAAGAACTATGTCTCTATAATGGGATATCCTTCTAAATTCATGGACAGCTATCAAATGGGGTCTTTTTCCAGATTAAATATTAGTTCTTCCCACCAATACTCATATTACATGAACTCAAGGTCCTTTACCATCTTGTTTGTCTTCCAGTGGATATTCTCTAGTTCTGTTCTTCCTAAAATGAAGCATACAGGGCTAGACTCAATATTATGAATAAGACCTGAGTAAGGGGGCTGAATATAATAGTATTACCTACCCAGACCCAGAAAATTTTCCTTTAAAATACTATCTAAAGGTGTGTTAACTTTCATTGCTGCCTTATGACTGTCAGCTTATATTGATGTGCAGATTACTGAAGGATTCATATATTTCATTTGCTTGTTTTTAAGATTAACTCTCTAGTTACACATCAACTATATTTTTCTTGGAAGCTGATTCTTAGACTTTATATTTACCCATATTCAACCTTAGATACAACTAAACTTGAATAGCAATGACTACCTTATTGAATTGCAACTTTCATCTAGTATTTTAATTAAACCATCTCCTGAAATGAAATCATTAGGTCTAGCCATTTATCCAGTTCAGAATCAACCTCATTATACTGTGGTTTAACCCATCTCTGTATCTTAAAAAATTATCATGAGGGACTCTGTCAAATGCCTTGCTAAAATCTAAGTAAATTATAACTATAGGATTCTTATGACCCTCTTAGAAAACCAACACAAGAAACAATAATTTAGCATGACCTAAATTTGATGAAGTCATATAGACTCTTTTTTGATGATATCTTCTTTCTTGTGGGCTTTAATTCTGATGATTTTTTAAAATAATTTTGTTGCTAATTCTTTCAATTACTATAAGGAATATTCTCTGTGGCAGAGGAAAATGCAAAGAAAAAGAAGAAACGATCAGTGATGTATTCTCTTAGTTATTAATTTACCCACCAAATAGCATTGATATCCAGTCAACTTATACTGCTCAGTACAGGAGAATGGCCTGAAGCCACCACCATCTATCATCTCAAAAAGGGTAATTGTAAGGTCCATGTCCTGAAGTTACAGACCTCCTAATGTTAACTTCACAAAGACAGAGGGATTTTCAGTATAATCATGAGAGTAGTGCTAATCAACAGTTATGGGAAAACTTAATTTTCTTTTCAAGCCTACCCAGGCATGACAGAATTGTATAGTTGTAGAAAACAAAGCCACTACATTCAAGATTGAGGCAAGGAAGTGTCTACTAGATTCAGGAGGTAGAGAAGGAGCCTCTGCAGTAGTGGTCTAGAGTCATCTAAAACCAGCTCTCAAGAGTTGATTGCTAAATTTATAGTATGAACATTTATAATTCAGAAATTGGAAAAATTCTATGAATGGAGATTTGGTTTATTGTTTTACTGATTGTCTAGTTTTAAGAGCATAATGGGAAAATGTTATACCACAGATGAAACTTAAATGTATGTTGTGTGTACATTTAAAAAAAGAATCAATTTTTAAACATTAACCTAACCCAATTAGAATGTCATCTTACTCAACCAAGCTCTGTAGCAAGAGGTAGGATCTAGACATAGTCACTATATTCAATAATGCAAAAAGAAGAAGATCCTGGACTTAGCAAAAAGGCTCAATCCAAACTAAAGCTACAGAAATGATAAAACAGAGGAAAATTCCTACTGCATCGAAGAAATATCATGAGGTAAAATTCCAACATATAATTCCAAAGCAAGTAAATATCCTCTATATAATGATAACTGGAATCTCAGAAAATAGATGAACTGACTACAACTAACCTAAGAGTGGATGGAAGAAATGAAGAAGCAGCTGAAACAAGAAGGCAAAATGAAATTAGACCACTTGGAAAGAGAATGAATAGCTCAAAGCAAAAAATGAACAACCTTCGTAGTTAACACTCTTAAAATATGTTACTGAACAATGAGGACCCAGTGCCTCTTGAGGCAAAAAGTATTAGGACAAAGGAGAAAGGATGAAAAATTAGAAAAAAAAAGTTTTGTATCTACTATCACAAACAACTGACCTAGAAAATAGGACAAGGAGAGATAATATAAGACTTGTAGGAATCTCTCTGACACTCGTGACCAAATAAACAAAAATCATAAATACATATTAAGTTATAAAATAAAACCTTATAGAACTATTTGAGTCAGAGGGAAAGTTAAAATGGAAAAAAAAATCATTGTTTGCCTTCTTAAAAAAGCCTTGAATTTGAACGTGATTAGCTTTCTGAAAATTCATTGCATATTTCAAAATTTAATTGGAATTATTAGCATTTTCTAAGTCTAAACAAACAAGAAACCAAGTCCTATTTTTAGTACTTTATTTGCCTGTTTTTAAGGAATAACTATATGTTGTTAAATTTTGACAATATCCTCTATAGATCAGTTTTAAGCTTGCCCCACGACACCCCTG
Source organism: Monodelphis domestica (assembly GCF_027887165.1). NCBI lineage: Eukaryota > Metazoa > Chordata > Mammalia > Didelphimorphia > Didelphidae > Monodelphis > Monodelphis domestica. The sequence goes on along the minus strand of NC_077233.1, from coordinate 284,282,668 downwards.
ATTCTATTAACAGAGCAGTGATGGAGTGGGCAATGAGGCATGCATTCTCATACATGACCAGAGTATGCTTAAGCACACATAATTGTTACAAGATAGATTTCTAAACAGAGTTCAGGTTGAAGGGAGGAAAGTAGTTTGATGGGTAATAAGAGTCATGAAAAATAAGCATTAACAACTTTTTTTAACATAATTAAAAAAAGTATAGAATTGTGTTCCTTCTTATTACATCTTGACTACTGTATATTTAAATTTCCTAAAAATAAAATGAGAGAAATGTATAGTTTCTCATATATTTCTATTATATATTATACATAGTTTCTTCAATTATTGAGGTATCTGTGTTGAACATTAAGATCAAAATTAAATCTGTATTATTATTTAAAACTCAAACTTTTAGTGAACCACAAGCTAAATAAGAACCAATAGAATAATATGGCAGCAATAATACAATTCTATCATGGGTGGTGTTAGTAGATATTATAATCCTTATATTTTCTGTTTTTAAACCATATGTGACCATAGATGAAAAAGAATGTTAATAAGCTGAAAGTATCTATAGGAGGATCATAAATATGTTGAAATGTTTTGAGTTCACATCATGGATTAAGTGCAGGAACTGATGATGTTTAACTTGGAGAAGATAGAGGAAAAATAGATGTGGTGGTAGCTGGTTTCTAATATTTTAAAGGAAAGATATTGTGATCGGCACAGAGACAGAACCATGAGCTGTGGTTGGAAATAATAAATAATAAATCCGAATATACACAAGAGGCTGTTGGACTGATATCCAAGTAAAGGTGGGAAGGTAGTTAATGTAAGACTCTAATTTAGTTGAGAAATGAGCTTCTATTGTCCCAATCTTTGTTAATGCAACATTAATAATATAGTACCAGAGGTAAGTGGTTGCCCACTAGATAAAGTGTTGGCTCTGAAGTCAGGAAGATCTGCATGCAAATGTAGCCTCAGACACTGTAGGATCCTAGGAAAGTTACTGAAGCTTAGTCTTCTCAGCTGTTTGTCCTTCCTTTTTTGAAGAGGACCAGTAACATCTCAGGATGATGTCCTAACTCAAGTCTGAATCGGATTTAAGTGAAGCAGTCGTGTAAAATCATCAGCCTCACTCTATCTTCTAGAGCCATTGAAGTCCAGTAAAAAGACAAAATTTAGGAGGATTAGAGATGGCACAGGATGAAGAAGGTGGCCATGTATTCAATGTCTGACCAGAAACCAAGCACTTCCTCCCCCCGTTTCAGCCACCTTTCTGGCCTTTGGAACAAATTATTTTTCTCTGCCCATTTTGCTGGGGGAAGCATCCTCATGCATGGAGTAGACGTCCTTCTAAAACACCTAAGTTTCTGAGACCTGTCAGTCACCCTCAATGTACTTTAGCCTATCTGCAGCGAAGGTCTGTGGCCACTGCCTATGCTATGGCTTCTTAGGACCACAGGTAAGAGTTGGATCAAAGGTAGATAAGTAACCCTGAGAAGCTAACCAAGACCTCATAACAGAGTTTCCAGTCCTTCCTGAGCACCTCCAGCTCTGTACCTCTCAAGATTTTGTGAGCATCAAATGAAATAATATGTGTTACAAAAAAAGTCTCTAGCATAATGCCTGGTCCACAGTAGGAATGACATAAATATTTATTCTCCTTTTCTTCAATTAATATACTTAGATATTTAGATATTCGGAATTGCACCTAATTTTTTTATTTAAACATTTTCTTCTATATTACATGTGGAAATTCACCTTACTCTGACCTTCATTCAGCTATATATCCCAGATTGAAATAGTTAAAAATAATGATCCAATTACTTTTATGAGACAAGACAAGAACTCAGCCTATTTTCTAAAAATTGATTAAGATGCTACTTGGAAGTCTGACAGTCCTTTGGTATTCTGAGTTTATCATTTAATTATACTTGTGGATGAATTATAGTAAAAGGTAAATGGTACTCTGTACCCCCACATTGATTAGTTTACATATTGCATTTTCTTAGGTGAGAAGCACACATTAAAAGAACCCCACAAAATTGAGTGGTGATATGGGATTTCAGTTACCTTGGCATCGGTGGGATCTGAATACAGCACAATTTCAAATTGGTTCCTTAAATTTCTTCCAGATTACATGATAATTTAACTTTTTAATATTCTTTTTCTGACATTTTGCAATCCATGTTCTCCCCTTTCCTCCCAACCCTCCCACCAAATAGGTTCTTTTCAAGAACTTTTTCCTTTATTTGTTCATGGACTTCTAGTAATACTTAGCATTTTGTACAATTTCTGTGAAGTAAAATAAATTCTGTCTCATATCCAATAATCATATTGGATATTGACTGCCTTACATCAATGACTCTGCAACTGTTTTATTTTGGGGGGGTGGGGGAGTGTAGAAGGAAGCAACAATCTGAACCATTTCTAAACTCATAGATTTTCAGAGTGAAACTGGATGTGCTGGCAAACTGAGTGGAAGAGGGATGAGAATTATCACTTAAAGGTCTTAGAAAATTGCCTGCAACACTGAGAGGTTAAGCAAGTTGTATTAATGATTACACAGCCATTAAGTCAGAGGCTGGGATTAGAACTCAATTTATTTTAATTTCAAAATCAGCTCATTATTTGATGACAGGGAAAGAAAGGAAAGGTAGAAAGAAAGAGAAAGGGAGAAAAGCAGTAAAAACAAAGAATGAGTTATCTGATGGGAAATAGGGGCTTTTTCCGAGTTTGGTTGCTCAGTAACTGATGATCTAGGCTACTTAAGCCTAATCAAGGTTAGACTTTTACCATTAGCTTTTCTTTTTAAATGCATGACACTTATAAAATATTCTCACAAATTGCATATGTTTTAACTTGTGGTCTTTTTCTTGGCTAAGAAGTTAAGTAATTTCTTGGTAAATACATTTTCTGTAGAAGAAGCATACATTTAAACCTTTAAGTCCTAAATTTATAGATCTTTTGAAAACTGAAATTTCCCTTTATAAAGGTACATTTGCACATAATTAGAATTCAGCAAGAAAGTATAATTTTTTAAAATGCAAATGTGCCCAAACTATTGTCAGAATTCTAATATCGCTATTCTGTTTTCATTGAAGACTGACCTCAATTAACTGAATTTAATTATCTGAATTCATACTTTAATTTATTCATCTATGCCAATTACTTAAGCCTTCAAGTAGAATTACAAATTCACAAAAAAAAATCTAGAGTAATAAAACCATTTTAGGGGATTAAATATACACTCAAGTTAGTCTTAAGAAGATTTCCATTTTCCTACCAAAATATATTAATAAATCAAAGTGTCCTACATTGTTCACTGAAAATCAACACAGTAAGACTCCTCAGGGTTTACCAAGTTATAAGATTAAGAACCTTTGATTTTTATATTTAAGCCTATAAGACTCACCTGTTAGTAAAGGACACAAAGGAGGAAGCAAATATTTAGAACTCCAGAGAACTACAGATTAAAAAACAACAACAACAACAACAACTCTCTGAATCTAGACAAAATCCCAGGACAGTCATAGATGTCCTAGGGTAAACGGCAATAAAAACCAATCTTGAATAGTCCATTGGCATATCCACATGGTAGGTTAAATTTAAAAGATTCTCTTTTGGAATTTCTATTGATTGTTTCCTTTCAATATAGATTGTGATGATAGTTTTAAAAATTAGGTGAAAATGCTTATTGTTGCAAGAATTAATTTGCAAACCCCACCCCACAGATTAAAGTCATTTGAAGTTTCTTTTCTAGTAAAGATCTGAATATATTTATTTTCTTGTTCTTATTTAGCATTGTGAGTTCTCAGATTAAATTATTTAAAGAGAAAAATATTTTTTAGACAGACCAATTCTACCTACTTAATTGCTTTTCCATTGAATTGTTATGTCATATGGCCAAATAAATCACTTTGTTTGTCCTTTCTGCAAGTTATAGTTATCTTCTTATATTTCCTTGGTCATTTGACTCTCTAAATCATTTTTTAAAATTACTAAATATGATAATCATTTATCTTATAAGAGTATTTTGTTATAAGAGTAGTTTAAGAGTATTTCATTTGAATGTAATGTGTAGCTATTTGATTCATATGTAAAATTAAGAAATTCAGAGACTTAAAATTTTATGTAAAATTTCAAAAAAAAATCTTAGGAGGCCTTTTGACAAAGTTGTATGATGACATATATGAGATCATTTCCAATTAGATGAGGAATTCAATTATATTGCCTGAGTCATATATGAAAGCTTTGAAGTATTTGAAAATCAATTAGAATTAGAATTTGAATGGAAGGATATTCCAGAAATTATAGTGTATGGAGGTTCTAGTTGGACACTTTGAGGAGGAATTTTCTGGGGGAAGAGAGGGAGAAGGCTCATCCAAGTCTTCTGTCCACACAGATTTTTGTTGTTGTTGTTGCTTTGAGGAAGATCTTTTGAAAACTTCAAGGAATCAGAAGGTTATATCTTCTCATCTGTAGCAGGGTTCCTAGATAGGATCATCTCTGTGTTAGCAGATTATCTGATATCTGGTGGTCCTGTGTATCAGGAGGCAAGGCTAAATTGCTGTATATCACAAATGGGGAAAAAAAAAAGAAAAAAAATTCTAGCAACCAGGAACTATGTATAAGAATTTAACATATGTCCTTTCTAAGCCTGAGACCACTTCTACCTATCCCATTCCCCTGTAGAAGGCATAATGTATTTCAATAACAAACTTTGTGAATGTGTTCAGTACACTGTTCTTTAGTTTAAAAATGTATGAGGTTAAGAAATTTCCATTTTCCTTACCTTTTCCTCCACGTTTGAATATTGTTCTTAAAAAGTTCCAGAGACAAGATAAGTTTCTCCCTATTATTATTCATGTATTCCCTTGTGTATTATTTTTCCCTGCCCTTTTTCCTTTCCTTCTAAAACAAATAAAGCTTAACAAAACCACACATACAGTGACATGTTTATCTTCCTTAACTACTCCTATGATCCTTCAAAAGAGTGAGATTCTCAAGAAACATCCCTTCTCAATGTTAAAATCAAAGCACCTCATTATTGTCTAGATTTTTTTCTAATTACTCAGTAATATTCCTTTTTCTAATTTTCTCTTTAGTCATGTATTAGTAACACAAAGGTTTTTTTATGTAACTGTACATTTGAGAAGGAATTCGTATGCCTTTTCTTCAATTATATCCATCCCTGCACCCCCAAACTCTATATTATTATAATCAGTTTTCTAGGATCCAATTGTCTAGGCCATTACTTTTAATTTATGTTTTGCCTTCTAGAATATCATATAACAATATTCTCATTATTTTATCTTAGTCGAGTCTTATGTGATACTGACTGTGGTTGCCTCATTCTTGAACTTTTCCTTTTTTTTAACTCTTTCTGACTTAAAGGCAGTATTTTTTTTTCTCCTTTGACTTGGCAATTTTCAGTTTGGGCTATGAGTTTTCAGTTTGTGGTTTCATTATGGAGATTATTTGTACATTTTTTGTTTGTTTTCTGGTTATAATAGTTTTTGGCAGATCTCTTTAATTTTTTTTTAACCCTTACCTTCTGTTAGAATCAATACTGTGATTGGTTCTAAGTCAGAAGAGCAGGAAGGGCAATGAGGGTCATATAGCTAGGAAGTGTCCAAGGCTGGATTTGAATCTAGAACCTCCATTCTCTTTAATGTTCCCTAGCCAAAACCATTGGATTTTTGTTTTGAATCTGTCATTCAAAATTCAAAGATTTGATTATTCTAATATTCCCACTTCTTAGCTGGCTTTTACATTAGTTTTTCGTAGCAGATTTCTTACATTTTTATGTGTCTTAATATTTCTCAGAGTCTCATGGAGTCAATGAATTGGATGTCTTTCCTTTTCTTTTTTTCCCTCATTTCAGAGTGTTCATTACTTGGGTACAATTTTCTACCTTCTTTTTGAAGTTACTTTTCTCTCTTCCTTCTCCCCAAACCCAATCAGAGCTTTCATTTGCATTCTTACTTCACTCTATTTCTTCCAATAGTACTGTACTGTTATGATTTTTTGTGGATGAACCATTTATTTCTAAGGCTTTGGTTTGACTTGCTTTATTTACCTCCTGAGCGTCACTTAGTCCATAGTGTTTGGTTTTTTATCATACTTTGTTAGTCACGGTCATAGCTTGAGTTCTAAGGTCAGGCTTTCTGCCAGGTTCACCCTCCGACTTTTACAAGGGCCGGGGAGGCCCTGTTGCACCTCCTTTCTCTGCATGGCCGCCCTACTCTCATTCAGGAGAAGGGACTGTTTCTAAGCCTTATTCTCTGCCTCAACCCTGTGGTCCCATTTGGGGGCTTCTCTATGCCCTCCGCTGCCTGCACCATCCCTGATCAGGGAGTGGCTGTTCGCTTCTGTAGCTCTGGCGGTCCTCAGGAACATGGTGGACGTCGAGCTCGTGTAAGTCCTTTGCACGTTCTCTAAAGCAGCCCCAGAGTAGTTCTGGCTCCTTTGGGGAAGGAAGGCCAGAAAAAACCAAAACCTTTTATAAAATGCAAATTTTTGAAATAGTGATTTCAAAAGGAAAGAGAGAGATAAAAAGAAAGAAAAAGGAAGAAAATAAGCTTCGACTCTGTGAAGTACTTAATCTGGGACAGGAGAAACAGCCAAGCCAATCCCAGGCACCAGAATAGAGGATAAACTCCAGATAGTACTTCCTCTAACCTAGGAATCAAGCTGAACTTCAAAATTAAAAAAAACAAACAAACAAACATACAAAAACAACAACAAAAAAATTTTGTTTATTCCAAGGCCCCTGTTTTTTCACAGTTACAAATGTAAAACAATAATAGCAATAACAACCAGACAAAAATAATTCATTAAATGATTATCCATTGTTATATTTATTGGTCTTCACAATTTCTTCTCTCTTGATATTCCCAGTGTTACTCATTCCAACACAGTGGCAGAAAGTCCAGAACTTGTTCTTGTTTCTTTTCCACACCATCATTCTCTTTGTGTACCTTATCATCAATTGCTTCCCTATGGGTGTATTCACCCCAAGGACACACATGTCATTAATATAATCAACTATCATATTATTTAAAGATTTCATTGTTTAAAAATAACTCTCTCCTTCTGTCTTAGAATTGATACAAAGTATTAGTTCCGAAATAGAAAAGTGGTAAGGGCTAGGCAATGGGGGTAAAGTGACTTGCCTAGGGTCACACAGGTAGGAAGTATCTGATGACAAATTTGAACACAGGACCTCCAGTCTCCAAGCCTGATTCTCTATTCATTCAGGCCCCTAGTTGTCTCCCAGAATTATTTTTTTTTCAAATAATGAAACAGCAAACAAAGCAAACTCTTAAACAACAAGAAAGTAAGATTTTTCTCCCTTTTCTTTAAAAAATTAAGAGCCAGAAAACAGATGTTGAAAGAATAAAACCTATCATTTCTGTTGCAGCCAATTGGTACTCTGAATCTGCTCTTCAAGCTTCTGTTAAGACCTCAAATTTGTATATCTTTCTTCTATTCACAGAGGGTATATACTTCTATTGCTTCTATTAGTTGATACCTAAATTAGTATTGCTATGCTCACAGAAACTGTATCTGCTTTTCTTTCTGGTAGTGGTCCTAGTTCAATTAATGCTGTGAACCAATATTTTGAATCTTCTTCTTTCTGTCATTTCTCTCCTGGTGATGGTTCCAGCTTGTGTTTTACTTTTATTGGATGACCTCCATGATATCAACTTTCAAATAATGCTCTTCCCTCTCTCTTAGGAGGGAATGATAGGGGAAAATAGAGAAAATTCTTTTTATGGTGAATTTATGTATTTGGTACCTAAACTAGGAAAAGCTAAAACAGAGAAAGAAAACTATAAACCAATATTTCTAATGAACACAAATGTGAAGATTTTAAATAAAATACTATCATATACCATCATATACCATGATCAAGTGTGTTTTATACCAAGAATGTAGGAATCGCTTCATATTAGGTATACTATGAACATAATTAACCACAGTAATAACAAAACTTATAGAATGCACGTGATTATTTCAAAAGATTCAGAAAAAAATTATTTCACAAAATAAAGCATATGTTCCTTAAAAAAGAAAAACATCATAAAACATTGGAAAGAATGGAACCTTATTTAAAGTGATAAATGCATCTATCTAAAACCATCAGCAAGCATTATCTGTAATAGGGATTAACTAAAACCTTTCCCAATAAGATCAAGTGTAAAGCAATGATGATGCCCATCACCCCAACTATTTAATATTTATTTGAAATGCTAGCTATTACAATAAGAGCAGGAAAATAAATAAAAGGAATTAGAATAAGCTAGGAATAAACAAAGCTGTCACTCTTTCCTGTTGGTATGGTGGTGTACTTAAAGGAATCCTAAACCCTAACAGAAATAATTAACAACTTTGGCAAAATTTCAGTATAAAAATATACTTCCATAAATCATCAGTATTTCGATTACCACTAACGAAGTCCAATAGCATGAGATAGAAAATAAAATTCTATTTAAAATAACTCTAGATAATATAAACTAACTGGGAGTATAACTACCAAAGGAGACCAAGTAACAATATGCACCCAATTACAAAACACTCTTCATACAAATAAAGTCAGATCTAAACAATAGGGAAAACATTAATTGGTCATGGATAGACTGAGCCAAAACAATGAAAATGACAATCCTACCTAAATTACTTTGCCTATTCAGTGTCATACCAATCAAACTACTCAAAAATTATTTCACAGAACCAGAAAAAAACAACAAAATTCATCTGGAAAAACAAAAGGACAAAATATCAAGGGAATCAATGAAAAAAAAATGAAGGAAAGATGCATAGCCATTTCAGATTTCAAGCTATACAATAAATCAGAGACCATCAAAACAATCTACTATTGGCTAAGAAATAGATTAGCAGATAAATGGAATATATATCAGGTAACCATAACACATGGTAGTTAATGCCCATAACAACTTGATATTCAAGAAACCAAAGATTGAAATTTTAGGAAAAAACCTCACTATTTGACAAAAAATGCTTAGATAACAGACCTGACAGAAATTAGCTATAGACCAACATCTCACTCTATGTATCAGAATAAAATAGAAATGGACAGTTAATCTAAAAATAAAGGGTAATATCATACATAGATTAGAGGAGCATCAAAAACATTTAACTGCCAGATTTATGGATAAGGGAAGAATTTATGAGCAAACAAATTATAGAGAACATTATTAAAAATAAAATGCATACTTAAAATTATTTATTTAATTATTTAAATTAGAACATTTTTCCATGTTTACATGATTCTTTCCCTCCATTCCTCCCTTACCCCACTCTCATAACCAATGAGCAATTCCATTGGATTTTACATGTATTATTGATCAAAACCTATTTATATATCATTACTATTTGCAATAGTGAGATCATTTAAAACCAACATCCACAATGTGATCAAGGAAATGTTTTTCTTCTGTGTTTCTACTCCCACAATTCTTTCTCTGGATGTGGATAGCGTTCTTTCTAAGTCCCTCAGAATTGTCCTGGATCATTGCATTGCTGCTAGTAGAGAAGCCCATTATGTTCAGTTTTGCTGCAGTGTATCAGCCTCTGTGTACAATGTTCTCCTGGTTCTGCTCCTCTCACTCTGCATCAATTCCTGGAGGTTGTTCCAGTTTCCATGGAATTCCTCCACTTTATTATTCCTTTTGGCACAATAGTATTCCATCACCAACATATACCACAATTTGTTCAGCCATTCCCCAATTGATGGGCATCCCCTCATTTTCCAGTTTTTTGCCACCACAAAGAGTGCAGCTATGAATATTCTTGTACATGTCTTTTTCCTTATTATCTCTTTGGGTACAAACCCAGCAGTGCTATGGCTGAATCTAAGGGCAGGAAGTCTTTTAGAACCCTTTGGATATAATTCTAAATTGCCTTCCAGAATGCTTGGATCAATTCACAACCACACCTGCAATGAATTAGTGTACCAATTTTGCCACATCCTCTTCAACATTTATTACTTTCCTTTGCTATCATATTACCCATGCTAGATGTGATGTGATACCTCAGAGTTGTTTTGATTTACATGAAATAGATAATTTTGATTACATTAAATTGAATTTTTTATCAATACAACCAAGATTTCAAAGGAAAATTATAAACATAAAATTATTACAGGTATCTCTGATGAAGACATTTTTTCTCAAATATATAGAGAATTAAGTCAAATTTATAAGAATATAAAACATTCCCCAATTGAAAAATGGTCAGAAGATATGAACAGGCAGTTCCCAGAGGAAGAAATTAAAACTATTTGTAGTCATTTGAAAAAAATGCTCCAAATCACTATTGATCAGAGAAATTCAAATAAAAAAAACCTGTCAGATACCACCTCACATCTATCAGATTGACTCACATGACCAAAAAGGAAAATGATAAATATTGGATAGGATGTGGGAAAATTAGGCCACTAATACCCTGTTGCTGGAACTGTGAAATGATACAACCATTCTGGAGAGCAATCTGTAATACAGTCAAAGGGACATAAAACTAAGCATGCCCTTTGTCCCAATGATACCCTTACTGGATAGGGATCCCAAAGAGTTCAAAGATAAACAAAAATGACTTGACTATATCAAAATATTTTTAGCAATTCTATTTGTAATGGCAATGGATTGAAAAACGGAAGGATTGTCCTTTAGTTGGGAATTGGGTGAACAAGTTGTGATATATTTTAATGGGATACTATTGCACTGTAAGAAAGGATGAACAAGGTAATTTCAGAAAAATCTGAAAAGACATATAAACTGATGTAAAGTGAGGAGACCAAGAAATACAGTAAAAAAAATACTATGCAATCATCAATTGTGAAGGATTAAAATATTATCAACAAAGTAGGTTTCCAAGACAACATTAGGAGACTCATGATGAAAAATACTATCCACAGCCAAAAAAGAAACTATTGGAGTGTAATTGCAATTTAAAACATGACATCATCTACTTTATTTCATTCATGGTTTTCTTGTATGTGTGACATACAACCATCTCTTATTATGACATGAACAATATGTAAATATTTACTGCATGAAAACACTCGTACAACCTATATAAGATTATAACCAACTTAAAGAGAAGGCTGGGAGGGAGGAAGGAAGGAATAAAATCTGAATCCTAAAATGTGAGAAAACAATTGCCAAAAATTGTTTATACATGTAACTGAAAAAATTAAATAAAAAAATTAAAAGGATGAGAGAGACTAACTTCTCAAACACTATTTTAATCCTTTCAGTCACTGTTTCAGGGGCTGTTCCAAAAGAACAGGCATTAATTTCCAATACCTTCTCCAATTTCCTGACAGCTATCCGAGGGCTCTACCCACCTCAAGCTCTATAAATAAATCTAGCTAGCAAACTCCTGGTAGATTATGATTGAGTGAGAGACAGGTATTAAAATAATGAAGAGAATGTTGTTGTTCATTAAGAGAGCAAATTGACAGCTATATAATTAAATTATTGAGTAATCTTTTATATAAAAATGGCAGAAGCCTTATTATCGAACCTCTTTTTTTCTACTTTGTATTTATATCTACTCATATATATTTTGTGTCCCCTTTTAGAATATAAGCTGCTTCAGGGCAGCTCTATATTTTGTTTCTACTCTGTATTTCTTCTATTTATACTGTAAGCTTAAAAGTTAATATACAATAACTTCAAGTATCATATTTAATAAGATTTATTAATAATAACTTGAAGTAAAAAGAATGAAAAGACAAGAGTAAAAGCCTGAGTAAAACCACCTTTCTCAACTGTGAACCTGGAAAAAAGAGTGCAAGAGGACAGGTTAAAGCAAACTTATTTACAATAGGTAAGGATGCTTCGTGGATGAAGGGAAAAGGAATTTTGGGATGACAAAAGAATTCTGGGAGATGGAGTCCAAGGGTTCAAGATTTTTTAATTACACAATACCTATGTATTTGGTCTCCCTCGTTAGAATGTAAGCTGTTTGAGGGCAGGGTCAATTTTAGAAGTACTCTTCCAATTTCATTTGCACTGACTGCCTGGGTCCTCAGAGGACAACTAGATATTTGCCCTTTATAGATTCTAAAGGTATCCCTTAAGGATCATGGAGTGTCTTTCTAATTCTGCATATAGGTTATAAGGCTTTGGTCTATTTCTCTCTTCTTGCTCCAATAACAGTTAATAATCTATAGTTAATTAGCTTTTAGAAGGAGGAATTTACCAAGTATTACAAAAAGGAAAAGTTGGCACAAAACCTCCCCATCCCCAAAGTCTCCCATGAGTCTAGGGGAAAACTTAGAGAGCTCATGTGGCAAAAGGTTATCTCACAAATTATAGTTGCGATAATTCCTTTTCTCACCTTCATGAGGTATTTATGAAGTTTTCCTTAGGGATGCTGCAGCTTTCTTCTAGGATCTTCTTATTGTCTTTAAGCTTGCAGTACTGAATATGTCTAATTTGTCTTTGGCTCCGATACGATCATGGCTATCATGCTGCTGCCATGGGGATCATATTAGGAATATGAAGGAGAAGTCCAAATCTTTTAACTATCTAAAATTTTACAAAGTCCCCCTTGATCAAAGATGGTAAGGAATCTAGACCTCTTCTTCCTCCCGATGAGGCAATTTCTCCCATGAACTTACTTACCTTGAACTTTTCTTTCCTCAATTGCTACTAGAATCTCCTGGGCTCCAAATAGATGGGCCATTTACATAAAAGCAAGAGTGGAGAATCACTCTATTTTATTCAGTGCCTTTCCTGGAATTCTCTTATCTCATGTAGCCTTTGGATGATTGGTAGATTGATTGATTGAGTTAGTGGAGATGTCTGTGTCTTAGTTCTTGCCTTTATTGCACTTAAGAAGTCCCCCAGGCCCTTTTAACTACTTAGGCAAGGGTATAGGACCCTTACATCCATATATCCCTAGAGTGGAACACAGTAAATAATACTGGCAAATAGTACTCAATTAGGGGATGTGTGATTGATTGATTGATGTCACCCAGGGAAGTCTAAACTATTATCTCCTCTGCAACTACTTACAACATAGATGGTGGAAAATACTGAGAAGACACTCCCAAGTGGATAGAAAGTTACTAAATGATAGTCATCTCAGTCTCAAAGCCACAGTCTTTAAATAAGCAGCCCAAATGGGCAAGCAATTCTACTTGGAATCCTTTGGAGATGCATCTATTTAATGTTCCTGTTTTATCTGGCAAAGCTAATATGGCAGCATACAATATTTTTTTTAATCACTCAGAAACCATTAATTCCTTATTATAAGAAATTCCTCATTAGGAGACTGCTCACATGACTGCAGATCAGAAATTTTCTTTCAATTTATAGTCTTGGAAAAGGAGTTCTTAACTTTTTAGGTGTTGGGGAGGGATGAACCCCTTTGACTATCTGGTAAAAACCTATAGACCTTCTAAAATAATGTTTTTGAATTCACAAATAAATCACAGATATTACAAAAGAAATGAATCACATGGAGATAAAGTTGTGATTTTTTTCCTCATTCACCTTTCTTGAACCTTTGTGTTACAGGGCTACAGGACTACACTGAGAGGCTGAAGCATCTTGCCCAAATCACAGAGGCAAGATGTGATGGAAATAGGAAGTGAACCTTGGCCTTTTCAAACCAGGGACACCATACAAGGTCTCTATCTGTCCGTCTGTCTGTCTGTCTGTCTGTCTGTCTGTCTGTCTGTCTCTGTCTCTCTCTCTCTCTATTCCTCCCTGCCTCCCTTTCTCTCTCTCTGTCTCTGTCTCTCTGTCTCTTTGTCACTCTGTCTCTCCCTCCTTCCCTCTCTCTCCCCCCCCTCTCTCTCTCTGTCTCTGTCTCTGTCTCTCTGTCTCTCCCTCCTTCTTGCTCTCTCTCCCTCCTTCTCTCTCTCTCTCTCCCTCTCTCTCTCTCTCTCCCTCTCTCTCTCTCTCTCTCTCTCTCTCTCTCTCTCTCTCTCTCTCTCTCTCTCTCTCTCTCTCTGTCTCTCTGTCTCTCTGTCTCTCTGTCCCTCCTTCTCACTCTCTCTACCTCCTTTTCTCTCTCTCTCTCTCTCTCTCTCTCTCTCTCTCTCTCTCTCTCTGTCTCTGTCTCTCTGTCTCTCCCTCCTTCTCACTCTCTCTACCTCCTTCTCTCTCTCTCTCTCTCTCTCTGTCTCTGTCTCTCTGTCTCTCCCTCCTTCTCACTCTCTCTACCTCCTTTCTCTCTCTCTCTCTCTCTCTCTCTCTCTCTCTCTCTCTCTCTCTCTCTCTCTGTCTCTCTGTCTCTCTGTCTCCCTCCTTCTTGCTCTCTCTCCCTCCTTTTCTCTCTCTCTCTCTCTTAGACACACACATACAGACACCCCTATGCTAATGCCTAGCTGAATAATTATGTTGGTCTTGAATATGTTGGATTTAAATTTGCATATTTCCAAATAAAATGTTCAGTGAACATTCTAGAACTCATTATTAATCTTAAATGCTTGTTTTTGATGAGAAAAAATGTTTCAAATATTACAATGACAAAATTTTGAACACTGATTAATTAGATGTTTTAAAGCATTTCAGTTTTCTAAGCAGTTCTTAGACTCCTCTTGCTTATGCAAGAGATATGCTTATGTATGGAGATTAATCTCTTTAAATTATTCCTTTTATAATACACAAGGGAAGTTATGTAACTCCTCCAAAATCATAAACTTTATTAATTCCAGAGATAAAACTCAAACCCAACTCCTGAATCCTAATCTATCTACCCTTCTATTCATTGTATTTTGTTCTGCCATATGTATCTCCTTAAAATGTTTCTCCTTAGACACTTTCTAATCATGTTATAGTTTAGTTCATTTTCATCAAAATTGGTGAAATTAATTTTATTTTCAAACTTAAATTTTATTTTCAATAAACAAAAAAACTCACCCCTCTCCCTCCTTCTCCATAATAGCATGACAGTCTTCCTTCTACAACCTACATATGTGTTGAGAAAGAAAGAAAACCAAAGCCCATATTATGAAATCAAGCAACAAAAAACCCCTCCTCATGGGTAATGTAAAAATTAATTGTCAATCTTAAGGAGGATGACATAATGTGTCATGGTGAGTTCTCTGAAATCCTGCCTGGTGGTCATTCCATTGTTCAAGAACTCTTACATCTTTTACAGTTGAATTTGTGGCCATCTATGCTTTTGTTTGAGGTTTAACTTATAAATATCTCAGCGCCCTTCTCTTCTTCTGAGTTTCTCTATTGAATGTTTTGACAACATAATTTTTTATGATGGGATATTTTTATTTCTTCGTTTACTCATTCTTCCATCCTACATTCAGACTCGAGACTACACATATTAGAGTTGGCCTCTGTCTATTCCTGAAGGGAATTCTGGGGCTTGTCCTGCTTTTCTTTTCTCATTCTTCAAGAATAAGGGACAACTCAAGCTGAGGGCATGCAGGCTTTTATTGCTCCCAAAGTAGGTTGTTCCAAGACAAAATCTGATTGCACCTCCCTTTTGGGCCAGATTTCCCTATTTAATCCCTTATGTGTAGGTAATAACAGAGTTATCAGTTGGCACTTGTTTATGAATGATACACATTTTGAATTCTCAATGGGAGATCCGGTAGGACTTCTTGCTCTAGTTCTCAGTTTCTCTTCTGGAATGCTCCTTATTGCACATTCCTAGACAGACATTATCCCCTAAATCTATAGACATCTCTCTTTATTTCTCTGTTCTGATCCAAGCAAGAAAAAAAATGACTCCTGATATTTTCTTTAATTCAGCAATCAGGACCTTATGTAGTACATTTTCTAAATCTCTTTGGAAGAGTTACACTTGCAGTATCTCTCTGTACATCCTGCTACTCTGCCATCTTGATCTTATTTCTTAATGAGATTTATTTTAATTCCAGTTGAAGAACTTGGCCTCATTTGTCCCTGAGTATAGCTACAACCCCTGGCACCATAACCACTGCCAGGATACATTACTGAAGTTTTCCTGCAAAGAAGAATTATAATTTCTGTTAAATATCTTGTAAGGATTTTGGGTATAAAATAACAGTCTTTATATGTTAGCATATTTGTATATATACACATAATCATATTCTTGAAAAAATGTTAATTTTAGCTAAAATGAATGGGCTGAAACAATTAAGTTTATGTTGAAAAATATATTAGTAAAACTTTTCAAAGAACATAGAAACACTCCTCTCATTTTCATGCATTAAAATTTTATTTTCCCTTCGTCAGTCATATAACAAATACTTTAAATTGTTAGAGAATTTAAATATATGTCAATGTCTCCTTTTAAATATGATTGAATGAGAATGAAAAAGCTGATTATGTTTACTTGAAGGGAGTTCTTTTACTTTACCCCTTTACCCACTTAGAACATTCTTTATACAACGTTTTGATATTTTATGCATCCATGTTTATGGTTGGATCTTTGGCTTGGCTATGAGTCATACCTCTGAATCCATGCATTTCAATTTTGCTACACATAACTTTTCATAAAGGTCTCTAATGTTCTTGTTGTATTCCTTAAAAGAATAAACTATTTTGCTGAGGATTATTATCCTCCCTTTCCCAATTTATGAACTTCTAGGTCTGCAAAGGGTTGGGGTGGGGATATCCAATTGACATTATTTTTTTGCTACCTGATATTTTCCAGGCACACTATTGAATATTCTCTATTGAGAAATAATGAACAAGTAATTTGCTCAATTTCCTCCTGAGCAGAAAATGGAAATTATTTCATTTGTAATCAATGAAGATAATAAATGATTCATTTGACAAAATCTATATTATATAGAGTTACATATAATGACTTTAATGGCAGGGAATAGGGGGCAATTTTGTTGGCAGATATTTTATTTGATTGTTCTCCTTTTAGGAATAATATCTATTTTACTTCGTGTGGGCTGGTCCTATAAAGGATTGTTAATGCTTTCTTGTTTTCTAAGGAATAAAATGCTCAACCTATAGGAAATAAACATATAAGGTTTTACTGAAATTCTCATTTCCCTGTGGGAATGTCTTTTTGACCAATGTTGTCTGGTTGTCTTGATGAATATAGGTGCAGAGAAGTATGATGAGACAGAAACCACTCCCAGTAAGCCTCTCATTCTGCCAGATTTCCAAGAATACCTCCACACCATCACCAAGACATCCTCTACTTTCCTAAGGTTTCTCATATTAAGTTTTTACTTGCCTATCCCTCTTACCTCCTTCTTCATTTTCTCATTCACTTCTTCTATTAGACCTCTCAGAATTCTTATAGCTATTGTGTTCTCTTTTTTTTTTTCAAGTTCTAATTAGAGTGAATATAGATATATCTTCTTTTGGAAGTTGATCCTGAAATGCTCTTACTTCATCTTATTTCTTAACTGTAGAGTTTTTCTTTGCTCTTTTGTTTCCTGTCATATTGCTGGTTTGTGGAGTCCTAATTCCTAAACTTATCATTTTTTATTGAGGTAGGATGTGCTTGAAATCCTTCCCAAAGGATACCTTTTTTTTTTTTTTCAGAAAATCCTGTAACGTCCCTGATTAATATCCATCTTCCCCACATGCTCTCAATTATAGAGCTGTTAGAAGCATCAAAAAGCAATCTGGGCTTCCACCTGGGGCACAGGAACAGAGTAGATGAGTAAGTTACAGAGACTGATGCTACCCACCTTCTGCTAGCTTCAGAATTCCCTTCCTTTAAGAGCTTTTGAAAGCCAGAACCCACAGCAGAGGTATGTGGAGGGAGAAGGAGTAGGTAAGCTAAAGCCAGATGCTAGGTAGCTGGTGAAGGCTGGTGAAGATAATTGTCTGTCCAACTTGCTATTTGTGTCAAACCTCTTAATTGTATAGCCACAAGAACTAGGCAAAATCCACAGTATAGTGTTAAAATATAAGTGATAAATAAAGCACATAATTAATAGTGAAGTCTTTTACTATTTGTTTCTTCTCCCATACTCCATGGAGAACTACTTATGGGAATATCTTTTCTTTTTATTCATTTAATTTTTAGTTATTTCATTTATAATTTATATATAATTTAGTTATTTTATTTCATTTGGCATATTTCTCATTCTTTTTTAGGTGTTTGGGAGAGTTAGAATTAGCCATTTGACTGATGCTTTATCCCTTTATCCACTATTACTTGTTCTGATACAGTGGAAAGGAAAACTTTGAATCGAGCTTTTGCATTTCTGCCTACTGAGGTGGGGCAGACAGCAGTTGGAATGTGATAGGAGGGGGAGTGACAGTTGGAATGAGAGAAGGAGATTATGGGAGAAACTACTCACTGAAGGGTCTTGTCCCTCTGAACTCTGCCAAGTTTGGAGCAAAGACCTAGAGGTCTAAATCCCAATCTGTTGAAAAGCCTTGCCTCCATTCCCTTACCCAGAAGAAAAGAAGGTTCCTGTATTATTTGAGAGCATCCATTAGAGGAAGAACAACCAACAGCTGCTGAGAAGGGGCTGATCCCTTAACTTCAGGGGTCACCCTGAAGATCCTTTCCATCCCTTGACCTTCCCAAGAAGGACATTTGCCACTTGTTAAGGTAAGAGAGAGAGACATTAATTAGCTAAGAAGAAGATAGATAAGTTGAAGCTGAGCCATTTGTCTCAGCTGCAGAAAAACTAGAAACCTAGGAGAGTCTCCTCTTCCCTAAAAACTATTCCCTTTCTTGATTCACTATAATTATTAAACTACTTGAAAAATAGAAGACTGCAGTCAGATTCATATTGAAGACCAAAGAAAGAAAGAGAGGCTGGTGGCTAAGCTAGCCATTAACCTAGGCTAAACAATGAAAGCCAACAGTGACAGTATACCTGCCAGACAAGGAGGACTTCTGGGGTTCAACCTACAGTCCTGTCTTTAGGAGTAAACTCCCCTATTTCCCAGAAGTCACACAAAACACTGGTACTGTCATCCTTAACCTAAACTTACCCAGTGGTACCTTTCTTGTGGGTTGAGTGGAAAGAAATTACAAAGACAGTCTCTCAGCAGAGGGGTACCTCTCACCATTCTCCATATTTCCTCTGTTCCTTCAACTCTTCCATTCCCTGTTACAAACCCTTCCCTATCCCATGTAATTCTTCAAACCTCTTCAATTCCCTTCATTTTTATAATACTGACCTCTGATTTTTATCTGGATATAACTTTGCTATTATATTTTTAGGAGTAAGATGCAACTTATGCAGAGTACAAGAAGTTCCATGGCAAAGGATGGTGGCATCTTTCTATGAGACTGAAATACATATCTGCTCTAAAGTTTTCACTTTCTAGAAGTCATTGACTCTGATACTCAACCCTTGGTGATCTATGCCTCACTCCAGTCCTTTTTCCTTTCCATTCCTGCTCAAGGAAAAAAAAATGTGAAAAATCTCCCCAGCATTCAATCTCCTGGCTCTCCATACTGTCCATTGCCTTAATTGGTCCTCAATTATTTCCCCTCCGCAAATTATGACATTTTCTGCTAAATAAAAATCCACTTGAGAATCACAGAATCCCCAAAGTCTATATAAAATGAACCAATTCTTATATAATTATTTAATTTTCTTTTCCCTCTGCTCATCTTTTGACCATTTCCTTAATTAATGAAACTACCTATGTAGAGGCAAGAGTGGGAGCAAAAGTAGTGAGGAGACATGAAAATCTAGACAATTCTTCATTACTATAAAAAAGTTCTTCCATATATATTTTAATTTTAGGAGAGTTTTTAGTCTTCTTTTTCTGACCTCCTTAGGCTATAGGTACAGTATTAGCATCAGATTAATTGACAACTCCATCTAGAGCGCATTATGATAACTTTCCATGACTCATCTAATAATTACCATTTTCTTTTTTATTTTTGTTTTGTTTAAATGTTAATTGCTTTTCTTGAAGAATTTTTCCTAAGATTATTGAAAACAAAGAAAAAATTAAAGGAACATTAAATGCTTCATATGTGCTAATGCCTGGAGATAAAGATAGAGAAGGAAATTCCTGATATTAAGGATCTAACTTTCTAGTGAGGAGACATAAGATATACAGATGAATCAGCTATAAGTCCCATGGAAAATCACATGATTCTGGATGTAAAGTAGAAAAATTTGCATTTATTCTTTTGAAAATTGCCTATTCATAGCTTTGAAGATTTATTTATTGGGGAATAGTTCTTTTTCTTGTATATCTAAATCTATTCCACCATATATCAATATATATCAATATCAGATGTATCATATATCTCAATGTCAGACCTTTATAAATCTGATATTTCCAAACATTTTCTTCCCAAAGTATAGAGAACTTCTAATTCTTGATGTATTAATTTCACTTGTGCAAAAACTTTTCATTATTTTTAACCAAAATTGCTGATTTCTCTCCCACTCTTTGATCATTCATACCTCCTATTTGACTTATTATTCCCTAATTAAAATCTGAGGACCATCTGTAGAGTTTACCTAACTGTATTATCTCTTTTAATTACTGCTAATCATGGTATAAATTAAATATTCATGAAAATGTAGAGGGGACAAAGATGTAATAAAAAATATAAGGATTAAACTAGGAATTCTTAACATATTTTAGAGATGAATTATGATAGAGAACATTTTCTCTTGATGAATGGATATATCTTATGTATTTTTTCAGTTATCCACATCTAATCCTACTTATAAGAACCCTGAAACTTTGCTTTTGATAATGCCTTTAAGTGCTTATTGATTTGCTTAAAATTTATTTCTTTTTCCCTCTCTATATTTAGTGTCACCTACCATAGAAAACTAGTAAGTTTATATTTCTTGAATCATTCAAATTTCATGATTGTGTTAAAAGCTATAAAAATGTAGAAGAAATAACTAAAATGAATTACCCATCAGGTTCCATGTGTTCCTAATGGGCTATGTTTTCTAATAATCTTCAATGATTTGAAGAATATTTATTAATGCCATTGCACTTACACTGCCAATATTTATAACTGGGAGCACATAAGGGCATGGAATTTATTGCTAGCTCACAAATGAGAGACTAGAAATAAATTGGCTGGTTGGTGCTACAGCATGAAAGTGCTTATTTGTTATCCTTTTAATTGAATGTCTAAACCCAGCAGGAATATTTGCATAATGAAATAATTTAGATTTATTAAAAAGCCCTCTATTTTATGCTTCTTTTTCTATTAGGTATAAGTAAAGTTATGACTTATAGAGATTATTGTGGAAAAGTATTGATTAGACTTCATGAAGATCTATTTTCACAGAACTCCCAATAGCTGGCCATAATGAGATCTGGAAATAAGAAACTATATAATGGAGACTATGAGAAAGAGATTTGAAATTAATGAAACAGTCTAATAGATTATCCTGGACTAGGTTATAACATGTGTTAGTGACATGCTCAGGAATGAAAATTATAATCATTTAGATACAGCACGGTCTGGAAGAATTTGATGAACTACTGGAAAAAAAGGAAGCCTCATGAAAGTCTGGAATCATAAAATAAAGAAGTTATTTTCTATACATTGAAGTGCTATTCCTAAAAGAATCTAGATAAATGGTTTCAAAGTAAGCAAGATATAAAGGACAAATCAAAAATTAGAAATGTGTTTTTATGGAAAACTGAAGCCTTGAGACCCCCCTCAAAGAAAGGATAATATAGATGTTCCGTTACAAGGTGGATGGTCCAAAACCCAGTATGAGATCTTTCTTATACAGGTAGAAAGACATCAAATAATTGTGTTCTCTGGCTAAGGTCAAAGAACAGGGAATTGGTTGAGTGGGAGTATAGAAGGTAGTCAAGAGTTGTAAAGTCAGTAAGGCTTTACTGAATGCCTGCTATGTCCTAGGTATTGTGCTAAGTAAGTGATGAGGATATAGAAACAGAGAATTTAATCCCAGCTTCCAAGAAATTCACAGTCTACAGGAGGACGTAACTTGTAAATGACTATGTACAAACATGATGTATACTAGAAAAATTAGTCATAATCTCAAGAAGACCTAAAATTAGGAGAGCTATCAGTCGAGAAAAGCGAACTTCAATGTCCAGAGCACTGTGTTGGGGGATGTTATTTAGCATGGCTAAAGTGTTCTACAATTTTCTGAAAAACTGAACAGGAAAATTGAAATCTGACCATTAATAATTTTCACCCATCAATTTGTAAATGAAATAAACTTGTTAGAGAATGACATAAAAAACTTATCATATGAAGGCTTCTCATATTAAAACTTTGATCCACTAAACTTATTTGACTAGAGCAAGAGCTTTTGGCAAGAAAAGTTATCATTTCATACTTTTATGCTCAATAATGACAGATTCAAAGACTCTTTGACATATATAACCCAGTGGAATTGCCTATCAGCTCTGGGAGGGGGAGGGAAAAGGGGAAAGAGGGAACACAAATCAGATAACCATGGAAAAAATAAAAAAAAAATTGAAATTATATCAAAAGACTCTTTGATTACATATTTAATCTTAAATTCCAAATTCTATAAATTCATACCCTTGGTGATAAGAAGATTGGGGTGAGTTGCCAAGTATAAAATTAATCATTGCTGATGGAAAAAAGAAAAAAATACTCAGAATTGCATCATTTCTTTGGATAAAAATTATAAACCTATTTTAACTTTGTCATGGATAAATTTTCTGATTTTCAAAAGAGGGTAGAAAGTATGGTTGGAAAACTGTGGGCCAGAATAATAAAAAGGACTTAGAATCCTGAAGAAAGACATTATGTGTTATTAAATGAAAGGTTAGTTAGTGTCTAGAAAAGGGAGAATTTATTACAAAAAGCCAATATGGATTCATCAAAAAAAGGCTTTTCCAAACCAGTGTCATTTCCTTTTTTGACCTGCTTATCAGCATGGAACATCAAAGAAATAATGTAGTTATCAATGACCTAGACTTTGGTATTGCTTTTTAACAGTATCGTGCTATCCTTGTAGATCAGAGAAAGAGGTGGTCATGCAGACTTTTTTTTTTTTAATATATTTTATTTGATCATTTCCAAGCATTATTCGTTAAAGACATAGATCATTTTCTTTTCCTCCCCCCCACCCCCCATAGCCGACGCGTAAGTCCACTGGGCATTAGATGTTTTCTTGATTTGAACCCATTGCTTTGTTGATAGTATTTGCATTAGAGTGTTCATTTAAAGTCTATCCTCTGTCATGTCCCCTCAACCTCTGTATTCAGGCAGTTGCTTTTTCTCGGTGTTTCCACTCCCATAGTTTATCCTTTGCTTATGAATGGTGTTTTTTTTCTCCTGGATCCCTGAAAGTTGTTCAGGGACATTACACCGCCCCTAATGGAGAAGTCCATTACGTTCGATTATACCACAGTGTATTAGTCTCTGTGTACAATGTTCTCCTGGTTCTGCTCCTCTCGCTCTGCATCACTTCCTGGAGGTTGTTCCAGTCTCCATGGAACTTCTCTACTTTATTATTCCTTTGAGCACAATAGTATTCCATCACCAACATATACCACAGTTTGTTCAGCCATTCCCCAATTGATGGGCATCCCCTCGTTTTCCAGTTTTGGGCCACCACAAAGAGCACAGCTATGAATATTTTTGTACAAGTCTTTGTGTCCATTATCTCTTTGGGGTACAGACCCAGCAGTGCTATGGCTGGGTCAAAGGGTAGATATTCTTTTGTCGCCCTTTGGGCATAGTTCCAAATTGCCCTCCAGAATGGTTGGATCAGTTCACAACTCCACCAGCAATGAATTAATGTCCCAACTTTGCCACATCCCCTCCAGCATTCATTACTTTCCTTTGCTGTTATGTTAGCCAATCTGCTAGGTGTGAGGTGATACCTCAGAGTTGTTTTGATTTGCATCTCTCTGATTATAAGAGATGTAGAACACTTCTTCATGTGCTTGTTAATAGTTTTGATTTCTCTATCTGAGAACTGCCTATCCATTTCCCTTGCCCATTTATCAATTGGAGAATGGCTTGATTTTTTGTACAATTGATTTAGCTCATTATAAATATGAGTAATTAAACCTTTGTCAGAGGTTTCTATGAAGATTTTTTCCCAATTTGTTGTTTCCCTTCTGATTTTAGTTATATTGGTTTTGTTTGTACAAAAGCTTTTTAGTTTGATGTAGTCAAAATTATTTATTTTACATTTTGTGATTCTTTCTATATCTTGCTTGGTTTTAAAGCCTTTCCCCTCCCAAAGGTCTGACATGTATACTATTCTGTGTTTACCCAATTTACTTATGGTTTCCTTCTTTATGTTTAAGTCACTCACCCATTTTGAATTTATCTTGGTGTAGGGTGTGAGGTGTTGATCTATTCCTAGTCTCTCCCACACTGTCTTCCAATTTTCCCAGCAGTTTTTATCGAATAGTGGATTTTTGTCCCAAAAGCTGGGATCTTTGGGTTTATCGTATACTGTCTTGCTGAGGTCGTTTTCCCCCCAGTCTATTCCACTGATCTTCCTTTCTGTTTCTTAGCCAGTACCAAATTGTTTTGATGACTGCTGCTTTGTAATATAGTTTGAGGTCTGGGACTGCAAGGCCCCCATCATATGTGTTTTTTTTTTCATTATTTCCCTGGATATCCTTGATCTTTTGTTCTTCCAAATGAACTTTGTTATGGTTTTTTCTAAATCAGTGAAGAAGTATTTTGGTAGTTCAATGGGTATGGCACTAAATAGATAAATAAGTTTGGGTAGGATGGTCATTTTTATTATATTGGCTCGTCCTATCCATGAGCAGTTAATGTTTTTCCCAATTGTTCAAGTCTAGTTTTAGTTGTGTGGCGAGTGTTTTGTAGTTGTGTTCATATAGTTCCTGTGTTTGTCTTGGGAGATAGATTCCTAGGTATTTTATTTTGTCTAAGGTGATTTTGAATGGGATTTCTCTTTCTAGTTTTTGCTGCTGAGCTGTGTTGGAGATATATAGAAATGCTGATGACTTATGTGGGTT
Source organism: Monodelphis domestica (assembly GCF_027887165.1). NCBI lineage: Eukaryota > Metazoa > Chordata > Mammalia > Didelphimorphia > Didelphidae > Monodelphis > Monodelphis domestica. The sequence goes on along the minus strand of NC_077233.1, from coordinate 284,257,811 downwards.
TATCTTGCAACTTTGCTAAAGTTGTTGATTATTTCCATTAGCTTTTTGGTTGAATCTCTAGGATTCTTTAAGTAGACCATCATGTCATCCGCAAAGAGTGATAACTTGGTCTCCTCCTTGCCTATTCTGATACCTTCAATTTCTTTATCTTCTCTAATTGCTACTGCTAGTGTTTCTAGTACAATGTCAAATAGTAGAGGTGATAATGGGCATCCTTGTTTCACTCCTGATCTTATTGGGAATGCATCTAGTTTATCCCCATTGCAGATGATATTAGCTGTTGGTTTTAGATATATACTGTTTATTATTTTTAGGAATGACCCTTCTATTCCTATGCTTTCTAGTGTTTTTAATAGGAATGGGTGTTGTATTTTATCAAAGGCTTTTTCTGCATCTATTGAGATAATCATGTGGTTCTTGCTAGTTTGCTTGTTGATGTGGTCAATTATGTGGATGGTTTTCCTAATGTTGAACCAGCCCTGCATCCCTGGTATGAATCCTACTTGATCATGGTGAATGATCTTTCTGATCACTTGCTGGAGTCTTTTTGCTAGTATCCTATTTAAAATTTTTGCATCTATATTCATTAGGGAGATTGGTCTATAGTTTTCTTTCTCTGTTTTTGACCTGCCTGGTTTTGGAATCAGTACCATGTTTGTGTCGTAAAAGGAGTTTGGTAGAACTCCCTCTTTGCTTATTATGTCAAATAGTTTGTATAGTATTGGGGTTAACTGTTCTCTGAATGTTTGATAGAATTCACAGGTGAATCCATCAGGCCCTGGGGATTTTTTCTTAGGAAGTTCTTTGATGGCTTGATGGATTTCAATTTCTGATATGGGATTATTTAAGAATTCTATTTCCTCTTCTGTTAGTCTAGGCAGTTTGTATTTTTGTATATATTCATCCATTTCTCCTAAATTGGTGTATTTATTGCCATATAATTGGGCAAAGTAATTTCTAATGATTGCCTTAATTTCCTCCTCATTGGAGGTGCTGTCCCCCTTTTCATCTTTAATGCTGTGAATTTGCTTTTCTTCCTTCCTTTTTTTAATTAGATTGACCAGTACTTTGTCTATTTTGTTTGTTTTTTCAAAGTACCAGCTTCTTGTCTTATTTATTAAATCAATAGTTCTATCACTTTCGATTTTATTAATTTCTCCCTTAATTTTTAGGATTTCTAATTTGGTTTTCTGCTGGGGGTTTTTAATTTGATCGCTTTCGAGTTTTTTCAATTGCATTTCCAATTGATTGATCTCTGCTCTCCCTTGTTTGTTAATATGAGCTTTCAGGGATATGAATTTGCCTCTGATTACCGCTTTGGCTGCATCCCAAAAGGTTTGAAAGGATGTTTCGCCATTGTCATTTTCCTTGATGAAATTATTAATTGTTTCTATGATTTCTTCTTTAGCTAAACGGTTTTGGAGTATCATATTGTTTAATTTCCAATTGGTTTTAGATTTGGTTTTCCATGTACCATTACTAATCATTATTTTTATTGCCTTGTGATCTGAGAAGGCTGCATTCATTATTTCTGCTTTTTTGCATTTGTGTGCTATGTTTCTGTGACCTAATGTATGGTCAATTTTTGTGAATGTGCCATGTGGTGCTGAGAAGAAGGTGTATTCCTTTTTATCCCTATTTATTTTTCTCCATATGTCTATTAATTCTAATTTTTCTAAAATTTCATTCACTTCTTTTACCTCTTTCTTATTTATTTTTTGATTTGATTTATCTAAATTTGATAATGGTTGGTTTAAGTCTCCCACTAGTATGGTTTTATTGTCTATTTCTTCCTTCAATTCTCCTAGTTTCTCCATTAGAAATTTGGGTGCTATATTATTTGGTGCATACATGTTGATTAATGATATTTCCTCATTGTCTAGAGTCCCTTTTAACAAAATATAATTACCTTCCCTATCCCTTTTGATCAGGTCTATTTTTGCATTGGCTTTATCAGATATCATGATTACCACTCCTGCCTTCTTTCTATCAGTTGAGGCCCAGAAGGTCTTACTCCATCCTTTAATTCTGACCTTGTGGGTGTCAACCCGCCTCATGTGTGTTTCTTGAAGACAACATATGGTAGGGTTTTGGATTCTAATCCATTCTGCTATTCGTCTACGTTGTATGGGTGAGTTCATCCCATTCACGTTCAAAGTTATGATTGTCATTTGTGGACTCCCTGGCATTTTGATTGCCTTCCCTAATTCTAACCTTTTCTTCTTCGGCTCTACCTTTTAGTCCAGTGATTTACTTTGAATCAGTCCTCCTTGTCCCCTCCCTTGATGTTTCCCTTTTTAGTCCCTCCCTTTTGTTCCCTCCCCCTCTCCCCTCTCTTTCCCTCCCTTTTTGTTCTCCCTCTCCCCCTCACCCCCTTGGTTTTCCCTTCTCCTTACCCTTGTTGGGTAAGATAGAATTCAAGATCCCAATGGATCTGGATGTTTTTCCCTCTCAGAGTTGATTTCCCTGAGATTGAGGTTTAAGTAAACCCCCCCCCCTCTCTTCCTCTCCTTCTTATAGGAGTTTTCTTCCCCTCCCCTTCCCCTGTGAATCTTTGTGTGAGAACCATTATTCTATTTGGTCTTTCTTTACCCCCTATTTATACATTACATTTTCCCCACATATTAGTATACATAGGTTGATATAAATGTAGTCCTTATAGAAGAGAGTTTGAGTAAAAGAAGATAACATTTTTCCCCTTTCCTTAATATTTACCTTTTCAGGTATTCCTTGCTCTTTGATTTTCAGTATCAAACTTTCCACAGAGCTCTGGTCTTTTCTTTGCAAAAAGTTGGAAGTCTTCTATTTTGTTGAATGCCCATACTTTCCCTTGGAAGTATATAGTCAGTTTTGCTGGGTAGCTGATTCTTGGTTGGAGACCCAGCTCTCTTGCCTTTCTGAAGATCATGTTCCATGCCTTACGATCATTCAGCGTAGAACTTGCAAGGTCTTGTGTGACCCTGATTGGCATTCCTTTATATCTAAATTGTCTTTTTCTGGCTTCCTGTAGGATTTTTTCTTTTGTTTGATAGCTTTGGAATTTGGCAATTACATTCCTGGGAGTTGTCTTTTGGGGGTTTAGTGTAGAAGGTGTTCTGTGAGCTCTGTCAGTGGATGTATTGCCCCCTTGTTCTAGAATCTCTGGGCAATTTTCTTTGATTATATCTTGTATCACCATGTCCAGTTTGGTGTTTATTTCTGGCTTTTCTGGGAGTCCAATTATTCTTAAATTTTCTCTTCTCCCCCTGTTTTCCAGATCTATCACCTTGTCGGTGAGATATTTTATGTTCTCTTCTAATTTCTTGGTGTTTTGGCTTTGCTTTATTAGTTCTTGCTTTAAAGCCTGGTTTTCTTTTACAGTTTGGTCAAACTGGTTTTGTAGATGTGTGAATTTCTTTTGCATCATTTCCCACTTTTCCTCCCAGAGGGCTTCCATCTTTTTGGTCCTTTCTGATTCAAATTCTTCATGGGTTTGTGGAGAGTTTCCATTTCCTTTGGGAGATTTTGGAGAATTTTCTTGTATATCTTCTTCTATCTGCTCTGTATTTTGTATTTTGGCTCCATAGAATGTGTCCAGAGTCGCCCCTTTCTTCTTATTTTTCTTGGTATTTTGGGGCTTCTGTGCTTCTGTGGAGTTTGTCATCTCTGAACGTGGAGGATTGGCTTTTCTTGTCTTTGTCTGGTGATCAGAGGCTTTAGTCCTGGGCAGATGTTGGTTCTATGAGCGTTCCCTGGGTTAAACTCAATATGCCTCACTGGAACTGGAATGGAAGGGTCGGACCACGAGGCCACACTCTCCCCCTGGCTCGATTTCCGGAAGTTGCCTTCAGAATCCCTGGCCATGAGGCTGTTTCGTCGGCCTGCGGGGGGATGGGCTGCCGCTTCCCCAAGCTCCGAGAGCACAGACTTTCACTGAGACTTGGATAGCAGGATCCAGCCCGTGAGGCTGTCTTGCCCGCCCTGAGGGTTGCTGTTGTTTTGACCAGCTCTCTGCAGCGGAGGCCCCAGGCAGTAACTTTCACCTGGACCGACCAGCTCTTTGCAGCGGAGGCCCCAGGCAGTAACTTTCACCCGGACTGGGACTTGGGTAGAAGACCCTGAGGGTTGTTGTTCCTCAGACCCTGCTCTCTGAGCCCGCGCGGCTGCCGCTTCCGGGAGCCTTGGACTCTGCGCTCCTACCCCTGAGGTCCGAGGGATCTCGGGTTCTGGCTTTTAAGGGGAGCCGTACCTTTTGAACCGGGTCCAGGTCCAGGAGGAGGGTTCCCAGGGTCTGTGCTGTTGATCGTTTTGAATTTCGGCGCCTTAGGAGCTTCTAGTTTGAGATCGGTTGGGAAGGGTTTTCCGGAGATCTGAACTTCAGCTTTCTCTAAGCCGCCATCTTAACCGGAAGTCATGCAGACTTTTGATTAAAAATTTCAAATTGAGAGAATCCACTACCCTATGAGGAAGCCTGATCCACTTTTGCGTCATGCTCACATGAAGCTTAAATCCAACCTTCTGAAATTTTAAACTATTCCACCTAGTATTTTTCCCTGGGGCCAAACAAATCAAGTCATGACAGACCTTCAAAAATTTTGAGAAATCTGTCTTTTCCTATTTTATTTTCTCTTGTTTTTTTTTTTAAATATTGCATGCTTTAAAATAATCCATTTAGCAACCTTTATGTGTAAAACTCTATTATATTTATGTTAATTTATTTACCTTAGAGCCCTAAACTTTTATTTGTTTTATTTGATCTCTCTTGTCTCTGGAGTCCCTGAAACTTCCTGGGAACATACTGATTCTAAATGGCTATTATCTCCATTCCTGAATTTGGAAAAACCCATTCAGCAAACTAGCACAAGTTCCCCTCTCAAACTATTTGTTTTTTTATGGTGCCTATCCCATCAGCTTACTGTTTCCAGATCTCTGTATGGAGAACAATGATTAGACCTATGAGAATAGGCATACCCTTATCACCATTATTTCCTTTCCAAATAAAATCTATATCTCATAAATTGATAGTTTTAATTAAAATGAGACCAACAATGCTTTTGAATTATTCTTAATTATTTCCAAAATACACGTTTACACCTGGATTCATATCTCTGTTTTGTGGTTTTCTCATTTATTTCTTATTTCCATATATCAAAAACAAATATGCCTTGAACCCCTGTGAGCACCTTTCAAAAATGTATGATATTCTTTTGGACAAGATGAAGAGATATGTGACTTGATTATACTATTCTATTAATGTTGTACAGTTTTATGAATTTAAAATCACTGAATGACTTTACACAGAGATATTTTAATAGGGTGCTATCAACTTGGAAAGGGTCTTTAGTGAAGTTCCCAGTATTCTGTTTTTAGCTCTGTATAATATAATATTTTAACCAATGATTTGGATTAAGACAGATGATACAATTATCCAATTTATAGATGATACAGAGGAAGAAAAGTTTACAAATTGGATAATTGAATCAGGATATAAAAATATTAATCAGTTAGAAAATTGGACCAAATTCAGTCACCAAAAATATCTTAGTTGGAAAATCTAATGGCTTTTTGCTCTGTGTTTGTTGGATCTCTCTGATGCATTTGACACTATTGACTTTCCACCAAACCCCTCCACCTGAATATTTCAATTCTCTGGGTTTTTGCAGCAATGATGACACCTGGTTCTCCTTCCACCTGTAAAAGTCAGGTCTTTCTTATCACTCACAGTTAACTATTGGTAAACCCAATCAGTAGGTTTTGGTTTTTTCTCTATAGTCTCTAAGTAACACCATTAGCTCCTACAGGTTAAATTACCAGCCTTTTGCAGAGGGTTCCCAGCTCTGTACAGGCTGTCCCAAAACTCTTACTCTAGTTGTAAGCTGTAGAAGCTTGAAATTGTAAGTTATTAAAACTTGAAACTGCACTAATGTTGTTGGGATATACCTTCCAGCCTCTCTAGTACCCATCACTTCACGGGCTGCCTATTAGATACTTCAGAGAAGAATTTGCTTTTGGGCATCCCATGAACCTCTCAAACTCAACATGTCCAAAGCAGAAGCACATTTCACTCCAAACTCTACTCTCTTCCACATGTCCTGTCACTTCGAGGACATCATTCTCTTCCCAATCACTGAGGTTGGAGCCTCGTCCTCATTCTTGATTCTTAATTCAACACGTACATCCATACTATTGATGGATCTCTGTTTGCCACTTAAATCTCTTTCTCCAGATCAAAACCTCTCTTATTCTGTCAAATGCTTCTCCTCTGGCATGGAAGAGAGGCCCTTGTGGTTGAGTCCTCTTACACACAGTGCAGGTTATCAACATCTCTCCTAGAGTGTGGTAACAGAACTCAAGGCAACCCTCCAGAGGTGGTGTGATCATGACGTAGTATGTTAGGACTATCACCTTTCTTGTTCCTGGAAGCTGTACCTTTCTTAGTGCCTTCCAAGATAGCAGTAGGGTTTTACGCTGATGTGTCACTCGGTTAGCACATATTAAGCTTGCAGACCACTAATAGCTCCAGATCTTTTAAAAAAAACCAACTTCTTGGTGCAACTAGGTGGTTCAGTGGATAGAAAGCTAGGCTTAAAGACAGGAAGACTGGGGTTCAAATCCAACCTCAGACACTTTCTAGTTGTATGACTCTGGGCAAGTCACTTAATTCTAATTGTCTAGCCCTTACAGCTTTTCTGTCTTAAAATCAATATTAAGTATTGATTTTACAGAAGGTGAAGGTCTTAAAATAAAAATCATAAAATCATAATGAAAACTTAAAAAAAATACGAGGTAAACATGACTTGTCACTCAAATGGTTCATCCTTTACAAACCAACCTGGTAGGATGACACTTTTAAAACTAATTGATCAAAACCAATATCTTTCCTAGAGAATAATTTGAACCCATGGAACTATGTAATCTGTTTACAGAATTTGAATCAGAATAAAGGGAAATTGCATACTATATAACCCATCCATGACAAACTTTGCCCTACCACCTATAATAAAAAATAAATCAAACAAGAACTTGGATAAGACTATTTCTCAAAATCAATGTCATTAGGTCTTGTAATAAAACAATAGAAATTCCTAGGTATGCCTGGAAAATATCACTGTGGAGAGAGTCCCAATCATGCATCCATATGAGTGCTACTAGCAACGTAGAGGGATTTGGGAGGCAGCAAGTCAGTTTCATGCAAATCTGCCCAGGAAGCCCAATCTGGCATTTTATATGTCTTTAAAGCAGGAAGTCCTCCAGCCATGCAAAAATGTGTATGGGTCATTACCAGCCATACTGTAGCATTCTGATCGCCTATATGCAATGAGGTGTGCTTTAAAACAAAACAAAGCAAGAAAAAACAAAGTGGAATTTCAATTCTCAGTCTCTAAATAAAGGTCAAAGAGGCTTTTAACTGGATAAAGGTTTTCATGCATCAGTAGCAATGTTCTGATATGTGACTTAAGAAATAACAAAAGAATGAATGAACCTAAACACTGCCTATGGATCTGCCTTTTTACCTTAAAGGGTCAGATCTGTCTGGGTCTCCTGGTAAGGAGTGAGACGTAATGTAAAATTAAAGGACTCACTCATGCTTTCATGAATGCTGCTTTTTTATATATTCTAAAGTACAAACATAGACTTCCCTCTGGATAACAACCGCAGCAAGAACTGGCTTCTACATAGGGCTTAAAGTTTTGTAAACGAGGTAGATGCTATTTTTACTACCATTTGGAAGGAAATGGAGGCAGACAACATTAAAGTAACTTGTCTGGAGTCACACAGCTTTTAAGTGTTTGAGACTGGATTTAAGGTCAGATTTTCCTGACTCAAGTTTCAGGCATTTATTGATCTATCCATTTACACAAATACATTCAGGCATACATGTATTTCTATATGCAAACACAGATACTATTTGTAATGTGAAATTCACACATATATATGTATGTAGATGTACATACATATACTTATTTGTGTGTGTGTGTGAAGACATAGAGAAAGAGAGGGAGAGACAGAGTGACAGAGAGAGAGAGAGAGAGAGAGAGAGAGAGAGAGAGAGAGAGAGAGAGAGAGAGAGAGAGGAAGAGAGAGAGGGAGAGACAGAGAGACAGAGAGAAAGAGAGAGAGAGAGAGAGAGAGAGAGAGAGAGAGAGAGAGAGAGGGAGAGAGAGAGAGAGAGGGAGAGAGAGAGAGAGAGAGAGGAGAGAGATGGAGAGAGAGAGAGTGAGAGAGATAGAGACACAGAGAGAGACAGAGAGAGACAGAGAGAGAGAAAGAGTGAGAGGGAGAGAGAGAGAGGGAGAGAGAGAGAGAGAGAGAGAGAGACACAGAGAGAGACAGAGAGAGACAGAGAGAGAGAAAGAGTGAGAGGGAGAGAGAGAGAGGGAGAGAGAGAGAGAGAGAGAGAGAGAGAGAGAGAGAGAGAGAGAGAGAGAGAGAGAGAGAGAGAGAGAGGGAGAGACAGAGACAGAGACAGCGAGACAGAGACAGAGAGAGACATAGAGAGAGAAAGAGTGAGAGGGGGAGAGAGAGAGAGAGAGAGAGAGAGAGAGAGAGAGAGAGAGAGAGAGAGAGAGAGAGAGGGAGACAGAGAGACAGAGAGAGAGTGCGAGGGAGAGAGAGAGAGGGAGAGAGAGAGAGAGCATTATTAATTGCATTGGATTTGTAGAATCTAATTCCTCTTTTGTTTTCAATCCAAAAAGCCCCTCATTCTGGCCCCAACCCTATTGCCCATTTCTCATTTGCCTGTAACATTGGGTATTGATTTTTCAAAAACAAAACAAACAAAAAATATATTGTTGGAAAAAGGTCAGAAATCTGTTCAGGAATCAGTCTTTTGATACTTACTTTTCATATGTCATTTAGAGGAGGGGAGTTTCTTTAGAAAGCAAGTCTTTTTCTCAGTAATTACATTTGTTTTTGTTTTTAATAGTAAAAAAAGAATCCTTACAGCCTTAAATTCAAAGCTAGTGATAGCAAATCTATTCAAACTGTATTTTTCAGATCAGAGATTTTCCTAATTTTTGTTCTAATTAAATTTTTACTGTAATGAATGACAAAAGTCCTCTTTCTTAAACAATAACATTTGCATGCCTTTGGGCCTGAAAAGTAAGTTCTGATGAGACCATGGCAACTGTCTCCAAAGTAGGTCCAGAGATAGAGGAGCATCTGCCAATGTCAAGGTCCCGTTTATAGCCATATTCAAAAGGATAAGCTGCCTCTGTTTTACTGGATACTGGGGTCAGCTGTAGCTAAAGCAATAGAATCCAGTCCAGAATACTTAATATGAACAATATCAAATAGGATAAACCGGAGAAGCAGGTAATCTTTTAGAATTATTACCCCCATCCACCACCCCAGAAGATACATGAGATTGAATGTCAAGAAACAGGTTTGAGCTCTGAAAACAACGGCACTCTTTAATGGATGAGCAAGAGAGATTTAAGAAAATAACTGTTCTCTTGATATTCACCTGACCTCATGTTAAAAAAGAGGATAGCCTGGATTCAAATTCAGAACCTCTCCCAGCCCATTGCTTTTTCTACACTAAGGAAAATTTTTCTCATCACCAGAAAATATAGCCATAAAAGTTCTTTCCTGAACCCTGGTCTTTTTGAAAATGTAGCATTTATTGCAGTGCTGGCCAGTGCAAAACCATTGTTTGTTTTTTCTTTTTTGTATTGTCAGACCAGAATGAGTACAAGTGGCAGAGAATTAATCCATATTCTATTGCATCTCAGGCTCAGAGACTCTATTGAGTGTATAATTAATTATCTGTGAACAGAAAGTCAGGTACCACATCTCTCTCCACGTTAGTATTGACTTTGTAGCCTTTTTCAGTTAAATTATTTACCATCACTGCAGTAGACATCCCTGATGCCTTTTTTGTCCTCACTGAAGACATCTGGAAACATAGCTGAAAATATCACGCTAAAAATATGGAAGCGAGCAAATGTGTGCCTGCTTTATTACATCCATGACTGAGAAAGAGTGAGCTACAGAGCTCATGCTAGCATGCCGCCATGGAGCTGCCATACCAGCTGATGAACGTCACTGCACCATCCCTACCTGTAATCACCAGGTAGAGCAAATAGAGAGATTCTGAAGGCTGTGCATGTGTTCCCTTTCCTTGGCAGCATACTTTCCAGGGATGTAATAGAGATGAGGCCGTTCATGGATGCATTGCCAAAACTGGCTCAGTGTTTGAAAGGCTCTGAAGGAAAAAGTGGGGGAGAAAAGGCATTCGACTGCCTAGAAACCACAGAGCAGTTGTGCTGACTTCATTGCTCAATCTCCTATGAAACCAGTAAGGTCTGCTACTGCCATGCTAGGAAATTAGATGACTTCTCTTTGAATGTTTGCAGGAAAATTCTGAAGATTACCTAAGATCAGCTGGCACTGAGATGCTTTCTTGAGCTGAATTACTAAACATTCAGACTACTACAAAGAGCACAACTTCAGTGTTGTTCAAATACAAATGTTTATTTCCCTAAAAGATGACTTTACAGAGAACTTGTGCAAGGCAAAAGCTCACACAGAGGTCATGAGGAGTAATACAAAAACACTCAAAATGTTGGTATCGATTATGAGATATGAGAGACACTAGCACGGGACCATCCAACATGGTGTGGACACAGTCAGGAAAATGCTTTGCTTTATGAGCAAAGCAGAATTAAAAAAGAAACATGAGGTGAGATTATTTAGAGGCATCTCCAAACCAAATGTTCATATTTGTAGTCACATCAGCCAGTCAGACACATTGCATGTTGACCCCAATACAGTAATGGCGTTTTGGTTCTCTTCAGGTATGAAAGACAAGAACAACCACCAGCATTTCCTGATTTAAGAGAAGAATATTTTTGACCAATATCAGAAATTACATAAAAGACTAAATACATATCCAAACATTGGAGACAGAGAGAGCAAGCACTTAACTGTTCACTGCTTTTATCCCCTCTTTTACATCTAGTTCAAATTCAATCATGCCTGGTCTAAGTTTGAAGTCACCTAGCCTATACTAGGATGCAGGGATGTAGGGATGCAGAAAATTAGGGATTCAGGAAAGTAGGAATGCTGGGCATCATCCCATGCGAACCCCATGAGAGTGGTGTAATTCTCTTATGCCCCAATATTGTTGTAATTCCTTTAATGTAAGGTATAATATTTTAAGAAAATCTTTATAGGTACAGGCTACATATGTGGAATAATTCAATGGGGTGACCTGACCTGTTAATCCTCTAGAGAATCAGAGTGGGGAGATTTAACATGCTGGTACCTCAAAGAATCAAAGCAGATATTGTGTGAAGGAAATTTACACCCCTCTCCTGGGGTTGGGCATGGAATGCTGTCCTGCATCCCTACATTCTTCCTTCCCTGCATTTCTGCCTCCCTATGAACCTGCATCCCAGTGTAGGCTATGTGACTTTAAACTTGAACTGGACCTGACTCTGAATTTGAGCCAGCTGTAAAAGAGGATAAAGGGGGCAAACAGGGGTGTGCTTGCTCTCTCTATCTCTGGTGACCAGGGAAGAAACTTGTTGCTGGGATTCTCTCTCTCTCTGTCTCTCTCTCTCTCTCTCTCTCTCTCTCTCTCTCTCTCTCTCTGTCTCTCTCTCTCTGTCTCTCTCTCTCTCTCTCTCTGTCTCTCTCTCTCTCTCTCTCTGTCTCTCTCTCTCTCTCTCTCTCTCTCTCTCTCTCTCTCTCTCTCTCTGTCTCTGTCTCTCTCTCTTTCATCTTTTACCTATCTAAGTAATTCTAATAAATACTATTAATTTATGGCCAATCTCTTACTTTTAACTCGTGTAAAATTGCCCACAGAGGAGTGCTGGCCAACCACTTCCCACCTATTGTGACAGATTCTGAACTGGAGCATTGGCCAATTTTAGGATCCTGGGACCTTGTCTAAGCCAACAGAGAGTGCCTGTCACCAAGCTCTTGAAGTCCCAAACAGGTAACAGCCCACCACAGTGAAGCCCCAAAGTCTATATAGCACTTGGCCCTTTTAAGCCCATGCTTCAGTGAAGCCTCTAGCCCCAGGACAAAATAGCTTACAATACTCTCTATGCTGCAAGCAATCAACAGAGGAGACATCTGGTAGTTTTTTAAATTACCAGCCCAGAGGCTAAAAAAGGCAAAAGAAACACCTAATCATAGACAATTTTTACAGAGACAATTCAGTGGGTAAAAGCAGAAGCAAAGCAACCACATGAAAAAATTCAAAGAAAAATAGGAATTAGTCACAGCCACTAGAAAAACTTGAAAAAGAAATAAAAAATCAAAGGAAAGGGATGAAAGAAAAATGGTAAAAAGAAATAAATAGTTGGATAAAGAGCTTAAAGAGCAAAATTGGTCACATAAAAATTATAAAAATTCTATAAAGAAAAGAGTTATTTAAAGAAACAGAATAAATTTACTGAAAAAGAGGCAAAAAATACAATGAAGAAAAGAGTTCCATGAAAAATAGAGCAACACAAAATGGAAAAGGAGGATAAAAAGGTCATGGAAGAAATGCCATCTTTAAAAATTAGAATTGGTCAAATATAATCTAATGACTTCACAAGACATAAAGAAACATTAAAATAAAATTTAAAAATAAAAAATAGAAGAAAATGATATATCTCATTGAAAAGGCAACTAATCTTGAAAACAGATCCAGAAGAGATAATATAAAAATTATTGGACTACCTGAAAGTCATAAAAAAAAGCATAGTCATCATATTACAAGAAATTATCTAAGAAAACTGCCTGGATATTCCTGAACCAGAGGTTAAAATTGAAATTGAAAGAGTCCAGCAATCACCTCCTGCAATAAATCTCCAAATGACAACTCCCAGGAATGTTACAGCTAAGTTCAAGAGTTCCCAGTCCAAGAGAAAATACATCAAACAGCCAGAAAGAAACAATTCAAATATCATGAAACTGCAGTCCAGATTACACAAGATGTGACTTCTTCTACGTTGAAAGATTAGAAGCCTTGGGATATGATAATATTCCAGATGGCAATGGAACTGGGTTTACAACCAAAAATCACCTACTCAACCAAACTGACTATTCTTTCAGGAGAAAGCATGGTCATTTAATAAAATTGAAGATTTCAAAGAATCCCTGAAAAAAAAAGACCATACTTTAATAGAAAAATGATGTCCAAATTCAAAATTCAAGAGAAGCATAAAAAAGGTAAATAAGGAAGAGAAAAAATTAAAGGCTTAAATAAAGTAAAATTGTTTATATTGCTATATAAAAGATATTTGTAATTCTCAAAAATTGTTATCATTATCATAGTAGTTAGGAGAAATATACATAGATTGAGGGTGTGGGAGTAAGTTGTTTAGGATAATCTGTTTAAAGGAAAGAGATTAAATGGGGTAAATTATATTACAAAAAGAGGCATGGGGAAAATATTACAGTGGAGGGGAGGATAAAGGTGGTGTCCATGAACAACTATATTCATTGGGGAGGGTTAATTTTTATCATATAAAATTAAAATATTATTTGAATTAAATTTCTTAAAATGAATGTTAAAAAATTAAAAAAATATATCCCAGCCTTTTAAAAATTATTAAATGAAAAAATGAAAAACTAACAGAGGGTCATATTGTTAAGGGTTGGTACTATTGGATTGTTTTTGTTTGTTTTTGCTTCCCCAATGATTAATATAGTTCCTAGCACAAAGTAGCCACTTGTGTTTATTGATTGAATTATAGAAAAGCAAATGCTTTTCATTGCTGGTAAAATTCAAGTTATAGAATATTCTGGAGAATAATGTTAGTACACAATAGAAGTTAGAAAAATAATCATTTCCTTTGACCTAATAATTCTATTGCTTGGACTATATTCTGAAATTTTTATAAAGGATATTATAAAGAACTATCTAGTCAGTGACATACCACAAAATTATCTTTATGAGCAAGAAACAACTATAAAAAACAAGAAACAACTATAAGATAAAATTATTTTAAAATAGTATTAATGTATATTAATTGAGATACATCATTTAAAATATGTCAAAATACAATATTAACATATCATATGATATTACAATCAGAAATATATGAAGATTAGAAATTAACACATAATGCAAAATAAAACATGTATAAAAGATTATAATAAATATATCCATAGAAGAAGGAATAAATGTGAATGAAAGTACAAATCAGGACTTAAAAGTGGCTGAAAAATTGTGAAACTGATATGGAGAGATAAAGGCAAGAGAGTTCTTGAAGGCAGGGGAGCATGGTAGGCAACTGGTCTAAGAGACAAGACACCTGGTTTTAAGACCTACCACTTAATAAACATGTTGTGCTATTCTGGGTCAGCATAGCTTTTCAGTGTTCCAAACAATTCTATGAAACTATGTTTCAAAGGAAGTTCTACTTTATATTGGTAGAAAGTATTTCCTCCTCAGAGAGTTTCCTATACTAGTAAAATCATAGATCTAATTCTCTGCCCCTCTCTATACATTGAAATTAATTCATTTAAATGCATGGAGTTACTGAAAGCTAAAATAACATTCATTCATGCACAATGTATGGATATACATATTTGTGTGTGATACAGGCAGAGAACTACGTGGAACCCAAAGGAGAAGAAAGTAATGAACAATTTGTGTGAGTGTCATATCAGTGAAAATTCCATTCTTTACTAGTACTTTGACATTTAAATTGACATTACAAATATCAGAAACAACAAAATAAAAAAAAATTGCTAGAAAAGCACATTAAGTAGAGATGATGGAGAATGTCCTGTTTTGATTAGAGTAATTATATCCACTTGATCTGAACATTATTCCATCAGCAGTTAGAGCAACTGAATAGGAGGCTTTGTCTTTTTTTTTGCCTTGAGATCTTTTCTCTTCATTTCCCCAAGGTTTTGTGTAGAAAGAGGATATATAAGCATCTTTTTCACTTTTTCACTGTCACTTTGTCTACATTCCCATAGCCAATAACCCAGTTCAGACTATCATCACCTCTGACCTGAATAACTGTAAGATCCTCCAAGAGTTCCATTGTCTATATATTCTAATCTCAACAATTTATCCTTCACAAAAATGCCAAAATAAGTTTCCTGAGCCACAGATTATACCATGGCACTATACTACTCAGAAGAACTTTAATGGTTCCAAAATGCTAATAGTGTAACATCCAAACTCTTTAGCCCTTCAATTGGTGATTTCTATGGTGATAAATTTCAAATTTTAGTTCATATCTCCAGTCCTATTATTTATTTTGTATACTGAAAGTTCTCGCAAGCTAGACTATTGGCTGTCCCTCAAATTTGAGATGCTGTCCTCTCCCTCTCTGAATTCAGGTAGATGCTCTAAGAGTCTCTCAAATGGCAGAGAAAGTGGAATAAGAAATGTCTCTCATTTAGCTGTATGACAGAGACCTTTGTGGACCTAAATGAGAAAGATGAATTTAGGAAATCATTTTCACTAGGTGGAAGGGGCAGCCATTTGGTAGCCACAAACTATTCTTCATGACTAGGAACTCTTTTTTCTGCCAGCATTGAATGTCTGAAAATCCTTTTGATAACCCCTTAATTTTTGACACCCTGAGTGGAGCCACCCCAGTTACAATCCTGTCTACATATTACTCACACTTATCCTAATTTTTCTTCAAGTTTTGGATCATGGACCACGTATTCCATGAAGTCTTCTCCAAACCACTTAGCTGAAAGTGCTCTGTCCCCAAGTTAATTTCCTTTAGTCCAGCTGTCTCCTTTGCTCTGATCACTCACTATTGGGTACCATATTTTTCTGTCTTACCAACAAATATCTATTATTCTCCTTCGAGAAACCAATATCCCAAAGAAGAAGGTCTGTGTAATTTTCATATCAAGTCCAAGGGCCGTTTATTGGATTTAAGGTATTTAATTAATGTTTGTTGAAAAATTAAGATCTTTGCAAAGGCTAATATAAATGAATTTCAATGCAGATGCATTCCTATGGTCTCTATTTTTAAGTGTTAGATGTGGGAAAGTACTTAGTAAATATATAAATTAATGAAAAAATACTTTTTTCCCCTTCATAAGCATCTTATAATGCCTATTGTACACATTCCAGGCCATATTGATGTCAAATTTTTCTTTTGACAGGATATTATTATAGTCATTGTCCTTATTTGGCATATAAAATCATAAAAAAAGCTATTTTGTAGCATGGTGCCATGAAAATAATACTGCTAGATTGAAGTCAGAAGGCATTGGTTCATGGCCAAGATTTGCCACCGGTTTTATGATCTCAAGTAAATATGGCACTTCCCTTTTCTGGGATTGAATTTCCTCATCTTTAAAATGAGCCTTATAAAGTCATTTATGTCTCTGTGTCTAGGATTCTGTGATTCTATTTGAGGTATTTATATTCAGTCGCCTTTAAACTCATCCATGTTATATAGTATTTTTAGCTTAAGTGGTTAATTCTAACGATTGTAAGTCTCACACATATTTATCCCCAGAAGGGCATCATCAGCCTGCTCTGAACCCAGCAGTCATTCCTGCTTTCTTTTTATTGACTCTTTCTTGACCCCTTGTGTACTAACTACATTTGGGTCCAGGGTGGCTCCAGGCCATTACATATTTGGATTTTTCCTGGCTCTAACACTAAGCAGCACAGCTTGGCTTAACTCTACATGTAACCACTGCACAGCAGGGCCTTGGTTGGCTTGTTTATTTAGCTGTGAAACAGTTCTTGGTTTCCTGTGGAATTTTTCTTTTCATCCTCTGGAAATGCTACCCTACCTGCTCCTATTGCCACACAGTGACTTGTAGCCTGCAGGCAAAATTATCCAACAGAATTAGCTCAGCCAGCTTTCATTTATTTTTCCAAAGGATCTTTTATAACTTCCCCTGTTTTGCTTTTTCCAGTGGTTTCCTGCCTGATTTTCCTAAGATAATATGTAATGATCATTGGAAATTTCCCCCACCATTACCAGAGCCCCTTTTTTTCCTTTTCTTTCTTTCTTTTCTTTCTTTCTTCCTCTCTCCCATTCTTTCACTTTCTCTCTCTCCCTCTTTTTTCTTTTTTCCATTTTCTCTGTGTGTGTCTCTCTCTGTCTCTTCCTCTTACCCCTTCCTTTTCCCATCTGACATAACTTTTGACAATGACATAAAAAGTGTTTTCATTGAATTTCCTGTAATTAAAATCACATGAATTTCACCTTTAAAGAAAATATCCTTTTTTGATGTCATGTGCAGCTTAAAGACTGGACAATCCAATTATTTAGAGGCTATTTTTCTTTGATGTAGATGTAGGCCCAAGTAGTCCTACCAAAACACTGAGTACGTAGACAAATATTGTTCTTTTTCGAAGATTTTTAATTTCTGTCCTAATTGAAGACCTTTCTCCAGGAAGATCAAACTTGATTCTAACTGAGTTGTTAGAGGACTCTATTTGCTGCTAGAAGACTTGGGTTCAAATCTTATGCCTGCTAATTATTAATCCCATGGAAGGGAAAGACTTTAAAACCAAGCAAGACATAGAGAGAATCACAAAATGTAAAATAAATAATTTCGACTACATCAAATTAAAAGGCTTTTGTACAAACAAAAGCAATGTAACTAAAATCAGAAGGAAAACAACAAATTGGGGAAAAATCTTCATAAAAACCTCTGACAAAGGTTTAATTACTCAAATTTATAAAGAGCTAAATCAATTGTACAAAAAATCAAGCCATTCCCCAATTGATAAATGGGCAAGGGACATGGATAGACAGTTTTCAGATAAAGAAATCAAAACTATTAATAAGCACATGAAGAAGTGCTCCACATCTCTTATAATCAGAGAGATGCAAATCAAAACAACTCTGAGGTATCACCTCACACCTAGCAGATTGGCTAACATGACAGTTATGGAAAGTAATGAATGCTGGAGGGGATGTGGCAAAGTAGGGACATTAATTCATTGCTGGTGGAGTTGTGAACTGATCCAGCCATTCTGGAGGGCAATTTGGAACTATGCCCAAAGGGCGATAAAAGAACGTCTACCCTTTGATCCAGCCATAGCACTGCTGGGTTTGTACCCCAAAGAGATAATGGACAAAAAGACTTGTACAAAAATATTCATAGCTGCGCTCTTTGTGGTGGCCAAAAATTGGAAAATAAGGGGATGCCCATCAATTGGGGAATGGCTGAAGAAATAGTGGTATATGTTGGTGATGGAGTACTATTGTGCTAAAAGGAATAATAAAGTGGAGGAATTCCATGTGAACTGGAACAACCTCCAGGAAGTGATGCAGAGCGAGAGGAGCAGAACCAGGAGAACATTGTACACAGAGACTAATACACTGTGGTATAATCGAAGGTAATGGACTTCTCCATTAGTGGCGGTGTAATGTCCCTGAACAATTTGCAGGGATCCAGGAGAAAAAAAACACTATCCAAAAGCAGAGGACAAACTGAGGGAGTAGAAACACCAAGGAAAAGCAACTGCCTGACTACAATGGCTGAGGGGACATGACAGAGGAAAGACTCTGAGCAAACACTCTGATGCAAATACTAACAACATGGCAATGGATTCAAGTCAAGAACACATATGATACCAGTGGAATCACGCGTCGGCCACGGGGGGTGGGAGGGAGGAAAAGAAAATGATCTTTGTCTTTAATGAAAAATGCATGGAAATGATCAAATAAAATACTATAAAATTAAAAAAAAGAAAGAAAAAACAATTATTAATCCCATGAATGTGTATAAGGCTTTTTTTCTCTCTGTACCTCCTTTTTAAAATTATCTGTATAATTGAAAGGCATGGGATTATACTGAATAATCTCTAAAGACTCTTTCACATCTAAAGTTTTATGATCATAAAAAAACTGATGAGATTCTACTCTTGTTGCATATCACAATCTCTATAATGTGAACCTTTGTCAACAGTAATCTTTATGTGTTTATATGTATTTTCTTGTCTGGTCAATTCAATTTTAACTTTTTGTCACTTCCTTAAATGGCAGGAAATTCCTAGATTTTGGGGACATTCACCCCTCCCAAGTTTCTGGTATATGAAAAGTAGTATATGGCACATATATTCCAAACTGAAATGAATTCCTTAATCCTTTTGCATGCTATTTATTTGGGGATTGTCTTTTTGGCATCTAGGACATATTTTATACCAATTGAGATTTTCTCATTTGCTTAGAACCTCAACCAATTTGGAATCCCAGGGCTTGGGTTGAGATTTGAATCTTGATCTTTTTTTTTCTGTAAAAATCTTGGCCACTGGTTCTCTAAGCCCTTTGTAAATGAAGAAATGAAAAGGTTTCTGTTAGAATTCTCTAGATGGCAAAAATTCATTTTTTAAATTAGAAGATAGCTTAATAGATAAGAGGAAAGCATTGGACTATATCTATGGCAGTCTAGCTAGAAGTAAGAGAGTGGAACAGAGGGGGCAGCTGGGTGGCTCAGTGGATTGAGAGCCAGGCCTAGAGATGGGAAGCCCTAGGTTCAATCTGGCCTCAGACACTTCCCAGCTGTGTGACCCTGGGCAAGTCATTTGACCCCCATGGCCTAGCCCTTACCACTCTTCTGCCTTGGAGCCAATACACAGTATTGACTCCAAGATGGAAGGTAAGGGTTTAAAAAAAAAAAGAGAGTGGAACAGAGTTAAAACATGTCACCTTCTCTTAGATCTCCTGTAGAGAACTATTAATTAACTAATTAATTAATCTTTGTCTCCATCTCTTCAACACCTTTTATCAGGGTCCTTTCACAGAGGAAATGATCAAGGGTACAGGGGGCAAATCCCCTCAAAGTTCTTTCATTAGTCTCTTCATCTAGTTCCCACTGCCTTTTATTGAACTCTAGAATTGACCATCAAGGACACCCTTTTACTTATACTCTGAGCAGATTGTCTATCTACTTACTGATGATTCTTGTTGATTGTTTTTTTGTTTGTTTGTTTGTTTTTTTGGTATAGCCTTGAAAGTTTGTTAATATATTCTGTAAATAGACAAGATACCTAGTCACATAGATATGGAATAGTTTTCCATTGCTTTACCAATTTGTGCAGCCAGTGAAATTTCTAAGCAAATATCTGTCACCTTGTTGAAGGTGACAGACTCAAGCATCCTGCTACTATTCAGTAATTTTCAGGCATGTGTAACTCATGATCCCTTTTGGGGTTTTATTGGCAGAGATACTAGAGATTTTTGCCATTTCCTTCTCCAGTTCATTTTACTGAAGAGAAAACTGAGGCAAATAGGGTAAAGGCATTTGCCCAGGCTCTATTTCTATCAGCATTCTTATAATATTGAAGTTGAGGCAAGGTGGTAAATTTCCTCATCTTCCTCTACAAGACAAAAGACATACTGAGTGTTAGTGCTTGCAATGTCCCCATCCTCAGAAATTAGAAAACACAAAATGAGAGGTAGCTGTTGCTTTTTTTCCAAATATTAGTAGCTATGATATTAAACCAGTGGCATGATTCCTTTTGGGCCTTTATGAATGTACTAAGAAATTCCTATGTTGGCTCATATGAGATTCATTATTTTTAAAAATATTTTTAAAATTTTATTTAGAATATTTTCCATGGTTACATGATTGATGACTCCCCCTTCACTTAACTACCCCCTCCCAGAGCTGACGAGCAGCTCCACTAGGTTATACATGTATCATTGTTCAAAACTTATTTCCACGTTATGCATATTTGCAAAAGAGTGATCTTTTAACATCAAAACCCCAATCATGTCTCCATCAAACCAGGCAATCAGTCATATGTTTTATTTCTGTGTTTCTGCTCCCACAGTTCTTCCTCTGGATGTGGAGAGCATCTTTCTCATAAGTCCCTCAGATTGTCCTGGGTCACTGCATTGCTGCTAGTAGAGAAGTCAGTTACATTTGATTGTGCTACATTGTATCCATCTCTGTGTACAATGTTCTCCTGGTTCTGCTCCTCTCACTCTGCATCACTTCCTGGAGGTTGTTCCAGTTCACATGGAATTCCTCCAGTTCATCATTCTTTTTGACACAATAATATTCTATTATCATCAGATACCATGATTTGTTCATCCATTCCCCAATTGAGGGACAACCCCCCCCCATTTTCCAATTTTTGCCACCACAAAGAATGCGGCTAAATAATTTTGTACACATATTTTTCCTTATTATCTCTTTGAGGTACAAACCCAGATGTGGTATGGCTGGGTCAAAAGGTAGGCACTCTTTTAAAACCCTTTGTGCATAGTTCCAAATTGTCCTCCATTATGGTTGAATTATTTCACAAATCTAACAGCCATGTATTAGTGTCCCAATTTTGCCATATCTCCTTCAACATTTATCACTTTCCTTTGTTGACATATTGGCCATTCCACTAGGTGTGAGGTGCTATCTCAATATTGTTTTAATTTGCATTTCTCTAATCATGAGGGATTTAGAACACTTTTTCATGTGCTTATTGATAATTTTGATTTCTTCATGTGAAAACTGCCTATTCATGTCCCATTGGGTAATGGCTTAATTTTTTTTTTTTTGCAAATTTGACTTAGTTCCTTATATATTTGGGAAATTAAACTTTTGTCAGAGAGTTTTATTATTGAATTTTCCCCAGTTTTTTAGTAGTACAGTTTATGATCTGGTACTATTAGGCCCCCTTCCTTCACATTTTTTTTATTATTATTTCCCTTGATATCCTTGATCTTTTATTCTTGTAGATGAACTTTGTTCTACTTTTTTTCTAATATTATAAAATAGTGTTTCAGTAGTTTGTTAGGTATGACACTGTATAAGTAGATTTATGTGGGTAGGATCGCCATTTTAATTATGTTAGCTTATACCACCCATGAGTAATTAATGTTGTTTTTTTTTTTTACAATTATATAGATCTAATTTTAATTGTGTGAAAAATGTTTTATACTTGTGTTCCTATAATCCCTAAGTTTCTATTAGGAGATAGATTCCTAAATATTTTATATTGTGTAGAGTGATTTTAAATGGAGTTTCTCTTTCTAACTTCTGCTCCTCAATATTGTTGGACATATACAGAAATGCTGATGATTTATGTGAGTTTATCTTGTACCCTGCAACTTTGCTAAGGTTATTAATTATTTCCACTAGCCTCTTAACCTCCTTTTATAGGTTATAATGGGCATCCTTGCTTCACTCCTGATCTTATTGGGAAGGTGTTAACTTGTACTCATTGCAGATGATACTTCCTGATGGTTTTAAATATAAACTGTTTATTATTTTTAGGAATAACCCTTCTATCCTTATAAATTCTGGTGTTTTCTCAATAGGAATGGGTGTATTTTGTGAAAGGCTTTTTCTGAATCTATTGAGTTAATCATGTGATTTCTGTTGGTTCAATTACTGACATGGTCAGTTATGTGAAGGGATTTCCTAATATTAAAACATTCTTGCATTCCTGATATAAATCTCTTCTGGTCATAGTGAATAATCCTCGTGATAATTTGCAATAGTCTTTTGGCTAGTATTTTATTTAAGATTTTTGCATCTATGTTCACTAAGGAGATTGATCTCTAGTTTGCTTTCTCTAATTTTGATCTGACTGGTTTTGGAATCAATACTGTATTTGTTTCATAAAAAGAATCTGGTAAGACTCCTTATTTACTTATTTTTTTTTTCAGATAATTTGCAGAGTAATGAGATTCTTTAAATGTTTGATAGAATCCACTAGTCCCTGGGGATATTTTCTTAGTAAGTTCCTTGATGACTTGTTCAATTTCTTTTTTCTGAGATGGGAGTATGTAAATATTCTATTTCCTCTTCTGTTAATCTAGGTAATTTATATTCTTGTAATTATTTACCCATTTCACCTAGACTGTCATATTTATCTCCATATATTTGGGCAAATAGTAATTAATAATTACTTTAATTTTATCTTTATTATAGGTAACATAAAAATTTTCATCTTTGATATTGTTAATTTGATATACTTTTCTTTTTTGATTAGATTAACAAGTGCTTAATTTTTTTCCCAAAGAACCAGCTCTCATTCTTATTTATTAGTTCAATAGTTCTTTGATTTTCAATTTGAGTAATTTCTTCTTTAATTTTTAGGATTTCCAATTTAAATTTTATTTGGGGATTTTAATTTGTTATTTTTCTAATTTTTTTAGGGTGCAAACCCAATTTCTTTATCCCTTTCTATTTTGTTGATATATACACTCATCGATATATATATATTTTCTCTTGTGTACTGTTTTGGTTGTATCCTATAGGTTTTTATATGTTATATCCTCATTGTCATTCTATTTAATGAAGTCTGTAATTGTTTCTGTGATTTCTTCTTTGACCCACCAATTTTGAAGAATTACATTATTTAGTTTCCATTTAATTTTAAATTTGCCTCCGCATAGACCTTTGTTAATTATAATTTTAATTCATTATGGTATGAAAATGTTGCATTCATTTTTTCTGCTTTTTTGCATTTGTACACAATGTTTTTATGCCCTAGTTTATGATCAGTCTTTGTATATGTACCATGTACAGAAGAGAATTAGTTATATTCCTTTTTTCCCTGTTCAGTTTTCTCCATATATCTATTAACTCTAAGTTTTATAGCATTTCATTTATTTTCCTTACTTCTTTCTTATTTATTTTTTTGGATCAATCTGTCTAGTTCTGTCAAGGGTAAAACTTAGGGTTGAGACTGAATATGTATTTTTAGTTGGTCACAAGGGATTTAAATTCTAAATCCCAATGAAATACTCAATACAGAATGGAGTTTCATGGTGGTTTATGTACAATAGAAGGAAGAAATTAGGAATGAGAGAGAGGGAAAAGGGGAGGATAGCTGGCCCAGCCTAATCTGAACTCAGAGGGAGTTCAGAGGCCTCAGCCAAGGGGCTTTTCTGGATAAGGAAAGGGGAGTCAACCTTACACTCACCAAATGATTGTCTCAGAGAAGCTGTCTGAGGTATCATTCTCCAGCTCCTACAAGTCAAGTTCCACCTCCAAGTCCCTCTCACAGGAAGTGACACAAAATATAAAGGCATTTCTTACATCACTTCCTGTGTCTTACAAGTAATGGTGGCTTAAACTTGGCTTTGGACAGCCCAGGGGGGTTAGTCAGCTGTTTCTGATTTGTCACTTGCTAGCACATGCAGGTCATAGACCTTCCTCCCCCACACTTAGTCTTTAAGTGGGGGTGTATATATTACTGGTTGCTAAAATTCTAAAGACTAAGCAGAGTGGAGTAAATCTAAAATTCACAGTTCTGAAAAGGGAAGGTTGTGATTCCCCCACTTGTATTTTCTTACTATCTATTTCCTCCTTGAGTTTCTTCAAATTTTCCTTTAGAAATCTAGATGCTATACCATTTGGTACATAAATGTCTAGTAATTACTTCATTCTTTATAGTACCCTTTAGGAAAATGTCATTTCCTTCCTTATCTCTTTTAATCATATCAAATTCTACTTTGGCTTTGTCTGGTATCATGAATGCTTCTCCTACTTTTTTTACTCTAGATGATGCATACTAAATTCTGCTACAGCCTTTTACCTTGAATCTGTATGTACCACCCTTCCTCAAATGAGTTTCTAGTAAACAACATATGGTAAGATATCTGTTTTTTAATCCACTCTGCTATCTGCTTTGATTTTATTAGTGAGTTCATTCCATTCACATTGAGCATTATGATTTCTGACTGTGTTTTGCCCTCCATCATATTATCCCCTTTCAATCCTGCTCTATTCCCTTTCACTATGTTCCTCCTCACCAGTATTTTGCTTTCTGTCATCCCTCCCATTTCCCCCTCATTCAATTAACTCCCTCTTCCCTACTCTTATTTTCCTTCTATTTTTCTGTATGGTAAGATATAATTCTAATCCTCACAGAGTATACTTGTTTTTCTCTTTCTGAGCAGTTACAATGAGAGTAAGTTTAAGTATTGCCCATCACTGTCCTTATGCTCCTCTTTCTATAATGAGTTTTCATGCCTCTTTATGTTATATAATTGACCCCATTCTAATTGTCCCCTTTTCTCTTAGTACAACCCTCTCTTTAAGCCTTAGTCATTGTTATATATCACTTATGAATACATATTATATCATACATACATACATACTGTTCCATATGATCACATTTATATATACATCATATTATAAACAGCTTACTTCTCCACCCTCTTGCTGAGTAAATTCCTTCTATCTAATCTACTACTAAGAGTAAGTTTTGAGAATTACAGAAATCCTTTGTCCATGTAGACATATATATGTTTTGACTTTAATCAGTCCCTTAAATTTTCTCTTTCTTATTTGCCTTTTTGGATTTCTCTTGTGTCTCATGTTTGGACTTCAATTATTTTTTAAGTCTGGATAATTCCTCAGGAATGTTTGGAAATATAGCTCATTGAATGTCCAATTTTTCCCCCTGAAATAATATACTCAGTCTTGCTGGATAGGTGACTCTGGGTTGTAAACCCAAAGCCATTGACTTCATAAATATCATATTCCTTGCCTTTTGACCCTTTAATGTAGAAACCACCAGGTCCTGTGAGATCCTTATTATAGCTCCACGGTATTTAAATGATTGCTTTCTGGCTGCTTGAAGTTTTTTTTTTCCTTTCCTTGGTGGTTCTTGAATTAGCCATTAGGTTCCTCAAAGTTGTCATTTGAGGATTTATTTCTGGAGGTGATCTGTGAATTCTTTTAATTTCAATATTATTTTCTTGTTCAAGGATCTCTAGGAAGTTACTTTGATAATTTCTTGTAATATGATGTCTAAGGTTTTTTTTTTTTTTCTTGATCATGGCTTTCAGGTGTGATAGAGGCTGGCACTAGAGAAAAAGTGCCAGGCTGAAGAGTATGTGAAATTGATCACCTCAAAGGGGGAGTGACCCCAGGAGTGGAATCCAGAGGAGGAGAAGACTCTGGCTGGGAGAGCAGTGAGGGTTTCTCTCGGTCTTGAGAAGCCAGAGAGAGAAGTTGGAAATAAGACTATCTCCTGAGGGTTATCCATCTTTCCTGCTGGTGACTGGAAATCTTTTCCCCCAACACTTCTCAGTTGAAAGTACTTCTGAAGAGAAACCTGAGCAGACTTTACCTCAGCTCCTGTTGCCTAGAGGTGAGTCAACCTGACTTTCTCTCAGGGGACTCAGGCTTCCAAGGCCTGAGTACCCCACAAACTTGAGGAGGGAGGGGAAAGGGTTTAGATGGAGACAGGTACTCCCTTTCCCCACATTCCTTTTCCCATTCTTCCTTGCCCATTATTTCCTTTTTTATTACCTGATTGAGTTGGCATTAAAAGTTATCTGCTCCCCAAGCTGAATGTGAGTGAACAGATCAAGGGGAGACCCTTTGGTCTTGAGTAGTAAAGGGGGGACAAGAGGGACAAGAGTGAATTGGGGAGAGCAGCTTTAGCTAAGGAGGGAAAGCAGAAGGGGGGAAATCTTCAAATCCCCTCTCCTCTCTCTGAATTAACTCATTTCATCTACTGTCTCTCCTGAACCCCTCTTTGAGAAGGGCGTTCTCCTCTCTTTCCCCCTCTCCATACCAAAAGTCCAAACTTCCCTCAGGTTATGAACTTCCCTCGCTTATCTTTTTTTTAATACACAGGTAGTCCAATAATTCTCAAATTGTCTCTTCTAGATCGTTATCCTAGATCACTTCTTTTATCAATAACATATCTCATGTTTTCCTCCTTTTTTTCATTACTTTGGTTCTGATTTATTGTTTCTTGATCATTAATTTCTAGATCATCTATTCTGCTTTTTAAGGCCTGGTCTTCCTTTTTATTTTTTTTAGTTTTTGTGTCTCCTTTTTCAATCGACCCATTTCTTCTTGCATTTGTTTCATTTCTATTCCCCACTTTTCCTTTACCTTTCTTAGTTGGTTATTGAAGTCTTTTTTTAAGCTCTTCCATACTGTGTCAAATGCATATTTTTCTGTTGGACTTTGTGTCTGTTTCCTTTACTTTAGCTGTCCCCCTCTGTTTCTGTACCTTGATCTTTGTCTCCATAAAAATTCTTTAGAGTTAGATTTTTTTAAATATAATTTCCCCTTTATAATTATATGTAGGCTCTGTTTTCTGGGAAGGTGGGTTACTCCCTTAAATGCCAGTCCTTCCTTGATGTTATTCTCAACTTATTTTCTGGGTTATTACTAGTTTACCAGGTGGTCTGAGGGCTGTGACCACTGAGAGCTCCCTCCCCTTGATGATTCAATTGATCCTTGAGATGCTGGTAGCATAAAGACTTTCCTTAAGTTTGAGTGTCAGCTTTTTATTTCATTCTGATCTTGATCATATTAGGGGCTTATCAAATTCTAGCCCCAGGCTTAAGCTCAAAGTTTTGGTCTCAAGGTCTTCTTGATTCAATCAAGCACACTTTTGGTTGCCCTGTCCTGGGACTCTGTCCTTAGTTTTGGTCAAAAAGCTCCAGGGGGGTTCCCCCTGTTCACTGTGTTATCACCCCAAACTGTGTATTATGTCCTCATCCCAAGCCCAGACTGGCATTCCTGCCTTTGCTCTGGGCCCACATGGAACAGCCTCCTTCAGCCCATATTTCCTTGGGCTGGGAATCTGAACTTCTCCACAGGTTGGAAGTTTCAATGGGTGTGTGTTTTGGCTTGGATTACTATTAGCCCAGGCATATTCTCAAAGTCTGAATGTTAATTTGGACTTAAGTTTGGAACCTTTGACTGTAGATGTGAGGTAGGGGAGTGTGGTTTGGTCTTGACTTACTCTTCACTCCTTGCCTCTTGCTTATTCTGCTCTCCTCTCACCCCAGTGTCCCAGATGTTATCTGTCTACCTTTAGGGTTTTTCTTTTCTTGAAAGTTGTTTCACTCTTTTTCCTTCTTGTTTTTTTCAATCTTGTATTCCTTTTGTGGTGATATTTTAATTTTGGTCAGAGGGGATTTTCATGATGACATGGAGCTGCTGCTCCTCCATCTTACTCCTCCAGTTACTCCTCTATCTGGGTTCCACCCCAGCAAGAGAGATTTATTATTTTTGAGAAATGATAGTATATGTCTTGAGAGATAGAAAAAATATTGATAATTATTTTATTTATATTCATCAATCTGGCTAGTGTGAGATTTAAAATGGTTGAGGTCTTAAACTGTAGTGATTAAAATAGTGGAAGATATAAATTGTGATAGATATAAGAGAGGGTGAGTAAATTTGACTGCAGAAAATGTGTTTCACTACAGTGTCTTGGGTTTTAAAATCAAATATAAGGTGGTCACCAGGGAAATATTTCCAATTATTCAAATACCCAAGTTAATTGGGTTTTATAGAGATTTTAATTAACAATACAATGAGTAATCAAAGAAAGAGAGAGAGAGTAAGAAAGGAATAAGTATGAAGGGCCTCAAGCCAATATGGCCTAGACCTGAGTCTTAAAAGAGAAATCAGTCAGTTTTTTAACACTCACCACAAGGTCTGCCTAAACAAGGATTCTAGTGACACCAGGCCAGCTCCATCTCAGCTGACTTTACCAGAGAGCCTTCCAGCCAGAGACTGTTCCAATGGGCCTCTCTCCAGAGCCTCCAGAGGGACAGAGTCCCCTCAGAGGAGCTCCAGCGAGACCTCCTTAGAGATTGTCCTCCAAGAGCTTCCCTTCTCCAGAGCCTCTCTCAAGAGATTCTTCCCAAGCGATCCTCATCAGAGATTCTCCAAAAGGATTTCTCCAAAAGGATATATTTCTCCTCAAGAGATTCTGCTTTTTTTTATATAGGGATTTTTCTCCCATGTCACCTCCCCTGAGTCCCTACATCTACCAATCACTGTAGACACTTTCCAAAGGACTGCCCATCTGAATTCCTGATAAGTAGACCAAGATCCTCAGTAAGTGAACTAGAGAAAACACAGCTGAATCAAGTAATCTCATTAAGACAAAACTTGCCCAACCCTTTTAGGTACCTAGCATCTCATTGTATCAATTCTAAAAACAGGCCTGGCTCAAAGAACTCCTTGCCCCACCATAAGCATGTTAGCAATGAGTTTTCTCCCCTAAAGCAGTCTTAAGTACGGTGGAGTAGAGGTCCTCCCATTTCTGATCCTGGCGAGTTCTCACATCAAAATGGGGAATGTTTCTCAGTAGGGAATTTATTCCAATTAAGAATTCCCTGATGGGGAAATTTTTAACATTCACAAGTCTGAGAGATTTCAAGATTTACACTAGTCAAGCTAAGGCAGCAGCTAGGCCTGAGCTAGAGACAGAATGACCTGAGTGAAAGTTTGGCTTCAGGCACTTAACTAGATATGTGATCCTGAACAAATCACATTCTTGTTTCTTTCAGTTTCCTCTTCTGTAAAATCAGCTGAAGAAAGAGATGGCAAAAACTCTAGTGTCTTTGCCAATAAAATCTAAAATGAGATCAGAAGGCTTTAGATGTGACTAAAGTAACTGAACAACAAAAATCCAGTCAGGCAGATAAAGTTCTTCCTTAGGTATTATTTTAAATTTAAATATAAAAAATAGTCCAATAATATGGCATAACAATAAATGAACATAGTAAAATTTTGGTAAGGATGATGATTCTTATTGTGTAGAAATTCACCAAATACAACGTAAAAAAAAAGTAAACTTTTAGAATCTCTTATTTCAACTTATCAGAATGTTTTTAGGATAAATATATTTTTATTTCTTCATATAGTTCTGCTTAGTCCATTGTAGCATACTATAATTTCCTATTGTGACAGGATCAAGGTCTACTAAGTTTACCATTATGCAGATTAGGCTACTTTTCCTTTAACAGATATTAAAGCAATTCTTGAAACTTAATTGGCCAAGAGAACAAAGCGTATAACAATTGAAAAAGCCTTCTGGTGACCAGATTGAAAAAGCCAGCTCATTAAAAAAGGAACTCATCCTTCTGACTTGTCAATGGAGTTCTACCATGATGAATGAGGAAGGCAGAAAAGTTTTGGTAACTGAATCAAGATCACATACTTGATGAATATTCGTTCCATGATATGACTAATTAAAACTCCTCCTCTTAATTGTGAGATGCTCTAAGAGTGCCTTATGTGAAATGAAATTCTCGGTTCTCCTTGTGTATTCTGAGTTTGCACTTGAGAAAAGGAAATCCTTTGTTCTTTTTGCCGAGTTGAAGTTAACACTTTGGAATAGCAATAATTTAAGTACCCTTACCTAATACCTTTAGATTGAAGAGAGGATGAACTCTCTTTTTTATACTTTTGAATTAATCAACAAAAATGTGTACACCCATACTTAACTCTAAATTAAGGGAAGTCCACAAACTCTTACTCCTAGAAAGAGAGTTAACACCTCTAGAGGCGAGATGCCAGCAAGATACTTGGAAGATCTCCACCCCTTTTTCCTAACTCAAACAGTCAGAAATTTGTGAATTATTTTGAGTCCACACCCTCAGAAACTATAAACTTTTTTGACAAGAAATTGGCCTTCAGAGGCCTTTGATAAAAGTTGCTACCATCAGAGAATTAGAGGTGTAACAATTTTGGAAACTGTGATTGGCCTCATGTGAAAAGGGGTGGGGATAGGAAACCACCATAAAAGCCACAAAATCCTTGAGCTGGCAGTCTGGTGAAGTTGAGTCACATGGAAAGTGTCTCCGGGAGATAGTCTTTCTTTTGAGGGAACTTCATTGGAGACTGCAGCATGCATTGTGACTTCAACTTAATCTATGACTCCTCGACTACTTGGTTGGGTAAGTGAAAAGCCTGACTCCCTTCCTAGTTTTCTAAGAGTTTGGCTTCCATCTTGGAGGAGCCTGGGTGATTAATCATTACCAGCCATTACCAGCCTCCTGGATGAGGACTAGTACAGGTATTTTCTCTAACCTCTTCCATATTTCTCTTCTTTATTGTTTCCCCTCTATTTTGGTAAATAAACTTTGTTAAATCATTAAATTTAACCTTTTCACTTATTTGGTTATACTGAACTTGAACCACTAGTGTGACTTGGGTTAGGTCTACCATAAAATACTTATTTATGTTTGAATATTTTCATTGTGTTTTATATGACTGTGAAAAACATTTTGAATAGCAATTTTCCTGGATTATAGAAGAAAAGGAAATGAGGCTGGAAAGGTATGTTGAGGTGGTGGGTGTGTGAGAGGAATAAAAGGGGTGAGAGGAGAACAGAACCAGCAAGAGGCTATAACAAGGATTGAAGAGCAAAACAAGAACAAACTACTTACCCCCACCCCACATCTCCTATCACAAGAGATACTGTAGAAATAGAAATGAATAAATTTGTCATTTCTGTGGATATGTAGATCAAGTGAAACTGAGGGCTGCAGAATGGTTCCAAGATTTCAAACTTCAGTCTCTGGAATGATGGGGGTACCCTTAATAGAATTAGACAATTTTGAAAGAGGTTGAATAAAAGAATATGGGTCTCACTATGTCTCAGAATAAGAGACAAATTAGACATTTCTCTAGAGTTTAGAGCCCACCCTCCAAGTAGCACCTGCTGTGTACATGAGATTATATGGAAAGTAGTGACTTGGTAAATTGGAGAAAAAGGGAAGAATTTTTTTTCCTATTAGCACATATGCAGCTACCCATACAGATGCCTAGGATCGGTGTAGATGATAACTGCCCTGGAGAGTTGATGTCCATCACAAAAGGTGGCAAGTTTTAATCTTCTGTAGTAATTAAGGGTAGTATAATAGGGCAATATTGAATAGTGGGTGGTATTTGGTGAAGGATAGTTGTGTTTGTTTATCTTATAAAACTACACATAATGCTAATGGGGAAAATATTTATTTGACAGTACTGGGGATTTTCAGGCATTCTTATTAAAAAGATAATACCTGGGTAGATTTCATGAAAAAATATTAAAGTCAGGAGAAACCTAGAGATGCAAATAAACTTGAATGATTTGAAGGGACTGAATTTTATTCATAAACTTTCATTTTAAAAGGGAGAAAAAAGGTGATTCTCACTTCAGAATCTCATTATTTTCAAGACACAAAGGATAGAATGACAGCTATATATAAAATGGGGACGAAAAAGAGAGAAAGAAATATTAAAATAAATTTTTAAAAAGAGAGGACCAAAAATCTGAGTTGAAGCAAGAAGACTTAGGGCAATGGAATAATATTATATAATTTCAATTACAGCTTAGTAGTGTACATTTTACTATTTTCTTAACCCCATCATCTTTTTTTATTTGTCAAAAAGGGTAAAAAAGGGAAAGATTATATGAAGGAAGCTAAACACCTCACCACAGACATAACTATTAAGGTAAAAGGATTATACTCACACATAAAATAGAGGGTATCAGAATGAAAAAGAACTCAATTAATTGTATATAGTTACCAAATAATTCACGCAGAATTAAAATTAGGGGACAAAACACAATCTCTTATGCCTCAAATATATCCCAAAATCAAGGCAATAATCATGACCTCATAAAAGGTAGCAATAAACATTCATATGCCTTAAAAAGGTAAGCAGTCAAGTAACTCATGGTCAATTCACCGAAGAGAGTAGAATGAAACCAATTCTATCTATCTATCTATCCATCCATCTATCTATCTATCTATCTATCTATCTATCTATCTATCTATCTATCCATCCATCCATCCATCCATCCATCCATCCATCCATCCATCCATCCATCCATCTATCTATCTATCTATCTATCTATCTATCTATCTATCTATCTATCTATCTATCTATCTATCTATCTATCTATCTATCTGTCTGTCTATCTATCTATCTATCTATCTATCTATCTATCTATCTATCTATCTATCTATCTATTTGTCTATCTGTCTGTCTGTCTGTCTGTCTGTCTGTCTATCTATCTATCCATACACTTAATAATATAGTACTTGTGTTTTGTTTTGTTTTGTTTTTTAATTAGAATTACAAGGAGAAATCCATAGCAAATGATAACAGGTGGAGTCCCTACTATGAACCTTTCAGACCCATTCTAAATGAAATGCAAGGCAAATTAAGTTAAACATCTGAATAAAATTTATAAAAGTCAGATATGAGATATTTGATAACTGATTAATAGGAATTACATCACACTTAAAAAAACTCATCATAGGTTAAGACATTTTAAAAAATCAAAAAGAGAGAAAATAATATTCTGTCTTCATATTCTTCACTGGCCACAGAAAAATAGCAAATATAATTGTTAAAGGGTATTACTTAAAGGAATAATGTAATCTTAAAAAGGTTTAAGTAAAAGAATAAGTCAAAAGAGTATTAACTGACTTTAAAAAATAAACTTACAATGGTACAATATACTGATAATATCAAGGTAAATCAATTTTTATAGAAAAAAGTCATACATGTAAATATTTACAGGAATAGAACAATAAAATGGACATACAAATTTTTAAAGTGCAAAATATAATTTTATTATAGCTATCTTCCCTAATTAAAAGCAAAAAAATGAAAATTCTTAGAATTAAATCAGCTATTTTTAATTGAGTCGATCAAGTGAATAGGAAGGGTATTGCCCGAAAACATAGCTAGTTTGAGAAAATATAGAAAATCACATTAACAAAAAGAAATATAAATACACATAATTAATAATAGACTGAGAAAAATATTGTAGATGATGACAGCAATCCTCTTTCACTCAAGTCTTTTCCAAATTATAAATCCTCAGACCCTTCAAATGCTTTTAATAGGTCTTAGATTATCTTTCTCTATACTCCTCACCAAAACAGATACATCCCATTTTCCTCTACTGAGCAGTATCCAGCTTGACAATATCCTCCCTAAAATTTGGCACTCAAGAAGCCACCACGGTATTCCAGATGTGGTCAGAATAGATCAGAATACAGTGGGACTATAACTTCCCTCATACTAGTCATTATCCTTCTGTTAATGAAACTTTAGTTCACATTATCTTTTTTTTTTTCTGCAACATCACATTGTTACAAATATTGGGCTTCCTGTACAACAGTGTACTCAGGTCATTTCCACACAAATTGCTGTTGAGCTGTATCATCCTGCATTTGTATAGCTGATTTTATTTTCATCAATGTCCAAGACTTTAATTGTACTTTTAAAATTTGGCCCATCATTATAGCATGCTTAGATACTTTTATTTTTGGATCCCAGTTCCATAAACCAGCTATGGTTTTGTGGGTTGTTATGCCTCTCAGCATCATGTCATCTTACAAATCTGATAAGTAATGCATGTATTGGTCCATTCATCTAAATGATAAATAAAAATTGAACAGCAGTAGTTCATTGGCAGTTCCCTGAGGTCCTTCAGTGGAAAATTTTCTCCTGCTTGATATTAAAACAGTAATCAGTTCGTTCAGATTTGTTTATCTGAGAGTTTCAAATGCATAACTTGGTTATCCTTTAGTCTATAACTCTATTTTTTGTCCACAATTATGATAGTCTCTACTTCCTAATAAATACATTCTAGTAACTTTTTAAAAATAGATCTATATCTAGATATATCTTATATATGGATATTAATAAATATTTCTGTATAGACATACTATATAAATCTATCTATATTTGTATATCTGGTATAGCTTTGTAGTTGTACTCTACATTCTCTTCCTCAGGTCTCCCAAAAATTGATATTCTATTTTTTCCTAAAGTCCTTCATAATTTATATTTCTTTATTCACTTCTTAATTCCTCAAGTTAAGGTTTTTCTTTCCTTTTTTTTAACCAGAGAAAGTACATATCATAAAGAATAACATAGACTACAGGAATAATGAGACAGGTGGCTTTATTTTACCAGAAGAGCAGAAGGTAACAGAAATTTACCGGATGGTCACTCTATTTATCTGAAATATGTCTTCCTCCATGTCTCAGGAAAAGCAGAACTAAAGATGTAAGTAGAGATGAGAAAGCAGATAGAGGTCCCCAATATTCAAAGTCAAAGGGGAAGATCTATAGAAAGAAATCAATAAATCAATAGCCATTTTTAAGTGACTACCAGGCACTATGCAAATGCTAGGAATACAAAAAGAGGGAAATGACAGTCCTTGCCCTTAATTGAGCTTACAACCTAATATTAAATGGCTGTGGTGATCTGGGCTTTTTAAATGACTAATCAGCCATGGGTATGTGGTCTTTATTTTGTATCCTTTTTATTCCTTTATTTCTAATGATCATTAATAACTCTCTTAAAATAGAATATTTTTTATATCTGAGATTTAATTATGATTTTTACAGAAAATAAATAAGAAATGATTAATGAGAAAGAAGAAGACACTGGAATGAAAAGGGGATGGTGAAAGTTTCCAGTAAAAGAAGGAATTTTAGTTGTGATGTATAGGGAGCTAGGGAAATCAGTAGGTGGAATGATGGAGGGAGATCATTCCAGACACAAGGGCAACGCCATAGAAAATACCTGGAAAGGAGAGATGGAGTGTCTTATTCTGTTGGCTGTAAGACAGAATGTCTCCTCAGTGGAACAGCCAAGAAGCTAGCACACTATGTCGAAGAGCATATGTTGAGGAGTAACATGTAAGACTGAAAGGTAGAAAGGAGGAAAGACTTTGAATCCCAAAGGGTGCATTTGGTATTTGATGCTGGGGCATTCGGGAGCCACTGGAGTTTAGGAAGGGTATAACAGTCGAATTTGCTTTTTAGGAAAATGACTTTAGTGGCCCGATGGAAGATTCATTCAAGTGGGAAGGAACCATTTGGCTACTACAATGGTTCAAGCATGAGGTAATGAGACCTTGCCCTACAGTGGTGGTAATGTCAAAGGAAAGAAGGGAGTTCAAATTGAGGACTCCAGGATGACTCCTAGATTGCAAGCCTGAGGGGCTGGACTAATGATAACGTCAATAATAATAATAATAATAATAATAATAATAATAATAATAATAATAATAATAATAATAATAGAAAAGGTAGGAGAGGGAAGGGTTTAAGGAGTAAAAATAGTGAGTTCAATTTTGGACGTGTTAAATTTAATATAATATATCTATTGGCCAACGAGTTTGAGATGTCTGAATGACACTTACTCTAGGACCAGAAGAAAGTTTCTTTTGTTTTATTCTCTAAAAGTTGTAGATTCCACTGAGTTTTTGTTTGTTTTTGTTATTGTTATTGTTTTTAATCTCCATAGCAGATTTTCAGATCTAGGTGCCTATAGACAGATAGGTTTTTATTTTTTTTTAATTTTAGAACCAATAATACAGTGATTCTAGCTCATTTTTATCCTTGGGATAAGTTCAACTAACTTCCATGGCACTACTTTTTAGTGATTCTGAACCTTGACTTCTTGGTCAGGCTTATGTTGAGTGCTCCATATAAATTGCATACTTCCCTCTCTGTAGGCTAGAATATAATCTATATAATTATTAATTGCCAAATGATTGACAATTATTGGGAAAGTGGGGATTACTCAATATTTCCGACTCTCAAAAAATTGATTTTAAGGCAGATGGATGTGGATTCAGGAATGCATGAGGTAAAACTCAGCATTAGACTTTTAATAACTGTGTGCACCTGAGTAAATCATTTAACTTCTTTTGCCTCAGTTTTCTCAATTATAAAATAGGAATAATAATAGCACAGATTCACTGTGATGATCTATTTCTAAAGTGCTTTGCAAATTTAAAGCATTATTTACCTAAATGCTAGCTATTGTTGTTGTTATTACTCCTTGTACTGAATGGACAGAGGGAAAAAATGATATAAATTTAGCCCAGGGGGAAAGGTCATGTCTGCTATCTGCCTAGCCAAATTCTTAAGACTTTATTATGCATATCGTGTCAATCAAATTCCAAAAGGGGAATTTCATCGTCTTCTTCAGTCACTAAGATCATTCCTGGCAGATACTTTATATACTAATATAGCACAATTCCATATTATATCAGTGCTTTGCTTCTTGTTTTCTTCCACCTCTTCTGTGGATTAAAGAGCTCATCATGGAAAGTTTAGAATATATGATGGGAAGAATTCTAGATTGTGGAGGACTTTCAGAAGACCCTAAATTCAAATCTTAACTATTCTTTGTGTCACCTTGATTTTTTCACTTATATGTCCTGAAGACTCCTCAATCATACTAGGTAGTTAATCAATTAAATGTTTCTTAAAGTCACTTTGATCACTAAGCACTGCAGTCTAATACTGGTTGTTTACAGCATGTCTTGGAGCCAGCTTAGGGCAGCTGATAAAGTTCAATTCTTAAATTCTCAATTTGAGTATTTATACCGCAGAAATTGGCTAAAAATCAGGTCTTGAATATTTCTGAATGTTCAAATTTATGAAAGTTATGAAGAAAGTGTAAAAAATTTCAGGTCAAATTTTAAAGTGGCTCATGTATACGTTTTTTAGAATAATTTTTAAAATATTTACCAGCATATCCAAGGTTGTTAAAGGGTTTGATTCAAGCTGTCACAGTGTTTGTTCAGGATTGATGTTGGGACAAAATAAGGAACCTGTAAATGATTGAAGAGTTAACAAATGAGATCTACTTAGTCCTGCCATCGAACCTTTACAGAAAGCCTTTTTTGTTTCCATGTATGAAGGATTCTGGTCAGCAGGTCATGGCATGATGATGTGTTGGGATATTTTTGAGTTCTTAAGGGACCACGAAAGCACCCCAATAGAGCCAGCAGCTACCAGAAATATCTGTCTGGGTAGCATAGCCTTGCCCTTCCCCTTAGCTAAACAAATCCTGGCTTTGTTGTCTAGGTAATAGTTTATCCAAAATTATCCAAAAAGCAAGGAGGAACCTCAGTAAGATATTTGTCATATTATAGAAGTTTATAGGCATTTGACTTCTTGAGCATTAACCTAAACCTACTTGATTCATAGATTTGTATTAAGATTTTATATCAGTTTGCTCCTTTGACAGACTTTATAAGTTGACAAATGGATATGTGGGTAAGATTCAATTTACTATGCTTTAGCTCAAGAAATAAGTCCCGGTCAGTCTTTGGAGATTAGCATCAATCTGAAACCAGACAGTGTCGAGAATGTGTATCTTAAAACTTATACTCTTAAACAAGATGAATCCATATTTGTAACCAAACAGTATAACTTGCTAGGCTCTTTATCTTTGCTTGACCTGGTTCCTTTTCTCTCTCATTCTCTTTTTCATTCCCTACCAAATTTCAGTGCCTCCATCTAACACTATTTCATCTCTAAAGCATTTCCTTAACACTGCTTATGAAATCTCTCCCTCCTCCACAATGCCATAGCATTTTATTTATTTCATTTTCTAATATGTGTGTATTTGTGTCAACACCCACATATATTTATATACACATACACACACAAACATACGGAGTTTAACTCCTTTATTAGATTGTATATTCAAAGAAAAAGGAATATTTTTTACATTTTTAATTATCATTTGAGTGGGAAGATTTCCTATAGTGTTATATACATGATAGTTGCCCATTAGTAAATGTTGAAAAAATAACTGGCTCAATTTTCTTTGTTTTAGACCTAGCCACACAGTCTCTATGTGGTAAAGAGATTTATTAATGATTGTTAGAAATAAAGGAATAAAAGGAATACAAAATAAAGACCATGTGCCCATGGCTTATCACCCATTTCAAAGCCCCCACACTTACCATTCTTGTCTTCAAGCCCCTCGATGATCAATTAGGTGGGCTAGTCTTCCCAATTTGATCATTTAACATAATCAGCTTTTAAATTACAGTAATTTGGGGATAAAAGTAAAAAGAACAAAAAACAATGATTTCTAGGCACATTGACAAAAAGTCAACTGGGGGCAGTCCCTTTTGGCATAAGAGTATACATACAAAAACAAATGCATTCAACCCCACACAGTTCAAATCACCACATCACAAAGTTCACTCTGGATCTTCTGGTGCAGAGTGTGGTCTTTGCAGGCATCTTAATGGTGCCTTCTCCAAACAGTTCACTTTCTGGATTCAGAGAGGTAGCATGTTTTTTTATACTAAAATTACTCTCTAAAAGAATTTAAACTTTGAATTTTAGAATAATAATGCAGACCCCCCCCAAGAGGGTATTGAAAAACAAAGGGATTACTTAGGGATGCATGGCTGAGTTATGAGCTATATGAAGCAATTGGCAAGAGAAATTAAAAAAAAACATAAAAATAATCCAAATAAAAAAGAAAGGATAACTTCTGGATGAAATATAGACTATCAATGTCTTATGTGTAAAAATTCTAAGTAAAGGAAAATAAATCTATAACAGGTCCTTGAATCAGAGCCCAATTAAAGTGATTTCTATCCCACAAGTCTGTAGGACCAAATGCAGTAATATTTCACTTGCCCAATTGCAGCCAAAACTACAGGAAGTTACCATACTCTAAGAGAGAAAAAGCACTGGATTTTTGTGTGATAGAGTAGTGTCATTTCCTGGTCTGATTTTACCTTCACTGTCAGGGATAGGGGGAGCCAGGAAGAGAACTAAACTTTGGTACTTGCCTGTGAGTATTTCACAAAGAATGTGGATACAAGGTGTTCTGCATCTTAACATACATCAAGCACCACAACCTCAAGTCTCACACTAGGTACAAGTCCTTCCATATTGGCTTAGAAGTCCATCAAAACTACTTGGATTGGTTTTGTCCTTTTAGACTTTGTGCTTCTTGTCAGTATATAATATTTCTTTTGCTCCCTTCTCCTGGAATCAGGCAAAATCATTAAAGAAAGTACCATAATGTTTTGTTTTGTTTTTTAACAATCAATGGCATCTTATTTTATAGCCTGAGGCTTTTGAGGTTTGCATTGATATTAGGACAAATGTATTTTAAACTTATAATACTGAAAAATAAAAAAAAAGTTAAAAAATTCTTCTCACTACTGATGACATGTGCTGAAAATAAAAAAGGAGAGAAAAATAAAATTGAAATACTATATTGCACATGTAAGGAAAAACAATAATAAATAGTTTTAAAAATAAAAAATATAGAGCTTGCAAACATTAACACACTGTGTCAGCTAAGGAAAGGTAGAATACAAAGGTTTCTCACCCAAAAAATTAGATCCATGTCCTCCTTCAAAGCTGACCACGATCCACTGTGAGTACAAATGAATTTTTACAAAGTAACAGTTTATTTTTTATAAAGAACAATAGTACAACAGGTAATGCAATTCAAGAAGTATCAAAAATCCCAAAGTTATCATAGCCCGTTTAATGATAATAGCAAATAAATCTACTATCATTAAGATTCACATGAGTCTGCTGTATGACATTTAAAACTAATGGTTACTTGTCACAAGTTTTTAAGGTGTAGCAATGTTTCAACCGGGGCTTATATATATATATATATATATATATATATATATATATATATATATATGTATGTATGTATGTATGTCTAATTCATTCACATCTTTACAAATGTGGGAGATGGGGATTATAATTGTACTTCACTTCAGCTATTAAAATGGACTCATTACCTCTTGTTACAAATAACTCAGAGGGGCAGGCAAAATGATCAGAGTTGTTGAAAAAAATTTTAAATTGTGTCTAAATACCCCTTAAAATCAATTTAAGATATTTAGCTCATTACATTTTTCACAGGTTGTTAGCCAGGTTGAGTCCATCAATCATCTATATTACATTTAAAATGCAAAATGGACGAAAAAGCTATTTTTATGGGCTTATTCACTAATATTTATTCAGTATAGTTATAGGGGACTTGGGATTTCTCTTCCATTTGAATTGCTAAAAATAAGACTTCTCCTATGTTCAGTTAATAATGTAATGCCTCTATAGCAAATTATATATTTTTAAAACGAAAAGCTACATAAGTATTGTTATAAAATAATGTAACATTAACTTTATAGTACTCTTTTACAGATCTATAATGTGAATAGCAGTAGTTAGGCATAAAAATTCTACAATTAATCTAATGAATACTTTTTCATTCTGTGTATTAACTCATAAAACCCACAAACATAAAGCTTGATAATTGAGAAACGATTATATCAAAATGAAAAAGCCCATATGAAGCAAGACCAATTAATTGCTTGTGTTCAATAAAGGAAAAAAATTAAAATAATTATCATCTTATATTAATATTTTTATTAAAAGTTGGCAATCAGATAAACATATGTGTATACGTATATGTATACAGCTCTACATACACACACAAACACATATATAACCAAAATCCAAATTGAATATAACAGGCTATTGTAAGTGTAAGGAGAGGATTCTACTATGTCCTGGCAACATGTCCCTCTGGCATTGCTTGTCCATCAATAATAATGGCATAACATCGTTCTGCCTCATCACAATAAGGTATCAATCAATTTTTTGAGTTACCATTTATTTTTATTTATACATAATATGTAACATATTAAAATAAAATACATATGATTTATTATAAATATATAATATATTGTAATTAATATACTTATACAAGAGAAATATATTCTCATATTAGCTAAAACCAAAGTCTCTCATTCTTTTCCCCCTCTTTCCTATTTCTCCCATCTCCCCAAGAAACAGATAATAATCATATTATCATAGGTTGTTTTTCATATAATACATACTTACCTGTGAGTCATGTTGTAAAAGAAAACATTACTTACACTAGAAAAAAATTCATGGAGGAATAAATGAAAGAATGGTTCATTGCAATCTGCATTAGGGCCAAATCTATTCCTTCTACAGCAGTGGATATCTTCGTTTGATCATGAATCCCTTGGAGTTGCCCTATGTCTTTATATTGTTGATAATGATTAAGTCATCTGAAGTTGATCATTATATATTATTGTTATTACTCTGTCCAATTTTCTCCTGGTTCTGCTCACTTCACTTTACATTTCTTCATATATCTTTACAAGTTTTTTATGTTCATCTTGTTTGTCATTTCTTATTTCACAATAATATTTTGTTAGAATCATATACTACAAATTCTTTAGCCATTCCCCAACTGATGAACATGCTGTCAATTTCCAGTATTTGCCACCACAAAAAGATCCTATAAAATGTTAGAACATATAGTTTCTCATTTCCTTTTTCCTTGATCACCTTAGGAAATAAGTTTAAGAGGTATGCTGGGTCAAAAGTTTATTTTTAATTGAGTATAATTCTAGATTGCTCTGTGAATGCCTTATGTTCTTATATATTTGACACTTTATATATATTTTAAATGTGAAACTTCTATTTGAGTAACTGTCAATATAATTTTCTCCCAACATAAATTGATTTCCTTCTAGTTTTATTAGTACAAAATCTTTTCAATTTAATGTATTCAAAATTATCTATGTTATATTTCATTATGATTTTTAGTTCTTGTTTATTTATAAATTCTTCCCTTATCTTCATATCTGATAGGATATACATTCCCTGTTCTATTGTGTTTGTAGTATCTGCCCTTATACCTACATCATATATCCATTTTTATATTATTTTGGTATATAGTGTAACATAATTGTCTTCATCTAGTTCCTGCTCAACTGCTTACTGGTTTTCCTAATATTTTAAAAATTATTTATTTAATTAATTAATTTAGAATATTTTTCCATAGTTACATGATTCATGTTCTTTCCCTTCCATTCCCTCCTTACCCTTCCTGGAGCTAACAAACAATGCCACTTGGTTTTACATATATTATTGTTCCTAATAATCTTTTACCAAATAGCGAATTCTTACTTCAAAAACTTGAATCCTTATCTTCGTCAAACAAAAGTTACTATAATTCATTCTGTAATCTCTCCATCAATTTTTAAGTTAAATTGTTATAAAGCTGAAATAGAATCATGGAACACTTATAACACTTAGTTTTCTAACTCAGCTGTCAACAAATAGCAATCGATACACCATTCAGCTGCAGATTAAAAAGAAATAAAACAAATACAAATAACTGGGGCTTAGAAAAGACACAAGATGGATGAGAGGCAGAATTAGAAAAAAAACTCAGATCTTCTAGATCAATGATGGTGAACCTATTGGCACAGGTACCTAAGACAGCACATAGAGTACTCTCTGTAAGCACTTGGTCACCCTCCTACAACAGAGTTCATTACTAGAAAGTGTGACAAGGAAATCACTTTAAAAGACTGATATATATTAATTTAAGGTCGCCAAGGAATCCAGCTATGTAATTCCTAAATGAAAATTCAAGTCAACAGTCAACCTTTTATGGAGTTTAATTACAAACAGGATGAAGAAAGGTATGAGAGAGAGAGAGAGAGAGAGAGAGAGAGAGAGAGAGAGAGAGAGAGAGAGAAATAGAGAGGGAGAAAGAAAGGGGAGAGAAGAGAATAGGGCTTAAATATCCCTTCTGTTAGGCTGGGCCAAAAGGCCCAAGCCCTTAGATAGCTGAGGCAAAGAAAGGAGATCAGTCCCTATTACTCACGTGACCAAAATGGAGAAACAGGGTCAGGGGCCTCCACCTCCAGCTTCCTTCAGAGCAGCTTCCTTCAGAGCCAGCACAACCTCTCAGAGCCAAAACCTCTCCAACCAACAAACCCCCAGTCCTCAGACCCCTCTATCTTTAAGCAAACCATCCAAGTTCCCTCCCCTCAGTTCTCACATCTACCAATCACTGTCCATGTCTTCCCTGTGCCAATGGTGGCTCTAGCTTAACCCAGGACCGCCCAGAGGTCTGTGGCTTTGCACATGTATGTTGAAGGTCATATTCTCAAATAATTAAATCTTGATCCTTTGCTACAGCCCTTCCTAAATCCTGTTACGCTGAGTAGGGTAGAGATTGGAATAATTAAATTTTGATCTATGCTGCAGCCCTTCCTAAATCCTGTTAGGACTGAGTAGGGTGGAGATTGTAATTTCCAAGACCTGGTTCTGTCATTCCAAGTATCTCTATTGTATCAATTCTAAAATCAATCATGACTCAAAGAAATTCCTGTTCTATGCTTAAGCATAGGTCAAAGCCCTTTCCATTGTTCAGCAAAAGGTTTCTGTCCTAAAGTAATCTTAAGAAGGGAGGAGGAGGAACCTCCCATGCCAATGGGGTTCACATTCCAATAGACTATCAGTAAGAAATTTTTCAAGTATGAAATTTCCCAATGGTGAAATTTCCAACATTTATAAG
Source organism: Monodelphis domestica (assembly GCF_027887165.1). Classification (NCBI taxonomy): domain Eukaryota; kingdom Metazoa; phylum Chordata; class Mammalia; order Didelphimorphia; family Didelphidae; genus Monodelphis; species Monodelphis domestica. The sequence goes on along the minus strand of NC_077233.1, from coordinate 284,213,996 downwards.
TCTAAGAAATTTTAAGGTTTACAAAAGGCAGAAGGACTCCTTCCACTCTCCACCATGCCTGATGACATTTTTTCACATCACCCATCCCTCTGCCCAGCAGCCCAATGGCAGCCCTTTTCCCCTCTCCTATAAGAGGAAGAGTGGGGAAAACCCAGAACTTTGTGTGTTGGGTGGCACACAGTCTGGGGGTGGGTGGGCATGGCACTTGGTTTGGGGGTTGAGATGGAGGCACTCCATCTCTAAAAGATTAGCCTTCAATGTTCTAGATCATAGTGAGTATTCCATCCATTGTTTTTATCTCTGAATCTTATTGACTCAGATTATTTAAAAAATATTCTTTGTCTTTTTTTGGGAGACATAATTGAGATACTCAATGAGGAAGTCTAGATGCAAAGGAGAACTGGTTGTTTTCTAAATATGATCCCAGAAACAAAGGCTTATGTGGCTTAGTGGATAATGCCTTAAATCTGGAATCAGAAAGATGTGAGTTCAAATTTGGGTCAAGACACTGACTAGGTATTTGACCTCAGGAAAATCTTATTACTTCATACATAAAATGGAAATGAGAGATACAACAGATGATTTGCCTAATTTCTTGAGGGAGAATTTTTGTCCTCCTAAAGTTTCCTAACTAGGAGCTTTTGAACCAAATGAATTAATCTGATTATTATATTTCATAAAGTATATTTTAGTGAAAGAAGGAGATGCTCAAGGAAGAAAAGGTACTTTCCTGAGAGGCTGGTGTCTTAGGCAAGTTTTCTTTTTTTGTCTCCATTGTTTTCTCACAGCAATGAACCTTGATTGAAATGTGGAGAAAGACTACAACTCACCCTTTGATTGAAGGCAGTTAACTGTTGCCCTATTCACTGGAAGATGGAGGCCAGGTAAAAAGGAGCAGTGAGTTTTCTAGTTAAATAAAAGAATTCCAATCCACTAAAGACCACATTATTTTATATCTAACATAGGTCAACTTAGTCACATTTTTAGACTACAATAAAAATCTTATTTCAAATATAGAAAAAATGTTTTTAAGATGAGACCATTAACATACACCTCTATTTCTTTCTTTTCATGCTTTCCTTTTTTCTTTTCTTTTTTTTCAGTTTTGAGGTGAGTTTAAGTAAAGGTGTGGCCTCCTTTGTCCATTTATTATTCTTAATCTTGCAATCAACTCATTATTACAGAGTAACAAATTCATTTTGGCAAAGTTTCAGGCCCAGCAAAAATTCTTTGGTTTGTAGATTGTATTTGACCTCTACCCATGTGTTATTTTTATGTTTTCATTTTTCTCCAAAGAGCATATTCTGATTGTTCAGATAAATACCTTGAAAAACATACTGACAAACAAACCCCTCTCTAAAATCTACTGGTATGTTCAAGTAAAAAAGGTTACAATATATTTTATGATTTCTTCATCATTATCATATTTTTGTGATATAGTATGTAATTCTGGAATTCGTAGCCACATTTCTCAGGATCATTATGGATATATTTGTATATTTGCATTAGAAAAATAAGATTGAAGCTATTAAACACAAATATAGTTGGTTTTCTCTGAGGCCAAGACATTTAAATAACATTTTGAGGCTTTCAAAAAAACATCTCTAAACACAATATTTTTTGTTGTTGTTGCTGTTGTTTGTTTGTTTGTTTTTTCTGGTGCAAAATCTCTTACTGAATTTTGAAACTGGATTTTCTTTCCTAGTCAAATTATACACAGAGGATTAAGGCTTGTATTGCAAGACAAGGCAGAAAGAAAAGCTTGCTTCTAAGGGTAAAAGTCCTTTATTTAAAAACACATTCCTTTAATAAGAGAAGAAACAAAGAAACAAAGACATTTCTTGGCTGGATGAATTGGTTGGGGTAGAAATGTTATTTTTTTCTTTTTTAAAAATTTTCTTCAGTACATAGTTATACTTGTGAAAAAGGTTTTAAATGATGTGAGTGCACAGTACTCTGATTGTTCATTCATGAAAATAGTGATGCAGTGAAGGAAGCAAGGCATGAATGGAATTCCTTAAGCTTAATTGTAATCTCAAATCCACACATGCTATGCACTAAATAATGAAAAGTTATGGTTCTCTTTAAAAAATAATTCTGCCTGAAGAAATATAGTAAGATTTATAAATGTGTCTATATATTATAAATATGTATATTATTTAATAATATATATACATGAAAGTATATATATATATGCATATGAGTTCATAAATAAACATATATGTATATATTCTTAATTTTCTGCAAGATAAAACTTTTGGTCATCCAAGTTATTAAACTCCCCCATTATTTATTAATATTTTGTTAGCATGTGGAAGTATGTTTTAATACTTATTAGGATTAATAAATATTTATATATAAAGTTATTTGGTTCACTAGTTAAGATTCTGTTTCCCCATCTTTAAGCTGATACTTCAACATCTTTTTAAACCTGAATGTTGCCTTCATTCCAAATTATAGTGAATAAATATATAATCATAGAGGAAGTCATTTACTGACAGCTCTTTTAAAACGTGGCAGTGCCACATAAATGTAATTTCAATGAAAATACCAAAGAACATATTCAGTAAGACTATTAAATGCCTATTAAATGCCAACTATGTTCCAGGTATACAATCAAAGCATTCTATAGTTTTATAACAATTAACTAGGACAAAATAAAATAATAATTGTATTGGTCATTAGATCCAATAAATCATGTTTTTTTGTTCTGCCTTTAAAAATATCGGTATGTAATATTTCTTCTTTTGATGCATTCACTTGTTTTACACAATTTGGAAATGAGTTCACAAGATTTTAACAGAAACTAATGCTATCTATGAGTTACTCTCTAATGATGTTCCCTAATCTACTCCATCAGAAATATTCCATATTGAAACAATAGCATCCATTTCACAATTCTTGCTTGATTCTCTGCTTAATAGCCACAGTGGATATTTTGACTTGTCCAGATCACAACCTGAATCAGATTCTTTTCCAACCAAGTATTATCTTTTCCTTCAGAATGACAACTGTCTCTTGATTAATAGCATATATTTATTCACTTTTTCCAGATGTTTCACCTTTGCGTGATTCTTTGAAAATGTGCCCATGGTGTTTTTACATCTCTCTTAACACAAGGTGATACTTAACTATAATAATCTCTGAAAATCATATAAATAATGAGGTCACATTAGAGTGGATCATATTTTCCCAAAGGAGACACCACATTGTACTGAAAAGGAGATTTAATTTTCATTTAGAAGATTTGGAAATACTTTCTTATCTTTTTTTCTAGATACTAGACACATGGGTGAATAAATTGAAATGAGTGAACCAATAATTTGTCAAACCAAAATCAAGTTCTTATGTTAAAGAATAGAATTAATTAAATTATAGTATTTTAGGAAAGAAGGAAGGGAGAAAGGAGGAGAACAGAGGAAGGAAGAAAGAATGAATGAAAATAAATGGAGAGAAGGAACAAAAGAAGAAATAAGGAAGGGGAAAGAAAAGAAAGAATGAAACAAGGAAGGTAAGGAAGCAGGGTGGAGGAAAGGGAAAGGGAATGTATGGAAGAAAGTAAAGAAGGGAGGAAGAAAAAGCATTTATTAAGCACTTTGTTACATTGTGTTAAGTGCTGAACATAGAAATATAAGTAAGCAAGATAGTATCTGCTCTCAAGAATTCTGAAGAAGCTTAATAGCAAAAGAAAACATATCTAGGAGAATCAGCCATTCAAGAGTGTTTTGGACAGTTTAACTGTGCTTTGAGTTATCAACTGACTGACATTCCTCATCCAAAAATGGCAATGTTGCTTTAAGCCAGAGATGGAAAGAGTGTATTATGGGTAGAAGGAGAGGGGAAGTCATGAGTATGGACTAAAAACTAAGAATTAGAAGGGTGAAATCAGAGCTAACCACATGGTATAGTGAATCAAAGGCTAGTCTAAATTAAATGTCTACTTCTGACATATTCTGGCTTTGTAATCCTAAACACCTATCTAAGACTATAGGTTGCAGAGCAGCTAAATATATATATATATATATATATATATATATATATTAGTAGAGTTCCTCCCTAGGAGTTCCTTACACTTATGAAGACAGGTATATTTGCAAAATTAAAAAAAAAACACAATATTCAGAAGATTGTGAAGGAAGTGATTTAGTATTTGAGTATTCCTGGCAAAAGTCCATGGCTCCAATGAACTGAAAGTCAAGCCTGGCAAGAGGTCAAGATTCAAGGAGGATTCAGATACTCAAAGATCAGAATAAAACAGTGGTTCAAAATTAGGAAGGCATTTAGGAGCCAAGATATCATAGGTGTAACAGAATAAAGCAATGCATAGATGAAACTCTAGGCAATAGGATGATCTTTTTTTAAGATCAATAGGAGTTGGGGCCAGAAAGATAGAAATACAGATATGAGACATTAGCAACTTGGAGATCTCGAACATGGTGAATTATTTTGTCCCAGGAAGGACATTTTTAAGTTTCCTAGCAGGACAGGAAATATTCTAGAGCATAGCAATCATGCTCTACAGTATCTTACTACAATAGTAGGTCATTGTAATAACTCCATTCACCACTCTCATCAAGGTTTGTTTTCTCTTCAGTAAAATAACTTCCAAATGACCACCTTCAATTCTGTTCTGGTCTAAGTTCAAGTCACATATCTCCAACCATCTGCTCCATTTCTCCAATCCAACTATTTACTGGATCAAAAGTCCTGTTATCATTTCAAACTTCACAATTTGAAACATTTCTTGATGCATAAAAACAGATCCTTCATTTCTTCTTCTTGTCTCATTGTGGAGCTATATTTTTATGGCAATTTATTCTTTAGGTAACTTCAACTAAATTCAATAATTAAGTGCTTTCTATATTCAGGAGTCTCAACAAATGTTTCTTGAAATGAAAGCACTATTTATTTGACTTTTTGTTGCTTTATATTTTTAACTTGGTTTTTTTTTAATTATACCCACAATTCAATTCTAATTTCTCTAAGCAATAAGAGTACATTAATGCTTCTGCTTAATATTGTAAAAGTTAGGTATAAATATTAATTTGTAATTTATTTTTAAAATTACTCATATTAGGCACCTATATTTCCTTATAACAATAGCATCATTAAATTCAGCATTACATATTGTTCTACACATTTCAGCATTCCGAGTGTTGCCCAAAAATTATCAATAATTTGAAAGCGTTAGATTTTTCCCCAATATTTCCCTTGTAAAGAAGAAATAATTAAGGAACAGAGAACTTAGCAAGTTCAATATTACACAGAAAGTTTATTAAACTGGGAAAATGATAGCTTTTTCAGTAATATCTAGCATTTATGTAGCACTTTAAGATTTCAAAGTGCTTTATAAATTGTATCTGATTTTCTCATCATAGCCTTCAGAGAAAGGTGCTATTATTATTCTAATTTTAAAGATGAAGAAATTGAAGAAAACAGAGATCAAATGATGTGTCAATTTACCACATTCAATATTACCATAATGTCTATGATCTGGCTGATTACAATTAACTTTATTCATTATTTAAAAAATCATATCATGAAATTTAAAACTTATTTTCCTTCTTTTAAGATTTAAATTCACATTATTTTTATTTCATCAGCTCCTGATATCATTCCTGTTATCTGTATATATTTTGGATCATTTACCTTTCCTATTTGTCTTCATGCAATCTATATTATTGACCATATGGTGGCAAGGGAGATATAAACTATATCTTTAAACACTTTCCTTGATGGTGACTCAAATTGTATATATATATATATATATATATATATATATATATATATATATATATAGAGAGAGAGAGAGAGAGAGAGAGAGAGAGAGAGAGTGCATACACACACATATATAATATCTATATCCTAATTTCAAGAATTGTATATAATTTTGAGTACCTACCTCTCCCAGAACCAGTATAATATCTGAGTCATAGCTATTCTTAATCAGTTAACTCAAGGCTATTAACAATCATCTGAAAGCTTAGACATTAGGTTCAATTGTAAATATTATGTTTATTCTCATTTGTTCATTAGACAGATTTATTCCACAAAATATTGAATTATATCAACTACTTTCAGGAAAACAACAAAAAAAGAATTAATTAGCCTGCCTCCCAATGCAGAGATTAATTAAAAGTTGATTCATTTCTTTTTCCAGACAAATTTGTCACTGACTAATTTAAACTCACATTATCAATAGTCATGTTCATTTGGCTGGTGATTTCAAAAGCATCCAGCTCTTCAGAAATTTGCCCTGCCAAAATACTTTGATGTCTTCTGAGTTAAACTGTCTGAGAATCATAGAATCATGAAAAATAGACAGTTTAACTATAATCTTTAGCTGAGTGATATGACTCACCTGACATTGCTATTACATGTATAAACTGAAATAATTCTTCTAAAGGAAATTTGAAAAAAAAGCATATGGGACCCTACTCTGATTTTGGATGACATGACTGAGTCAGCAATAGGAAACAGATTTTTAGGTCAGGAATCTGTTATTTTTCATCTCTTTTTCTTTTTTTTTTTTACTCCTTGGTACCAAGCATAGTGCCCTGGACCTAATTAAATATATCAAGGATTTCATTGATGTGATCACTAATGCAATTCAAAACTGATCCATGAATTAGTAGTAAATATGACCTTTAGAGTTATACTGACCTATATAGTTATACTATATTAGTTATATACCTATATAGTTAGACCTATAGTTATACTGACATTCTCCTCCCCCAAAAAAGCATCACCCTGAATCCAAAATGTTGACCTAATAAATCTACATTTCACTGAAATTGCCCAGGATCTTGTTCAGATTAGAGATATAGAATCAGTGAAATTGGGCTTCAAATCTAGGCATGTAGCTTTACTTTTATGTGCCTTAATTTCTTGATCTGTAAAATGAAAGGATTGGCTTAGATGGCTTTGAAGGTCCTTTCCAACTCCATTTCTATGATTGGAAAGAAAGATTTTCAAAACAAAAATCTAGCTTGGTAAAACTTGTATCGCAAACACTCTATTGATGTAGTTTGAGGACCCAAGGTCACTTTCATCCCAAGGTAAGGCATTGGAAAAAAATTAGTGTTGAATTTCATTTCTGAGATGAAAGGACCAAACCTGTCAAGCATTTTGTAAAGTACCTACCATTAAAATGGTCAACTCCATGAAGGTAGGACCTTCTTGTTTTTCTTAGTACCCTCAGCACAATGCCTGGCACATTGTAGGCAGTTAATAAATGGTAGTCAAGGTATTACTTTAGGTCAAGTGCTGAGACATTAAAAGGATCCATAGTCTAATCTCATTTTATATATGAAGAAAGTGGAGCTCAGGGAGGTTAAGAAACTTGTAAAAGGTTAGATTGGTAGTTAGTGTCTAAGGCACAAATTGAACTCAGGTCTTTTGATACCTAAGTCAATCCTATTTTCACTTCACCATGATTCATCCTCCACCTTTTACAATGAGACTAAAGGACTCAAGAAGTCAGTCTAAGCTAGAAAAACAGTTGAAACTAGTGAACACTTAATAGGGCAGTGAGGTGGTGCAGTGCCAGGTCCTGAATCACTTACTGAGTTAAAATCCAACTTCAGACACTACCTGTGTGATTCTGGGCAAGTCACTTAACCCACTTTGCCTCAGTTTCCTCATCTACAAAATAAGTTGGAGAATGAAATGGCAAACCAGTCAAGATCTTTGGCAAAAAGCTCACTCAAAAAAGATCATGAAGAAGTGGGCATGACTAAAAATATCACTGAACAAGCACATAATACATGTTGACTGAATCCCATTCAAAATCTTTCCCCCAGAGACAGTGATGATTTTGTACTGATCTAATTTAACTGAATCTACCTTTGATTTTTAAAAAGTGAATTTTGTTTTGTTTGCAAATTAGTTAAATCCTGGGTTAATAATTTGTCACCAACTTACTGGTCTTTCATGACTATACTAGTCCTTACAAAGCAGTCAATGTCTCTCATTTAAAAAAATATTTACCTTCTATCTTAGAACCAATAGCATGTATTGTTTGTTTATTTTTAATTTTAAACATTATTTTATTTGGTCATTTCCAAACATTATTCACTGGAAACAAGGATCATTTTCTTTTCCTCCCCGCCCCCCCTCCCATCACCTTTCCCTCTCCCATAGCCGACGCACAATTCCACTGGTTATCACATGCGTTCTTGACTCGAACCCATTTCCCTGTTGTTGGTATTTGCATTAGAGTGTTCATTTAGAGTCTCTCCTCAGTCATATCCCCTCCACCACTGTAGTCAAGCAGTTGTTTTTCATCGGTGTTTTTACTCCCACAGTCTATCCTCAGCTTGTGGATAGTATTTTTTAGATCCCTGCAGATTGTTCAGGGACATTGCATTGACACCAATGGAGAAGTCCATCACCTTCGATTGTACCACAATGTATCAGTCTCTATGTACAATGTTTTCCTGGTTCTGCTCCTCTTGCTCTGCATCACTTCCTGGAGGTTGTTCCAGTCTCCATGGAATTCTTCCACTTTATTATTCCTTTTAGCACAATAGTATTTCATCACCAACATATATCACAATTTGTTCAGCCATTCCCCCATTGAAGGGCATCCCCTCATTTTCCAATTTTTGGCCACCACAAAGAGCACAGCTATGAATATTGTTGTACAAGTCTTTTTCCTTATTATCTCTTTGGGGTACAAACCCAGTAGTGCTATAGCTGGATCAAAGGGCAGACAGTCTTTTAGCGCCCTTTGGGCATAGTTCCAAATTGCCCTCCAGAATGGCTGGATCAATTCACAACTCCACTAGCAATGCATTAGTGTCTCTACTTTGCCTCATCCCCTCCAGCATTCATTACTTTCCATAGCTGTCATGTTAGCCAATCTGCTAGGTGTGAGGTGATACCTCAGAGTTGTTTTGATTTGCATCTCTCTGATTATAAGAGATTTAGAACACTTTTTCATGTGCTTATTAATAGTTTTGATTGCTTTGGCTGAGAACTGCCTGTTCATGTCCCTTGCCCATTTGTCAATTGGAGAATGGCTTGGTTTTTTGTACAATTGATTTAGTTCTTTGTAAATTTGAGTAATTAAACCTTTGTCAGAGGTTTTTATGAAGATTGTTTCCCAATTTGTTGCTACCCTTCTGATTTTAGTTACATTGGTTTTGTTTGTACAAAAACTTTTTAATTTGATGTATTCCAGATTATTTATTTTGCATTTTGTAACTCTTTCTGTCTTGCTTGGTTTTGAAGTCTTTCCCTTCCCAAAGGTCTGACATGTATACTATTCTGTGTTCGCCTAATTTTCTTGTAGTTTCCTTCTTTATGTTCAAGTCATTCACCCATTTTGAATTTATCTTGGTGTAGGGTGTGAGGTGTTGATCTAAACCTAATCTTTCCCACACTGTCCTCCAATTTTCCCAGCAGTTTTTATGAAATAGTGGATTTTTGTCCAAAAAGCTGGGATCTTTGGGTTTGTCATATACTGTTTTGCTGAGGTCGCTTGCCCCCAGTCTATTCCACTGATCCTCCTTTCTGTCTCTTAGCCAGTACCAGATTGTTTTGATGACCGCTGCTTTATAATATAGTCTGAGATCTGGGACTGCAAGACCCCCTTCCTTTGTATTTTTTTTTCATAAAAAAATATTTTTGGAAGTTCCATGGTTATGGCACTAAATGGATAGATGAGTTTTGGTAGGATGGTCATTTTTATTATATTGGCTCATCCTACCCATGAGCAGTTAATGTTTTTCCAATTGTTCAAGTTTAGTTTTAGTTGTGTGGAAAGTGTTTTGTAGTTGTGTTGATATAGTTCCTTTGTTTGTCTCGGGAGATAGATTCCTAAGTATTTTATTTTGTCTAAGGTAATTTTGAATGGGATTTCTCTTTCTAGTTTTTGCTGCTGAGCTGTGTTGGATTATATAGAAATGCTGATGACTTATGTGGGTTTATTTTATATCCTGCAACTTTGCTAAAGTTGTTGATTATTTTGATTAGCTTTTTGGTTGAATCTCTAGGATTCAGCATGTATTGTTATTAAGGCAGAAAAGCAGTAAGAGCTAGCCAAGAGGGATGAAGTGACTTGTCCAGAGTCACACAGCTAGGGAATGTCTGTGATCACATTTGAATCCAGGATCTTCAGTCTGTGGGCATGGCTCTCTCTCCCCTGAGACATGGAGTTGATCCCATAGTCATTACCTCTTTCAGTGTCCTTCTTTGAAAACTTCCCAGATTTAAAAAAACGACTAAGCTCATGCTGTTTCAAATACAATACTTATTTAGAGTTCACCTTTACAACACTGTGAAGGATTGAAATAGGACATTAGGATATTCCAAGGAATTCTACCTATACTTAGTATGGATCCCCATATGGTAAATTTATTTGTGAACATGGAGCATAGTCATGCAAGATAGGCAGGGCTGAACATGCTGACATCTGCATTATGGAGGGAATATTCATAATGATGGGACAATAATTCCATTGGAATATGTAAATAGGAATTAGCTCATGTTAATAACTGTTTAGTTTCTAACAGTTGATAGTAGTAGAGGACTAAATTTTCTACCTTGTAGCAGTTTTAGAAAAACAATATGTAAAGAAAGATAGAAAAAGTCTAGTTATGATTTTCTGCTCTTCTCAAGCTCCAGTGCCTTTAGCCCAAAAGGTCCTGCTATGTTTTATTCATCTTCTTTAGATATTCCTTCTAGGGAGCAAACCTAAGTGAGTTCTTGCAAATAATCACATGGTGTTCACTCTAGTCTTGATTTTTAATTCAAACCATGTAAATTAGCTTTAATCAAAACAAAGATGAAAAATATCTCTTTCCAACTACCACTGGCTAAAGTTAAGGGATTTTCACAGTTATTTGCCTTCCTTAGAAAAGAATCAGTGAAAGTAAGTTAGCTTGAGCTTAGAGAAACATTCATCTCTAGAATGAAAATAAGAATTTGTTTTTACCCTAGAGATAAAAGTATTTTACATTTTATGAAAAAATACTGTTTGTTCTTTATTTTGTTGTTTTTCAGATTTAATGAAGTGGTAGTAGGGGCAATAATCAGTTGATAATATTCACAACAAAAACCTCACGCTTTCTTTTTTCCAAATTTACAATTCAATGTAAAATTCTATTAAAATTCAAAATGAATCTCATTTTGTCAAGTAGTGTTTGTTGGCTAAAGTCTCCATTTCCTCAAATCATTCAGCAGCAATCATCTAAGGGATAGGATCTAAATCTCTGTGTTTTGATGAGTTCAGAATATACCCACATCTGCTTTTACAGAAGTGAAATATCTGTGTGCTTAAAACCATAAGTAGTTCTTTCACTTTGTCTGGAATAAAACAGAGACTGAAAAAAGACACTGAATGAACTCAATCCTGCTTTCATCTGATATTGCTCTGTTGTACTGATGTTCCTTACTGATACTTTATGAGCATGAAGTGTCCAGAGGGAGGATGGACTACATGAGAAAGCAAGCGGATTGATTTTCCTTTGCTTAGTGATTTGACTTCTCTTGCTGACAGAACATAGACATCTTGTCAGTAATGAAACAAGAAAGTAAGGAAATAAGTTTTATATTTAACACCTACTATATGCCACGTACTTTTTGCAAAGTGCTTTGCAAATATCTCAGTTGATCTTCACAACAATCCTGTGAGGGAGGTGCTATTGCTTTTGCCATTTTACAGTTTTGTACATTTTACAGTTTTGTACATTTTACAGTACATTTTACAGAAGAAAGAGAAGCAAAAGTTAAATGATTTGCTGACAATAACCCAGTTAATGCGTCTGAGGCCAGATTTGGATTTAGGTATTCCTGACTCCAGACCACACTGTGCTCATGAACTAATATAGAGACCAACAATAACAACAACAACAAGATAAACTTTGAAAGGAAGTAAAAATTGATTTAGTTTCTAACCGTTATAATGTAGAAAATAACTGAAAGCAAAACTTTAACATAAATGTAAAGTTAGGCAGAAAATATTTTGCCCAGCTTCCCATCATCCCTCCCCATTCCCTATCCAGGTTAGAATAGGCAAGACACAAAGAGCTCCTGATTCGTCTTAAATGACACCTTTCCCTTATGTGAGGCTGGCTTCTGAGGGCTTCATGGGTCATAATGTCACCAACAACCCCAAGGAAATAGCTGGAAAATATAATCACAATACCCATAACAGAGCTCTCGCCCAGCACTGACACTGTGCCTGAACTCACTCCTCAATGGTTAGCAAGCTTCTATGTCCTTATATTCTCTACTTCCCTGAGAATTTGAACACTTCTCTGCCAATGTACATTGGCATTCCCAATTGCCAGCTGCCTACTTCTTTACTCCTCTCCACTTCCACCCTATTTCTCTAGTTCCCATTTTATATCTACTTGCATCTGGTGCCCTCTGAAACATGTACCCTAAAAATATCAGAAAACTTGATTGCTTTAATGGAATTCATGGGGATTTATAAAAATTAAAAATATGAAGACTAGCATAGCAAAAAGAAAACCAAATTAAGGAAAGGATATTAAAAAGGAGACAAAATATTTAATTATATAATATACTTAAATACTATTAGATTTAACTAAGCTGAAAAATAATAATTTCAGCAAAGCATCAAAATATAAAATAAATCCACACAAATCATAAGCCTTTGGGTATATTATCCTACAATTTTCTTTGACAGTTTTTCAATCCATGTCATTCTTACTAACTACACTTTATCTTTTATACAACATCCCAAAATAAAATCAGAAATAGTAGCAGCAGCAGCAGCAACAACAACAAACAAAACAGGAAGATGTAGGGGAAACCCCACTCAATAGAATATATTTATAGATATATTAGAGTTCCTGGACTAACATGATATCTGCATTTCATTATATATTGTGACAAGATTAGGATATAGAAGTGACTCTGAACTAACCTCAAAATTGATTTATTGAATGTCTCCAAAGTTGTCTATTTTTCCATTTTTTCCCTAAAAGTAGAATCAAAGTTCTTATCGGTCAAATTTTCTATTTCTTTAGATCCAAGATTATTGACAAATGTTTTCCTCCCCTCCCATCATTAAATATTCTATTTTCAGTGCCAATTTTAGAATATTTAGCTAACTGTAGCCAATTTTCAAAGTTGACATCAATTTAGCCTTTCACACAAACCCATAATTTTTCACCTACAGACTCTGCATGCTACAGTGCACATTTGCAAGGTGCAAATCCCATTTCCCCCTGCAAATTTGCTGGCATAAATTTACAAGTGGCTTTCAAAAATTTGTGTCATTATGTCTAATCCTTTTTGGAATCATACTAAACTATTTGCTTCAATAATTTCCTTTGGGACCAAGTTCCACAGGCTAATTAGACTTTATGCAAAGAAGAATTTCTTTTTATCCATTTTTAATTTATTGTCTTTTAATTTTATTGTTTCTCATTAAAATGAGGTATCCAATTGATATTCTCTATACAACTTATTCCATTATAGTCTTTGCATTCATAAATGTGTGTTTGTTTATATATGGATTTGCATATGTAAAAATATACATTCACTAAATTATATGAGGAAAAAACTTAAATCACAAATAAATTATGTAAGGATATTATGTCATAACAAAAAGAAATTATATTACAGTAGCATAAGCACTGTCCAATTTACACATGGAAATACTTTTCACTATAGCGATGCTAGGTACAAAGATTTCTATTTATAGATTTAGAAAACCAGAATTTCAACACTAGATCAAAAACCTTCTATGTGATCATGAAAAGGATCTAAGTTTCAGAATATTAGTAAATGTTTAATGACTGAGTTTCCAAATATGCTCAACTTATTTTAAGTTTAATCTAAATTATTAACATTTTCTTTATCAATTCAAGTCAAGATCAACAAAGCAATAAATCAAGCCCCGATTTGTAATATCTTCCAGTTTTCAAACTATAATTGTTCACAATGAAAATTTCATAATCAGCTCTCATCAACCAATTTTAGTTGACTACAGTTGATTCCTGATCCTTCCACTTGACAGAGTGTTGATGTATTAGAGGTACTGAATAAGCCATATAATCTCACATCTCAAAAGCAAAATATCCAAAACAGAACTTGTCTTTTCTCCAAATACCCCCACACACACACACACACATACACACCCACACACTCTTTTTGCTTAAAATTCTGTTTTGGTTGTTTTGGACACCAGCATCCTCGAACCAGTCACTCAAGCCCACAATCACCTCAAATATCCATTCAGCTGCCAAATCTTGTCATCCCTCATGTATATCACCTTTTTCTCTTTTCAGTCACCATCCTTTTCAGGACCCCATTATCTTTTGTCTGGACTTTTTTCAGTATCTTATTTAGTCTCCCTACTTCAAGTCTGTCTCTACTTCAATCTGTAACCATCATTGCCAAAGTGATTTTCCTAAAGGGATGGTATGACTATGTCAATAAACTCTGAAAGCTTTCTATTACCTTTAGGATTAAATAGAGTCTTTTATTAATTTTTTTCATTTAAATCTCTTCATAAGTGCCCCCTTTCTATCTTTTTAGTTTAGTCATTGTCTAGTCATACAAGCATGCTCACCAGTCTTCGTAAATACACCTCCCATATCCATGCCTTTCCAGTGGCTTTCCCCCATTTCTGGAATAATTTTTCTCCTTTTCTTAACTTCTTAGAATGCCTGGCTTCCTTTAAGACTGAATTCAAATGCTACCCGTCATAAGGAGACTTTTTCTACTCTCCTGAAATTTTATTGCCTGCCTCCCTTAGATTACTTTTCTGAAATTCTTTTATGTAGCTATTTGTGCATGTATCTCCATTAGAATGTAAGCTTTTGAGTACAGGAGCTACTTTTTGCATTTTCTTTTTATATCCAGGTCTCAGCTTAGAGCATGGCATGGAGTAAGCCTTTAATAAAAGTTTGTCAATTGATCTAAATGGTAAAATAGGTCTGAGAATCAAGGTTTCCGATGGAGATAAGAGGAGAGTTACTGGTACCCATTTGTGTCTTATCTGTCTGTATTTTCAAAAGAAAAAAGTATCTTTCTAAGTTAATCACTGAATTGGAATTCTAAACCAGTAAATAAATGAGTAAATTATCCACCAGAAATATATTGAAAATATTCTATGTATAAGTCAAGGACATGTTTTATAAATGTGCTAGAGAGGTAGGACAGTAACCACAAAAGAGTAAGGTTTAATTTTTAAATTCTACATTTTCAAGTCTAGGCTTTCTCAAAAATATCTATGGACAGTAAAAAGCAATCTATCTAATAAAACTAAATGAATAAAAAATGTTCTATCCTAACTATGGTATTTAGTTAAATGGCCATTCCATTGATTATTAGTGAATATGTCTTGGATAAGCACTTGAGACAGAGTCATGGATTGAATTTAATAGGAAAGAGAGCAGATTAGATTGCTCTGGAATAACTGTGTAATTTTTTTTGTTGCTTGTTTTTATCAAAACTAAATTGCTCCTAACATAAAAGCCCATCTTTTTAAAGTAAACATTCTCTCAATGATTCTGTGTGTTTGAAAATTTTAAAATGCATCAGTCTATGAAAATTCCAAGTTGCGGATTAAATCCAAAGGGAGTTGTAGATTAAACCAAAAGAGTGTGTGTGGGGGGGTGGATTTATGTGACTTGAACAAGGTCAATTAGCCAGTGTCTGAGGTCTGATTTGAATTCATCATCATATTCATCTTCTTGATTTCAGGAATGGCCCTCTATCTACTGTGGCACCTAGCTGCACCACTGAGCATATAGTAGTCACTTAACAAATGATTGCCCTTTCCCCTTTGTAGAAGACCTGTGGAAGAGAAAATAGACAAGTAATAAATAATATGAAGGAGATAGTAATCAGTTGTGATCTCTACTGTGGAAAGAATGATGAGGTAACAGCTTGAATGAAGTACAGAAGTTAAGAATTACCTAAATTGTGCATCAAAAGAGTATTAATATCTTAAGATGTTTGTAAAGGCAGAAGCAACCAGATTAAGAAATGGGCATTAAGATAACAAATTAGAGAAGATATTAAATTTTGATTATTATAAAATTCAAAAAGGAGAAGAAATATATAGTCTGATCAGAGAAACAGCAAAAAAATATGGACTTTACATATATGTGTATACCCACAAACAGAAATATATATATACATATATATATATATATATATATATATATATATATATGAACTTTCTAATTTAGAGTCTACATGGAAAAAAGGGAAGAAATGGAGAAGAAATTTTTCATGAAATTATATTAAAGTATAGTGATAAGGATATCAAGTTGAAAGGGGGCATTACCAGAGAAGCAATATTTAAAACATGAACCAAAAAAAAAATACTGAGGGAAGAAAGAAAGAGAGGAAACCTACACTCACATAAATATCCAGAATAAAACCTGAAAGTTTTTCTTGGGAGGGGTCTGAGCTAATTAATATGAAGTATTATTTTCTATATCTAGATTACATGAGTCTCTAGGGTTCCATAATTAGTATCTGTAAATATGCAAGCATAATAGCTGGAATTATGATTAGAATCTGAGAGTACATAAGATGTTTATCAAAAAAGGATCATAAAACTCTTTGATCATCTAATTTCATAAAAATGATATTTCTTATGAGATTATCTCCTGTGGAGTAGACGCACTACATAATCACAATGATAGTCTTCTTGCTGATGATTAAGAAACCTTGCTCTCTCCTCTTTTATCAGCATCTCTTACTGGAAAAAAAATTAGAAAGTTTAATTTATATGAAAATCTACACTCTGAATGATACAATATTGAAGTCTGAAATTACTTTGTTTATGCATTTTGCATATATATATTTATATATATATATATGATATTTAAACCTAAGTAAAATATTAACTATTAAAAATCAGGGATCATTGCATTTTTTTTTGGTCTTTGTTTCATCCATACTTAACACAATTGGATCAACTAGGTGGACTCAGTGGATTGAGAATGAGGTCCACAGATGGGAGATACTGGGTTCAAATTTGACTTCAGATACTACCTTCTTATGTGATCCTGGGGAAATCACCTAACTCCCATTGTTTAGACCTAATTGATTTCTGCTTTGCCACTAATACTTAGTATTTTTTCTAAGATGGAAGATAAGGTATAAAAAAATACTTAGCACAGTGCTTAGAACATAATAAATATTAAATAAATCCTCATTGAATTATGTTAAATACAAAATAAGAAGCCAAAGTTTGGGTTACAATTTTATTATTTAATATTTTATTTTTTCATAATAATTCACTTTCATCTTACATGGATACCATTATTAATATAAAATTGATGGGGAAAATTTTACTATTTAATTATAATTGCCATATGAGAAGTGATTGACTGGCATCACAGGATTAGTACTTCAAAGGGATAAGAATTGCCTCTTATCTCTAAAGAAAATTTGGATTTTTGTGATCTTTGAGCAAAGAGGTAGAATTTAATGGTGTCTTAGGATTTGCTTTTTTTGTTTGTTTATTTTTTAACTGCTGGGGAAATTGGAAAACAGAATAGGAGAGATTAGGTTTAGATCAACATCTCAGCCCTACACCAAGACCAATTCAGAATGGGTGAATGACTTGAATATAAAGAAGGAAACTATAATTAAATTAGGTGAACACAGAATAGTATACTTGTCAGATCTTTGAGAAAGGAAAGATTTTAAGACCAAGCAAGACTTAGAAAAAAATACAAAATGTAAAATAAATAATTTTGATTACATTAAATTAAAAAGGTTTTGTATAAACCAAACCAATGCAACTAAAATTAGAAGAGAAGCAACAAATTGGGAAAAAATCTTTATAACAAAAACCTGATGAAATCAAATTACTCAAATACTAAATCAATTGCACAAAAAAGCAAGCCATTACCGAATTGATAAATGGGCAAGTGACATGAATAGGCAATTTTCAGATAAAGAAATCAAAACTATCAAGAAGCACATGAAAAAAATGTTTTAAATCTCTTATAATCAGAGATGCAACTCAAAAACTCTGAGGTATCACCTCACACCTAGCAGATTGACTAACATGACAGCAAATGAAAGTAATGAATGCTAGAGGGGATGAGGCAAAGTTGGGATATTAATTCATTGCTGGTGGAGTTGTGAATTGATCCAACCATTCTGGAGGGCAATTTGGAACTACGCCCAAAGAGTGCTAAAAGACTGTCTGCCCTTTGATCCAGCCATGGCACTGCTGGGTTTATAACCCAAAGAGATAATAAGAAAAAAGACATGTACAAGAATATTCATAGCTGAGCTCTTTGTGGTGGTCAAAAATTGGAAAATGAGGGGATGCCCTTCAATTGGGGAATGGCTAAACAAATTGTGGTATCTGTTGGTTATGGAATACTATTGTGCTCAAAGGAATAATAAAGTGGAGGGATTCCCTGTGAACTGGAGCAACCTCCAGGAAGTGATGCAGAGCAAGAGGAGCAGAACCAGGAGAACATTGTACACAGAGACTGATACACTGTGGTACAATCAAACTTAATGGACTTCTCTGTTAGTAGCAATGCAATGATCCAGGATGATCCAGAGGAACTTAAGAGAAAGAATGTATCCATAGTCAGAGGAAGAACTATTAGAGTAAATATGCAGAAGAAAAACAACTACTTGATCACATGGTTAGATGTTGATATGATTGGTGATGTAGACTCTAAAGCTCACCCTAGTGTAAATATAAATAATATGGAAATAGATCTTAATCAAAGACATATGTAAAGCCCCAGTTGAATTATGCATCAGCTATGGAAGAGGGTTGGGGGAAGGGGAGGGAAAGAACATGAATCATGTAACCATGGAAAAGTATTTTTAATTAATTAATTAAGTTTTCAAAAAAACATTTTTTGAGAGAGATAGAAATGAACTATATCGAACAACAATGGCAACAGATGGGCATCTAAGATTTCTAGAGTAGAGTTCAAAAGATATTAGATTGATAATATTTGTACAGGTATAGGAGATGACAGAGATTGGTATAGAATCCACACAGAGGTTGATAATTACAATCCCTGCTAAGTAAAAAGAGACAAAAATATTTATTCTCTCCCTTTTCTACCTTGCCAAAGTGCTTTCCCTATTCCAATTCAATAATGGTTATCATATACTATTTTATTGGATTTAGTTTAGCCATGATTTTTGCTCTGTTTTGTTTTACATTATATAAAAATCCATGGTTAATCATGAAATGGCTCATATTGCCTGTCTGTATATTTATTCTATGTGGAACAAATAGGGGTTAACATAAACAAATGGGAGTTTTTTTAAGTAAAAAAAAATCATAAATCATCCAGAAGAGAGAAGTGGACTTTTAATTCATTAGAACTTTGCCTTTAACTCACCAACACCTTCCAATTACATAAAGGGATTTAAACTAATTAAGTTAGAATTCAATGATAAACTTTGAATCTGTGACAATAAGCCTTAGATATGGGTCAAGTGAATATTTGAGACTGATGTAATATTGATATAGCATAACGATATACATTATAAACTTTATTTAAAGAAATCTCTTGCCATGGTTCTATATCTCCCAGAGATTTAATTCATAGAGGTCACACTAAAAATATACATATTGGGTTCATGACTTGCTCTGTGGGTATCAAGTTTTTTATCTGTTATCTATTTTGTCATGTTGGGACAATAAAGTTTCATTGAATAAGAAACTAGCAAGAACCATGACATTGTGGGTGCCTACCTTATGGAATACAAGATAAACAACAGAGGAGAACAAGAAGGAATTTGGAGGTTTTTGTAGCCAAATACATTTTAATAATGAATAGATTAACCAGGAAATTCTGAAGCATTTATTAACTTGAACTAATGCTAGTTTAACATCTAAGGCAATAATAAAAATCAGAAGAGCAAAATAAGAAATAAGAATGATGTTATATATATATATGCAAAGATTAGATCTATGACAAAAAACACTATAGAATGAGATAGGTGGAATTTATGTTAAAAATGCACAGCTTGCTAAAGATGAAGTTACTTTATAAATAATGAGCCAATTTGCATCTTCATGAACTCAGAAATTCCAGAGCAATATAAAATAAGAAATTGTATTTCCCATCATTATGATGATAATGACACTATTTATATAGTGCATTATAACTCTAAAGTATTTCAGAGTTAAAATACTTTACATTTACATGAAAACTTTCTTACACTTATTTTTTTAAAAGCTTTCCATTATTTGTTTTGCTTTGTTTTTTCTCCCTTGGAATATGCAGATAAAGTGGAAAAGGTATTTATTATTCACATCTTAACTGTAGTTAAAATGGAAAAATGAAGAAATTTAAATGTGATCAGTAATGTGCTGAGTTAATGCTTTAAGGTTTCCAAAGAACATTTAATGCATTAGGTCACTTCAATCTCACCATAGCATTTTGAAATTACTATCCTGAAAGGTATTGTCTCTATTTTACAAAGAAACTGAGCTTAAGAAGAGTTAAAAAATTAAAAGTCTTACAGCTAAGGTATGAGTTAAAAGCTACATCCAGTGACTTTTCTGTTACAGTAAATCATACTATACTTTAAAATGAAATAGATAATAAAAGTGATAGAGCACAAACAAAGGCCAGACATTTTGATTCAAAGAATAGAGCCCTTTCAATGACAATATAGCTAATGAAAGTTTCAGAGAGATGTTTTCTTCTTCTCCCAAACTACCAACCCCTTTTTAGTTGTACTTGATACCAATAAACCGAGAAGACCATTTTATCTTGTTTTCTCAAGCTTAATCTCTGAATTCTTAGAAAACTGGGAAGAGAGCAAGGCATTGCCACAGCAACAAAGGATGCCCACACCAGATAGATCTTTAAATATTTTTAATTTAAATTTGTTTTTGAAAATGCTTCATCTGGCTCAAACAAGTTTACACTAGCTTGAACTTAGGGAGGTTACATCTCCAGCTAGGGCTGCCTTCTACATATCTCCTATAAAGAAGTAATGATTGGGAGGGGGCAGTTGGGTGGCTCAGTGGATTGAGAGCCAGACCTGGAGATGGGAGGTCCTGAGTTCAAATCTGACCTCAGTCACTTGACCCCCATTGCCTAGCCCTTACCACTCTTCTGCTTGGAACCAATATGTCGTATTGATTCTAAGGCAGAAAATAAGGGCTTAAAAAAAGAAGTTAATCCTAAATATATGAACCTCATTACTTCAAGAGGAATTGTGGACTGAAAACAAAAATAGACTTAAAATATGGTTCCTCTTGGATTATAAAGGGAATATAGAATGTCTGTAATGTATTTCTAACCTCTCAGCTGACATTAAAGAACACCATGCCAGTTGGGATGGTTAATGAACTGCTGATATTGTGGTAATTTCAATATACATTTGCACTTAAAATATTTGTAGAATTATTGCCCTTGAGATCTGGAAGAAACCTTCAGAATCTACCAGTCTAACCTATTTACTTTTTAGAAAGGTCTCACAAGTATGTCTCTGTGAGGTAGCTGTGCCTTTAAAATATTTGAGCTAGTTAATAACAGTTTTATAATATGGCTAAAGCCATTGAACAAAATCATGAAGAGTTGTTTGTATTGGAACTCTGTTCTTATTGGTATGCTCTCTTTGTTAAGCTGAGCTGAACTTTTCAAGAGTGGATAAAAATTTCATCAGAAGCATATTTTGGGGGACATAGATCCAGGTCTATTTTTAGCATAAATCTTGAAGGCAGTATTATTATTCCTTTGACATTTTTCTGTTTGTGTAATTCATCTTCATTATTATCCTTTGTTTTTTTGGTAAACTTCATTGTCTGCAAAAAGCTCTTCTTTTGGGGGAATTTGCGGTGAATTTGCTTTGCCAATATAACACATTCCTAACTGCAAATGTCAGAACATGCTCTTGGAATTTTCATTTTTATTCCTTGGACATAGATTGAAGTCATTTTGCTTTCATCATTGACCATTGTACTTTGATCTCTAGCAACTTCTATATTATGCTAAATATATATGTATATATATATATATTTGATCTCTAGCAACTTCTGTTATATTATATATATATTTAGTATAACATAGAGATCAAAGTACAATATATATATAAATATATAAAGTTTATTTATTTAATTAATTTAGAATATTTATCCATGGTTACATGATTCATGTTCTTTCCTTCCCACCTCCCACCCCCCTCTCATAGCCAACGAGCAATTCCACTGGGTTTTACATATGTCATTGATCAAGACCTATTTCCCTATTATTGATAATTGCACCAGGATGATCATTTAGAGTCTACATCCCCAATCCTATCCCCATTGACCCATGTGATCAAGCAGTTGTTTTTCTTCTGTGTTTCTACTCCCACAGTTCTTCCTCTGGGTGTGGATACATTCTTTCTCACAAGTCCCTCAGAATTGTCCTGGGTCATTGCATTGCTGCCGGCAACTTATAATAAGGTTATAGAATCTTCTTTGGCAACTGTCTTATATCAATGTGAGGAAGTTATTATGACAATTCATGTGCAATTACAATAAAATGTAAAATGACTTTTTTACTCTATTTTTTTACTCTAGATTCTCTATTGTGATATTTGAACAACCTCACTCACTTCAACTCTCAGATCTAACAGTTTATTCTATTGAAAACAAAAGTTTGACAAGTCACAATGCCCTAAATTTAAATGTATATGTGTGACTCTTTCTACTTCCTTTTGAACATCACTTCCTTTCCTCCCCTCATCTCACAAGCTATGACTTGTCCATGGACAATGAACTTCTTCTGTTAGTGACTAATAAAAACAATACAACATTTTCAAACCCCTTTTTATGCCTTCTTCCTCTCCCAGCCTTCTCGGATTCAATATTATATTTCACAATATCTGAAATCATATGTGAAGTGAAATGGTTTCACACAGCTAAAATGTAAAAGTATTAGAGTTTGGGCAAAATAACAGAGATTCATTCTTTTTTTAACTCTTACCTTCTGTCTTAGAATCAATACCATGTATTGGTTCCAAGGCAGAAAAATGGTAAGGGCTAGGCAATGGGGGTTAGGTGACTTGCCCAGGGGCACACAACCAGGAACTGAGACTGAGGCCAGATTTGAACTTGGGATTTCCTGTCTCTAACCTGGCTCTCAATCCACTAAGCCACCCAGTTGTCCCTTAGAGATTCATTTCTCATCTTGTCCTTTACTGTTTTTGATAATAGTTATTTTTACACTTTAGCTTCTCTATCTTTTTTTCACCCTCACATATTTGGAGATTTGGAATAACAACAATAACATCTTATTTTTAGGTTTACAAAGAACCTTTAAAAACTGTTTCATTTTTTTCCTTATAATAACACTGGTAATTAGGTGCTATAATTATCCTTATTGTTTAGAGGAGGAAACTGAAGTAGGAAGAGGTCACAACACTTTCTTAAGATCATCTAGCTAGAAGAATCTGAGACCAAATTCAAACTCTGTCCTTCCTGACACTGAGTCCAGTGTACTAGCCATTGTCTTACCTTTTTCAATCCTTAATTTGGCTCAACAATAGCTATCAAATTTATCTAGAACTTTATTATTTAAAAATCAACGTATGGTAGAAAGAGTACTGGCTAAGGAGTTAATAGACCTGTGTTCCAATTTCATTATTATTAACTGCATTACCTTTGTCAAGTCTCTTAACCCTGAGGTCCAATTTCCTCATCTTTAAAATTAATAGTTTAAACGAGATGCTCTTTGAGGCTCTTCCAGTGTTTTAAATCTGAGTCCATGATCCCAATCATAAACATTAACTTATTTCACAGAATCATTACATTTTGCCATTGGACAGGATGGCTGAACCTAAATAAATAAGAAGTCAAAATTCCTCATTTTAAATGAGAGACCTGAAGTTAAAAAATATAATAGACATTAAATTGATAAACATTTAAGTACCTATTATGTGCCAGGCACCGTGCTAAGCAAATTGTCCATGTTAGCATATGTCACAACCCTAGAACTAAAATTTTAATCCAGTTCTTTGTACTGAAAACCAGTCCTTGATATATTTCAAGATCCAGAATATTAACATCAGAAGTACTCTAGTATTCACACATTATGATTTCATATCATAACAGAATAGAGATACTGAAGTTCTTTCATATTTATTTAGTGGATAGTTTTCAGTTGATTATCAAGATTGCTGACTTTTAGGAATTCTTTACGAAGATGGACAGAGAGAGGGCATACTTAATAGACATTAAATATGTGTATAATGATTAAGTGATTGAAAAATGTTGAATTATGTTAATATTTCAAAATAAGTTTGGTTGTTCCCATTTGATGGACATCCATTTTTCTTTCAAGTTCTTTACTATTTTGAAAAATATGCACTCTCCCCAAGAATGCCACTGAAAAACCAAAAACTAGAAAGTTGCTGTGATTAGGATTAAATTGTGTCAACTGTCTCTACTCAACAAGAAAAATTGATGGAGCTTAGACTGGACATCAGTATGTTTTTTTATTCCAACAGGCTAGCAGTAGCAACATTGTCATCCAGTTGTATTTAGTTTAGTGTTGTGTTTTTCTGTGCCTCATCCCCTTTATGGAAGTCCTACAAGCCAGAAACCCAAGCTACTGAATTATGCATTGCCTGCCTTGTGGGAAACTTATCTATGAGGTGCAAGTGCAGTAGAAACTTCCATTAAAGGGAAAGGAGGGAAAAAGTGAAAAATAGGGACATATAAGGGAGAAAAGGTCTTAAATTACCAAAGATCTCATAAAGGGGGAAAAAAAACTGAATTAAGGATCTCTTTGTAAAATAGAAAACAGTTTAGATATTTGTAACAGAAAGGAATGTGTCCTCCAGATCAGATAAAAAAGTCCAAGTATCTATGAATAAATATTGCAAGAAAATGGAAAATAAATCAATATCAAGTAGGGCAAAGAACCCTGTGGATTCTGAAGAAAGCATGGAATTACAATAAGATGTTTGAAATGGCTTTAAAGAGGAACAAGGAATTATCCATATTTTTTCTACATTTAATGGCAATTGCCTTGCAAATAAATTATTTTATGATAAGCAACCATCACTTACAGAGAAGAAAGAAACAGGCTGCACATAGAACATACCCCACATTGCCAAATAAAGTATATTGAAATATAGTCTTTGCAGGCAAAACAGGTTTGGGGAGGTGTAGAAAAAGAACTGAATTTCTATGGATTGTATGAGGTTGAAAATGGATTGTAATTAAACTATGTGGACAGTTAAGATGTTTGTGGGCTCTGTGAAGCACAGCAGAACTTTGATGGCTTTGTGCCATCTTCTCATTCTTCTCCAGAAACAGCACAGGAAGTATGAGTCCTGTTGAAATTATTATAAATGACAAATTTTAGGGATGTGGGAATAATAGTTCTTAGCTTAATACTGGAGAGGGTGTTAGCACCAAAGATGTCCAACAAATGTTTCCTTTTTATACAGAAAAGATTCCATCTCTGGACTATATCCTAAATATTTCTGTTTTCCAGTTTTCAGGAATTCTAGAGGTAGGAGAACAGGGCTTTTCTCTTTTTTCCTTCCAATCAAAGTGAAGACTTCTATTATTTATAGGAACCAAAGTACCACAAAATACTATGCCATTTGGGCTGAGATAAGCATTATTGTAATCTCAGCAGTTAAGGAGGTAAGGGAAAATAGTGACAGGCAATAAATTGCACAGGTAAGCAGGAGAACACTTTATTAGCAAGAGCTGGATTCTCCTAACCATCCTTTTAATCTCTAAATAGCATGACCTCTACCAAGGAGAATATCTTGAGGCATGTTCTTTGAAAAAGAAATAGAATCTTAAAGGAGTTAAAGCTTTTGCATGATAACTTTGCATAGAAATCAATATTGATTAATTAAAATGAAAAATTAGCATTTACAATTTACAAAACGCCATAAGTAGCAAACATATGATTATATACATTATTAAAAGGTATATTATTATAACTACTTTAGGGCAGCAATTTTCAAAGTGTGATCCCCAACCTTTTCTGAGATTCTGTGAGAAGAAAATTCTTTTCATAATAATACTAAGCTGTTGTAATTAACAAATGTAATTGACAGACATCATTCATATGAATGAATGTTCATATGGTCCTAAATAATTTTTAAGATTGGATAGGGATCTAGAATCAAAAAAATTTGAGAGTTATTGGTTTAGTGGATAGCATACTGGATATGGAGTAGGGAGAAACAAGAGTTCAAATCTCATCTCAAACATTTTCAAATAAAAAGGACACTGGACAAGTCACTTACTTTTTCTTTCAGTTTTCTTACCTGTAGAGTAAGAAAAATAAAAATCAATGCCCAAAGTCTCAGCTAGTTTTAGATATATGATACTATATGATCTTATAAACTAAAAAATAGGTATAATGGAATATATTAGAGCCAGGTTGTACTGGAACTAATTTGAATTACTCTGCCAACTGAAACATTTTGTGAGATGTTACAACTCAAAAATTAGCAATTGCTACAAATCAGAGTTTGATTTATTGCTTTGTTGATTATCTGAACTTAAAAGAATGTGGAGAAAATGTTAATAAGGTAGAATAATTTTGAAAGTGTTTCATGGATATATATTTGTGGGGGGGAGGAAGAAGCTTATTTATAGAACCAAACTAACTGATATATCCTAAATCTAATGAAAGAACAGTGTAGGTTTATTCAATTCAATTTCAATTTTAGCCTAAAAATTCATTCCAATTCTTCAGAATATAGAGTGGTTCATTCCTTACATATGAGCCCTCCCAAGTGTATAGGATAATTTAGCGTTGTCATCTAAGCTATGTTAATTATTTGGTCGCCATAGATATCCCAAATGTAAAAGAAATATAACCAAGTCAGCTGGAAATTTATGGTGATTTAATTAATATAGTGGAAAGGAATTAAGAAGAAGGAAGAAGGAAAAGGGTGTAGTATTTCTCTCACCTGGCTAGTCAGGAGGAAGACCAGAGGCTCTAGGAAGATAAGGTTTTGAAGAGTAAGGAGGAAAGAATCAGCCTGAACTCCAAAGGGCTCAGTCAAAATGCCTGAACTTGAATTGGCTCAAGGGCAAACTCACTGCCAAACCCAGACTATAGCTGCCACCATGCCAAGATGTGGGAATGCTTAGCATGATGCCAGCCAGAGTCGCTTTTCCGGGGAAAGAGAGAAAGCAAGTGATGTGCCTTATATAGACAGTTTTACATCACTTTCCTTCATCTCATCTGTACCAATGATAGCTTAGCTTGACTTAGGAGAGCCCAGGGGTCTGTCCACTGTTTCTGCACGTCTGTTGAAGGCCATCTTCTCAGATACTTAATCCTTGAGTATGGTGCAGACGTTCCTGTTCTTGTTAAACTAAGTAGGGTGGAGAAATGTAGAGTTCCCAAGACTTCATTCTGTTAAATCAAGTATCTCCATTGCTTTAATAAGGAAATGGCTAAATCAGATATTCTAAAGTATGGCCTGAGTAGGGTGGAGTAGTTTAAAAATTCACACAAGCACAAGATTGTCAGAACTGAAATGGATCTTAGAAGCTTTCTAGTTTGACTTGTATAAGAACAAAAATCCTTTCTGTACCATAAACAAGAAGTAGTTAAACAGACATTTTGACATCTTGGTTTCTTAATTTATAGAGGATTGGGCCTGAAATCAGATCTGTCCTCAGGGATTTGTGAGCAATGTCATCTGCAATAAGTCACTTAACTTCTGTTTGCCTCTGTTTCCCTAACTAAAAATGAGGATAATTATATCATCTACCTCAGAGTTTTTATGAGGATCAAATGAGATAATATTTGTAAAGCACTTAACATGGTTCCTGGAAAATAGGTGTTGTTCATTCTTCTTTTCAAGGAGTCTAATGATAATAGGGTGCTGGCTTGACTGACCCATGAATTGGATATAAATGAGGCAAAGTTGCACTAAGTCATCAGCCTCACTCTCTCTTCCAGAATCAATAAAGTCCAGTGACAAGACAAAAGTCAGAATTACTGGCAATAGTCTAGGATATAGTGGATGACCTTTGTGTTTTGTATGTCTGATCAATTTTAAGTGTTTCACAACCATCTATTTTGTCATCTTCATAGACATTGGAACAAATTGTTCTCATCCAACCACTCTAGCAGGAGAAGTCTTCACACCCTTGGGGTAGATGTATCCCTAACTCACCTGTAGGGTTGAGTATTATCAGTACTCTCAACCTGGTTTTGCCTGCCTACAGAATCATTTTTATTATTTTTTTTCTTTTTTATTCCTCATATTATAGCTTCTTGGAGTCATAGATGAAAGTTAGGTGAAAGGTGGACACCAAAGGTCCTGAAAAGGTCATGGCAAACCCTCAACACCAGAGGTGCTAGACATCCCTGAACACATCATATATCCCATGGATACTCACTTCTATGGCATATAATTGGTGCTATAAAAATATTTATCTCATTTACATTTACATTTCCACTATACTTGACGACCTCTGGTGGGTGACTTCTCTAAAATACTATCATTATAGATTTGCAACAGAGAAAAACAAAAACAAAAAAACATTTTTCATAAGTATCATCAAGAGACAATTGTCACCATAAGTAAGATAAGGATGTTTTGTTTTGTAGTGACTTTCATTTTATCAATCATATCTGATTTCAACAACAAAGTATAAAATTATACATTTTAATGGAATTTAAACAAAACATCATGTGGCTCACAAGAGAAAAAAAAATAAATGGCTTAAGTTACTTCTGCTTTGATTCCCATTCCTGCCTTTAAGAAAAAATCCCTCCCCTATATTTTGAAGCCCTCTGATATACTGTTATTTTTTTTTTCTTTTAAAAAGCTCAATTTGTTGAGCTCTTGCTTGTGAACACATGGCACAGTGAGATTCTGGTAGAAAATGTGAGATATATCTTTTCTTAAATGTATATAAACAGACATACACAATGTAGATAGAAAGTTTAGACAGCTTCTGTTTTAAATTCCCTTCTTTCAGGGTATCTGTGCCAAGTATCAAAATTGACTTCTTTCCAGCTTCTTTCCCCATCTTCTGATCCAGCTCAAATGCCAAAAACTATCCAAGTAATAACCCTTTTAACTTTTTTATTGCAATGGATAGTGAGTGTATTATTGACTTACTAAAACTATATTGGCTGGGAAAAAATCCTTTTGGAATTCAATAGGAGCCAGTCCTTTGGTTGTTCATATTCAAGAAATAATGTAGGAAATGTGGATGTTTTTAAAATGAGAAAAAAATTTACAAAATCTCAATGTATTGAAACTTTGGGTCTTTTAATTTTTTCTTAGTTTTTAATATTCTTTGTAAAATGAGTTCTAAATTCTCTCCTTCCCATAACTCCCCTACAAACTGAGATAGAAAGCAATATATCATTTATACATGTGAAATCATGCAAAACATTTTTCATTTTTAGTTACTTTGTAAAGAACAGTCAGAATAATAAAGAAAGTAAAAATATGCTTCATTTTGCACTGAATTCTTCAGTTCTCTTTCTAGAATCAAATCACATTTTTTTTAGAAATCCTGATTCCTTTGGAATTGTCTTGGATCATTATATTGATTAGAATACCTAAGTTTTTTACTATTGATCCCAGTTATGATATTGCTTTCTCTGTGTACAATGATCTCCTGGTTCTACTCATTTCTTTTTGCATCACTTTGTGTCTGGCCACATTTTTCTGAAATTGTCCCTTTTATCATTTCCTTTTTTTCAATATATTTTGTTATATAATTCCCAATTACATGTATATTTTTAATATTAAGTTTAAAAAGAGCTTTGAGTTTAAAATTATCTTCCACCCTCTCAACCTTCTCCCCAAATGAGAAGGTGAGAAATTGGATTTCAATTATAATATGAAGTCATGAAATATGTAGCTCCATATCAGTCATCCCATAAAAGAAATCATACACACAATGTAGAAAAATTAAAGAAATTTAAAAATATATGTTTCATTCAGTATTCAGAGTCCTTCAGTTTTTTCTCTGAAGATGGATAGCATTTCCTATCATGAGTTCTTTTAAAATGCCTGGATCATTGATCAGAGGAGCTAAGATTTTCATAATTGACCATCGTTAAAATATTTCTGTTACTCTTAACAGTGTTCTCTTGGTTCTACTAATTTCAGTTTGCATGAATTCACTGTAGCACAACAGTATTTTTATTTTAGTTGAAGCATAATAGATTTTGCTCCAGGCCTTAACCTTCATTCTATGCATGTGACCCTGTTTTCAGTGAGTTTCTTGTACATAGCATATTATAGGATTCTGGCTTTTAATCTTCTGTGTTATCCTCCTGCATTTTACAAATGAGTTCATCCCATTCGCACTGAATTTTGATTACTAAGCTAATACTTCCCTCCATCTTATTTTCCCTATTTATCCTTCTCTTTCCACTTTTCCCTGTTCATGAGTGCTTTTTGCTTCTGTTTAATCACCTCCCCAAGTTTCCCCTCCTTTTTGTTTGACCCTCCAATTTTCTCATTCTCTCTTCCTTTCTTACTTCCCTATTGCGTAATATGGATTTCTATATCTGAGTGTGGATGTTATTCCCACTTTGTGCCAATGCCAATAAGAGTAAAGTTCAAGTATTGTCCACAAGCCCTTCACCTTCTCTTCCACTCTATTGATTCTTTAATGCCTCCTCTTAAGAGGTAATATACCCGCCAAATTCTTTCCTTTTCTCTTTTTGAAATAGTAATCTTTCTTATTCCTTTATTAAAAAATATTATCCCATTATATTCAACTTATATATACACAAACCTACATATACATATACATGTATCCCTGTGCTTTGTCTATATATTCTCCCTTGTTGTTTCTTATGTATTCATTCAATAGTATTCCATCACAATTATATGCCACAACTTGTTCAGCTATTTCCTAATTGATGAACATCTCCTAAATTTTCAATTCTTTGCCATCACAAAAAAAAAATAGCAATAAATATTTTTGTACATATAGGCTTTTTCTTTTTCTTTCATCTCTTTCCAATATTTTTCAAATTTCAAAATTTTAAAAAATACATTTTCAATGCAGACCTAGTAGTGTAATTTCTGGGTTAAAACATATGCACAGTTTTATTATCCTTTTGATATAGTTCTTAAGTTTAATAAAAAATTCTCAAGAACATTTAGACAAGCCTACAATTCCAATAATAATTTATTAGTGTGCCTATTTTCCCTTATCCTCTTCACTATCTATCACTTTTTAACAGGTATGACATGGTACTTCAAAGTAGTTTTAATTTTAATTTCTTTAATCAATACTTATCTAGAGGATTTTATATATAACTGTTAATGACTTTGATTTCTTCTTTTGAAAGCTGCTTCTTTATATTCCTTGATATTTTATGAATTACAGAATGCCTCTTATTTTTATAAGTTGACTAAGTTCTCTACATATTTGAGAAATGAGGGCTTAATCATAGAAGTTAGCTTTTGAAAATTTAATAGTATTTCATTTTCTATGGTGCCTTTTATAAAAATTTAGTTTTCCTGATTATTCCTTTTAATTTGATCTATTTTTTTTGGCTTTTTCAGAAATCATGATTGATATCTCTGTCCTTTTTCCTTCAGTTGAAGCATAATAAGTTCTGCTTCAGTTCCTTATTTTAACTTTCTGTGTGTGTCTTTCTTTTTCCAAGTGTGTCTCTTGTAAAGAATTTATTGTTAGATTCTGGTTTCTAATCCATTCTGTTATTTGTTTCTATTTTGTGGGCGAAGTCATTCTCTTTACATTTGTAGTTATAATTATTAACTATTTTCCTTCATCCTATTTTCTACTATCCCTATTTCTCTCTTCCACTCTCCCTCTCTGTCTCTGTCTCTCTCATCCCCTCTCAAAAGTCTGTTTTGCTTCTGACCACTGCCTCCTCTAATCTGCTCTTCATTTTATTACTCTCCATCCCAATTCTCTTATCTTCTTTTTCTATTTCCCTATTGTGTAAGATTTTTTATACACAACTGAGTATGTATATATATATATATATATATATATATATATAATTCTCTCCTTTAAAACCAATTCCAATAAGTTGAGGCTCAATCCCCACCCTCATTTTCACCATGACTGTAAATACTATTCCTTGTATATCTCTTTAATGAAAAATAATTTCTCCATTTAACTGTCCCTCCTCCCTTCAACCAGTGCATTTTTTAATCTGATTCCTTCATTTTTTGAGAGCATACCAACATAATCAATTTATACATATCCATGTGTTCTGACTATGCATATTCCTTCTAACTCTCCTCATAATATTCTTAGGAGTTAGAGGTATCATTTCCCCATAAAGGAATGTAAATAGTTTGACTTTATTGAGTCCCTTATGATTTATCTTTTATATTTACCTTTTTTATGACTCTCTTGAGTCTTGTATTGAATGTCATATTTCCTATTCTTCTCTAGCCTTTTCATTAGGAATGCTTGGAAGTCATCTATTTAATTACATATGCATTTTCCCTTGGAGAATTATATTCAGTTTTTCTGGTAAGTGTAAAGATTAAAATTTAGGGGAGACTGAGGCAGGTAGAAATTAGTTTCTCTCTACAAGGAGTATTATATTTTTAGAGGTTTATTAAGGATTAAGGATTAAAGAAATACAGGATAAGGAAAATGTGCCTAGGCCAGAGGCCTAGACAAGACCTCACCTACATTATGGAAAAAGCCACGTCTGCTCCAAAACAGAAGTCCAAAAAAAGAAGAGAGCTCAAAAGCCTTTGCAATCAGCTTAAGTACCTTCTTGATCTCGCTCACCTCAGAATTCCATGAGATTACAAAGCATTTTGGGGAAGTGGAGAAAGGACTTGTGGGGATTTCAGTCCAGAGTTCAAATCTCAATTTTACATAAGGATGTTCTTGGTTGTAATCATATGCCATTTACATTTCATAATATCATATTTCAAGCCCCTTACTTGAAAGCAGAAAGCATTTTTCATCACTAATCTCTAAGATTATTTTGAATCACATATTGCCCTTACTATGTATAGTGTCCCTCTGAATTTAGTCACATCACTTTGAATCAGTTTATATAAGTTTCTCCAAGTTTTTCCCAAGTCATCTTGCCTGTCATTTCTTAAAACAAATTATTATTCTATTACAATCATATACCAAATTTCTTCAGCCATTCCATGAAATATATAACTTCTCAATTTCTAATTCTTTCTTACCACAAAAGAGCTATAATAAGTATTTTGGGACAAATACACCCTTTCTCCCTCCCTTAAAAAAAAACATAACTCTTTGGGATATAGACCTAATAAGAGTATTGCAGATCAAAATATATGCATTTTGCTCAAGGAGATCTTCTCTTCAGTGAATTTTTGTGTTAAAAAAAACTTTAGGGAAATTTTATTTTTTAAGGTTTTATTTTCTTCAGCTTTTTTGCCTCTTCGATTAAGTAGTTAATTTATTTTTCATGATTTTCTTTCATTATTTCTATTTCTTTTTTCCCAATTTTTCTTTTACCATTTTTCTTTAACTCTTCCAGGAATTCTTAGTGGCTTGTGACTGCTTTGTAATTTTTTTATTTTGGATGATTTCCTTGTAAGCTGTTTTCACATTTTTCTTTTAAGTTGGTGTCTTTGCAACCACAGTAACATTTTTATTTCAAGTTATTTTTTGCATTGTTTGATGATTTTTCCAGTCTATTTCTCAATTTCAAACTTCATACTAAATTTGTTTGGGCCTTGCTCATCTAAGGGTAGCGAGGTACTTTCCCGAACTTCAGGCTTCTTTGCGAATCTGTTCTGGGATCTAGTTTTCGGTTCTGCAAGTTTTTGGTATTTCCAATGTTGTGTGATTTGGGCAGAGGTGTGATCCCTGCTCTTTTGGTCTGCACTCATGTCTTTACACAGGGATGGTCCCTATTTTCTTGCAGCTATAACCACTAGCACCCCTCTTGACCCTTCAACTATAATCAGGTCTCCTAATCTTATACAGCTACAAGTGCTAGTCAATCTTGGAACTGAACAAAGCCCCTGTTCTCTTAAGATCAAACACAAGGGTTCCCACCCTGGAATTGTGACCTGGAATTGAATATGGGTAACAGGGCTGTCAATGAATCCAGCTGTACCCAGTGAATTCAAATGGTCGCTCATCTCTTACCAAAGACTTATTTATTCAGGCCAACAGCCGCTAAAGCTGCTCCTGCTTCTTTTGCTGCTGATGCTGAACCCTGATGCTATTGCTGCTGCTGCGTACGCTCCAGGTCAGCCCCTGCCCCAGTGTCACAATCATCTTCTGACATCCAAAGTTATCTTAAACTGGAAGAATATCTTATCCTGACCTTTTCATGGCCCTGCCATTTCAAATCAACTCTTGAGTCTTATTTAATAATCATTAGGCTAAGCTATTTTTTCATTCTAAACTTCTCTTATTCTCTAACTTTATGAACCTTATAACATCAAATTCAGATTCACTGGAATTATGAGAAATGCCATATTTTATACTCAGTATTAATATTATCATGGCAGGAATTAAACATCTGGGAGATTAGGAGGGAATGATGACATTAAGAAAGTAAGAAAGGTCAGAACCGAGGTGAGTAGGAGGCTAATAAAACTGAACTTCTACTTCATTCATTTCCCCTACTTAAAGATAAGTGGTGTGTATACACTTCTGGTGATTAAATATAAAAATGGGCAGCAGAGAGTTAGTCCCATCTTCACATGGCCTACCTCTAATGGAAATGTCTTGAGGAGGGAACCAGTGGCAAGATCATGCAGCTGTAGGATGTCTTTTTAAGTCAT
The DNA here is from genome assembly GCF_027887165.1 of Monodelphis domestica. NCBI lineage: Eukaryota > Metazoa > Chordata > Mammalia > Didelphimorphia > Didelphidae > Monodelphis > Monodelphis domestica. The sequence continues at coordinate 284,179,316 of NC_077233.1, read as the reverse complement.
GGAGGTAGGACAACACCAAAAAGTGACCTGACACAAGCTACCCATTCAAGAAAATCCTTTTCATATTCAGAGGAAGTTCTTTCCACTTGGATTCATCTGGATCCTTGAAGTCCATAACAATTATCCGATAGGAGAATGAAGATTTGTCTTCAGGTGAAAACTGTCCCTTCATTGGTCACGTAATCATATTCTACTGCCTATCAATTTCACCCAATTCAGAATTCCTGTCATGCCATTGGATTCCTGCTATCGATCACAATACTACAGGCTGTTCACTGGGTCACATCCTTGTCTTATTGATAACAAGACATAGCGACCATCCCCAAACGACTCAGCTCCACTTTGGCTCCTCAGGAAATTCGGCACACCAAATATCCTCTGCTGGATCAGTCCCCACAATATGGCGGACTCGCTTCTGGTGAAGATTTCTGGATGATTTCGTGCCATCGCTTTTTCCATCTGGTTTGGGGCTGTGGTTGTAGAGCATCCCCTTTCCATTGTGCGCCCAGGCTATGCCACAGAATTGGACCCTTTCTAGAACATCTGGATGGTCCTTGGGTCCACCTGCTTTCATCCATTTTATCCATACCCAGTCTGGACCACTGCAGCTGAGACCACAGGCAAAGTATTCCCCATCTTCACTCAGTGCTTAGCCTCGAAGAGCCACAGAGCCAACCCTAGAAAGCTCATTTGGGTCAGGGAATGCCCCGGCCTCTCCCCCTGAGGAATCATGCAGGCATAACACCCTTTGCCTTTGTAGTCCTGTGTTATAGCAATGAAAATGCCGTTTTCCTTTTCTTGAAGTGGCAGCAATCCATGGGATACCATCTAAGTCAGTCATCCTTTCTCTGTATGAGCCTCTAAAGGGCATCGCTGGAGAGAGGGCACGTGATGGGATCTTGGGCCTCCACAAAAGCCTTTGTGTCTAGGTCTTCAGGCCAAACCTAGGGGTCACCTCCCAGCAGAGCTGGGGTGAGAGGGAAGGGGCTGCAGGGGCTACTCCCTGCACTGGTCAGTGGGGGAAGATGGTTCCTGAGCCAGAAGGCTGTCAGAGCAGGGAGCAGCTGGAGGAGCTAAAACATTACTTTTTAAGACAAATCAGGACCCAAGTTTGAAGATTTGTATCTGTACTTGCACGTCTCATCTTTTGTCCTTTTGTCCAATCCATGATATTCTAAGACGGAAGTCCCCAGCCTCGTACTTTCTCAATGGCTCATGCTGAGGAATTTACTTCTATTGGTTGGGGATTCTCCTTCCCTGCGAGATCTCTATTAGGACAAAATAGGACATTTATTCAATATCTCTATCAACGAGGAAGTTTTGAGTAGCGCAATTCACTTTGTTATAACTTTTTGTTCTTTAACTTGCATATAGACAGGAAAAAGGAAATATTTTGATATTTTAGGGTAGGAAACAAGCCCATTTGCCATTTGTATGCAGGTGCCACATTCTTCTGACACAAAATAAATGTGCATAAACTGAGGGAAGTGGGGACATTGCATTTCTTTTTAAATCAGGCATCTTTTCAGGGCAAGCAATTATCCAAATTATAAACTGTCAGTTCAAAGCACATCCCAAATCAGTTTTTAGTTATTATACCAATTTTATTAGTTTAGAGTTTTAATACTCTAATATTTTGAAATGCTCTCACTAGTAGCAAAATAAATATGAACAATAATAATTATTAAGGGCACAGCAGAATATAATATAATTGCTTTCATCTTTCAGTAGGAGATTCCCTTTGACTTTAGTGGAAGAAGGAAGGGAACTATGGATTGGAGAGGGAGGCAATGAAGGAAATGAAAGTCATTTTCTTTCCAACGTAAATGCTGGCCAAAAAATGAATTCCATGAAAATGCACAACCAGATAGTGGATGCTGTTTCCCATAGAGGATAGGACTACCCTGTTTACAATCCAATGAGCAACACTTTCCACAGGGGAAAAAAAAATCATCAACATCAGTTCTAGTTATTTTTGTTCAAGGACAAAATAATTTTTAAAAAATGATTAGGTGCAGAGGAGTACATACTTCAATGCTTATAAAAAGAAGATATTAATTAGGTGACCAGGAAGGTATCTTCAGGCATAATCACCTGGAGAGGTCCTTTGGGGAAAAAAAGCACAATTTTAGCCTACGTCGGGAGCATTCCTTCTCAAAGAAGCTGTTCCACAAATGAGTTAGATATCGGAGAGTAGACAGCACCCTTTTCAAGATAATTAACAGTCACTGCTCTACTTGAAAAACTTTCAAGAGGAAAGAAATACGGGAGAACAAGAGGATGACCGTATCCTATTTAGGAACCCCACAAGCGTACTTTGTAGAAATGGCTTAGAAGGACGATTCACAACTTTTAGAGATGAGATCAAACACAATTATTCTTGTTCTACAGAATGTGTACAGAAGGAAGGAAGCTTAGAAGATCAACTCCTCAGCATGGGGACAAAGACATAAAAATCACAGAAAGCGCGCTAATGACAGGCCCCTGGGAAAAGGCCTTCCAAGACAATGAATGAGCTGATTGAGCTCGAGAACTGATGGACGAGTTGTGCAGTGATTAGGTCTCTTTGTAACATGTACAATAGAAGAGGGTATCCTCCAGGTGACTTCTCTAATTTGCACCTGTTTTCCCAGAAGATGCTTAAAAAGATAGAAAGGAATAATAAAATGCAGGTGCATGTCCTTTCTTTGCATTTTTTTCTATCTGTTCTATTTTGCAAGAAAGAAGAAATAACAGAGGGAGAGCTGTCCTCCAAGTCTCTGGGTTATAAAAAGGATCAGAGGCGAAACTGAGTTTATCATTACTTTTTTTGAATCACATTTTGTATTTTTTCATCGTTGAATGAATCTGTAATCTTGATACACACAATCCTTTCAACTATAAATAGATTGCAATACATGCTTGCCTTCCATCTTTTGTGACTCTTGTTTATACCCATAAATCTGTATTCTTGCTGTATGTGATAGCACCAGCTCATGCTAATTAATTAATTAATTTATTTATTAACTTTTCAGTATGAGAACTTGGACATCAGAAATGAGAAATGACTAGAAATCATAATTTGATTGGTGTTGCTCATTGTGTAAATGTAAGAAAGTGAGAAAAATGTTAATAATGCAGAGAAAACTGAAGATTTTGTCCTCCCTTTTCAAATATTGGGTGGTTAAATATTTACGAGCACACCATTTGGTTCCTCCCCAAAGAAGGTGTTTACCAAAAATTAAAACAAAGTCCCTGCGCTCTTCAAGTTCATAATCCTTTCCTTAGAGACATTAGCAAGATACAAAACTGAATGGCTTTAATTTCACTCTCTGTCTCATGTGGCATCTTAAGATCTGGGAAGTTTTAATAAGCAGGGAAATGGTCAAAATAAAGATAAGGTCCCTAGTTCATAGATAGGATAATCAGTTCCTACATTAATCTGCAGGAGAATAAATTTAAATTTACAAACTGCTTGTTTTTGTCTCATTTGGAAGCCCAAAAGATAGGAGGAAATAAGAGTGAGACAACTAGCCCACTGGAAAATGACCCTCTTTATTTAGGACTTGATAAAAAGATTCATTTCCTGCTGGATGGAAGAGATAATTCTTTAAATCTAAAAGGTATCTTTGCTCATCTCAATAGGAAGCTTTCACTTTAAAAAAAAAAAGTATTCACTTGCAAATGTTCTCCCTCCTTTAAGTCTCTCATTCATTCAGAAAACAATAAATATGATATCCATTATTCATAAGAAGTCATGGAAAACTCTTTCACATCAGCCATATTGTGGGGTGGAGGAAAAAGGAAAATGCAGAAAGTTTAAAAATATTTCTATCTGCACTCAGAATTCATTATTTCTCTCTGTGGAAGAGGATGGCATTTTTCATCAAATCACTTTGATTTGTCATGGATTATTGATCAGAGAAGCACACCGGTGATTATCATGACAGCATCATCATTACCCAGTTGGAGTCCCTGTTCTTACCCAGGCATGGTGGCCCTTGTGCCCAGGTGGCTGCAACCACTAGCACCACTTTTGGTTCTTGAACTGTCACCAGGTAGCTCCTTGCTGCATTTGAACTGCTAATAACTTTGAGACTCAAAACTGTGTTCCCACCTAATCAATAGTCATTTGGAGACTTAGACATGAAATCAAACAAAATATAATTCTATAGTAATCGAATTTTAAAAAATCAAGCATAATATAGACTATATTAAAATAACATACTAGTAAGGTGATGAAATAATCACATCAGCAAACAGTAAATACACTAGGAATTTTATAGTCTTAGTATCTTTAAATTGTGAAATGGTAAAAATGTTGACTACCACTTGCAAAAGCTCATTTGTTCCTTACTCATAGTCTTATCAAGAATGCCTTCAGTTGATATATAAATTACTGTGACAAAGCATTTTAATTCATGGGAGGAAACTGGACATTTAATTTTGTAGTTATTCATTCTATAATTATTAATATCTATAATTTATTTTTGTATTTGTAATGACACTGATTTTTTTTCTTTTTGATGAATTTCTCAATTCACATATCTTGTACTTAGTCCCTAGTTAGTAACTTCACAGCCCTATTCCCTCTAGGACACATCTCTACTATACATACTCATCATAAAAACTGTTTTCCTTTTTTTAATTTTTGTACAATTTCATTTCCTTCATAAGTACACATGAAACTGGCTTTATGGCATCCGTTTGAGGTGGTTTTATCATGCTTCATGGAGAAAACAGTTTGCTATAATGCTTTCTTTGTCCAGTTTGGCTTTATTTTTGGCTTTTTTTTTTTTGCAATGAATTATCTGTTTATTCTCCTACTTCCATTTTTATCCTGGAAAGCATAAGAATTCTTTATAATTAAAATTTTTGCCTCATCTCTTTCTGAACCATGCTTTCTCATACATTTCTTCCCCTTCCCCCTTTTTTTCTACATTTCTGATGCGAATGCAGTGTTAGAGAAATTCTACAAAGATTTTGATTCTTTTCCAATCACTCAGTATCTGAGGATATGATGATATTATTTGAAAAGAATCAAAATCTTTATAGAATTTCTCTATTACTACATTCTCATCAATATACATGGATGAATAAACTACCGTTATTTAGTTGGTAGTTTTTTCAGATACCTATCAATTAGTACTGCCATATAAGTTCATCAAATATTTAATTGAATTAAAAAAAAAAAACATTTCTGTGGTGAATCTCCTCCTTTGTTCTTTAAGTAGTAATTGTGAGCCATCTTTTAAAGCTTTTCCACTGTTATAGAACGTTCTAGAGCCCACGTTCCATGGGGTTGACTTTTGAGAATCCAGAGTCATCTTAACACCATGATGAAGCATTGAAGGATGGTTTTGTAGATGCTCCTTTTTATATTTATATATTGGTTTCTATATATACCACATTCATTGATTTATTTTCATGCTCACTGTCAAAACAATTCAGCTGGGATTTTGAACATTAGCCATTTCCTGTCATCTAACATAAAATAGCTCAACAGTGCCACATTAGTCAGAGCTCATTCTGAATGCATTTTCACTCTCAAAACCATCCTAGGAGGAAAGGACCCTGATATATCATGATTCAATGACTAATTGAAAATAATATGATTTCAGTTTAGTTCAATCTTATAAATATCTAATAATAAAACTACATATTCTCATACACTGGGATCAATACATTAATTTAGTAATTAATGAGAAAATACTCTATCCTTTACTACATGGAAAAAAATTAAATATGACCATATTCATAATCAACTTGCATTCATTCAAATGATCTTATATTCTCTTCTAATAGGCAGACGAATAAACAGAAATGCCATCAAATTCCTACTAATATTACATATATGTATGCATGCACATAAATTAACATATATATGTATAGATATATGCCTATTTACAGGCACTCACATTGAAGAAGGTGTCCCAAAAGTCTTAGTGGCATTTTAAACAATTGCAACTTAAATGAGTATACATATACACACATGTACAGTTTATTAATAATTCAGATACAAATTATAATATATTCTTCAATCCTATTATATTGCATTATTTTCATTATTTTGTTAGTATCCTTTCTGTTTGTATTGCCTAAAGTAGATGGTGACAAATTTGAAAGGATAAAACTAAAAGAATAAAATAAGATGTAAATATAATTCATAAACTGCTTTGAGTCCCTAAATAACCTGTTGATTGCCAATTTGGGATGGTGATTTCTGAGACAGAGCAATTTTATATAATGAAATAACCTCTCTTTTTCATGAGTCAAGGAGAGCAAAAAGAGTCCTGAAGATTCATCAGCTACTGACACTAGTACTACCTCTGAATATTTCCTGGGTCTCTGGTTCCATCCCTGTCTCTGCCTATCTCTCTCTCTCTGTGTCTTTGTTTCTCTGCCTCTATCTGTCTGATTTTTTGTGTGTCTCTCTCTAACAACTCTTGTCTCTTTTCTCCAGAGTTTTTTTAAACCTCCTACAGTATAAGGTCTGTCTTCCAAGATAGATCCTCATTATGAGTCCTCTCTTCTTTGCATCCTCACCATAACAATTCTAGGAAATATCACTCCCAGAGCCTTTAGAGAAATGTGCCTCCTTTGAGTCCAACCTTGACAGAACTGGTACACATTATCAATTTTATGGCAAGGGGTAGCTAGGTAGTTGAGTAGATCCAGTACCAGGCCTGGATTTTGGAAGATCTCAATTCAAATTTGACTTCAGACACTTCCTAGCTATGTGACCCTGAGCAAGTCTCTTAACCCCATTTGCTTAGCCTTTGCCTTTCTGTGTTAGAGTTGTTATTGAGATTTTCTGTACTTAATAAGGGGTTTAAAATAGTTCAAGACATCAAAACAGCTAAATTAAACCTTCACATATATATATATATATATATATATATATATATATATATATATATATATATATATATATACCAAACAAAGGATCACAGATTAAGCACCCCAGAATTCATCTAAAGTTCAGATGTTACCTTCCCTAACCATTCTATTTTACAAATGAGGAAATGGAAGCCTAGAGAGTTTAAGTGACTTGCTTGAGGTCACATAGATGCCAAATAGAGGTAGGATATGACATTAATTTCAATGTTCCCAGTGGACTAGAGAACGTAAGTAACAAAAAAGTAGAACCAATTTTTTTTCTATTTACCATTTTACCTTTCTCACTTATAGTATATGAAGTACTAATATAACATGCTGATGGAGAGTTAGGACATAATGTTGTATCACACTTTCTCTTGTGGAAACCACCTTTATCTGATGATCTTAAGGCAAATACCTATCTTTTTTCCTTTTATATACAGATATGAGTCACATGAAAAACCTGATGAAAGCCTAGACTTTTTCTCTAATCATCATGTCCTCTCAACTCTCTCCAAAATAATAATATAGTCAATAAGTCTAGGACATCACTAATTCTCCAATCAGTAACTCCTAATGTGCTTACTTAGCATTCCTCCTCCCACTCTCTGACAGTTCTGTACAAGCTAACGCACAAATTTGTAACTGAGCTCAACTTTATGACCCAAATAATTCAATATTTTCCCTCCACCCCTCCAAAGCTTAAGGGAAACAAGAGGCAATAACTTAAAGTTGTGGCCAGCATATTATTTCTTTTTGATGTAATAGTACTAAGGTAGAGAACAAAGTAGCACAGGAACTGTTGCGGGATGTGTTTCACACTCCACCAAGCCTATGGGAAGGCCTAGGATCCAGCAGAGGCAAGATCTTTCCCTCCCTAAATGATTGACAAAATAGAAAAAAAAAAAACTCAAACCCTGTTGGAAAAACTCACCACAGAAACAACAAAAGGGAGTATGAATGTTTGTGAATGCAAATTACCAGGACATTCTGGAAGAACAGAATCAAAAAAACAATGACAGTATGAGAAAAATATTATTTTTATCGAAGAAAAACTTATTGGTCTTGAAGACAGGTCTTGCTGAGACAACTCAAGAGTTATAGGTCTTCAAAACATATTAGGTCAAAGATTATTAAAATTATAATGCAAGAAGTAAATAAAAAAGAAAAACTTTCCAGCACATATGAACACAAACAATTAAAAAAATATACAGATCACTTCCAGGAAACAAATATGTGCCCCAAACTCCCAAACACATGTTTTGTGGTGAAATTTAAAAATTCCAAAGACAACAAATTCTGCAAATCATCAGGTGAAAAACTTTCAGATATAAATGAAAGGACATTTAACAAGACTATTCTATATGCATCATAAACCTGAATTGGAAATGGAAGTGAAATAATATGTTCTGATAATATTATTTATAGCAACAGAAATATTGTTTGAAGAATGGCTTGTGTATAGTCACCTCCAGAGAAAGAACTGATAAAGAGGAATAAACAAGACACAGGCAGATAAATAGATAGACAAATAGACAGATAGATAAGTAGGTAGGTAGATAGATAGATAGATAGATAGATAGATAGATAGATAGATAGATAGATAGACTGATAGATAGATAGATAGATAGATAGATAGATAGATAGATAGATAGATAGATAGATAGATAGACTGATAGATAGATAGATAGACTGATAGATAGATAGATAGATAGATAGATAGATAGATAGATAGATAGATAGATAGATAGGTAGAGATGGATAGATAGATGGATAGATAGACTGATAGATAGGTAGAGATGGATAGATAGATGGATGGATGGATAGATAGATAGAGATAGATAGATAGATAGACTGATAGATAGATAGGTATATGGATGGATGGATAGATAGATAGAGATGGATAGATAGATGGATGGATGGATAGATAGATAGATAGATAGATAGATAGATAGATAGACTGATAGATAGATAGATAGATAGGTAGAGATGGATAGATAGATGGATGGATGGATAGATAGATAGAGATAGATAAATGGATGGATGGATAGATAGAGATAGATGGATAGATAGATAGATAAATAGATAGATAGAGATAGATAGATAGAGATAGATAGAGATAGATGGATGGATAGAGATAGATAGATAGATAGATAGATAGATAGATAGATAGATGATAGAATAATCAATTGATACCTTCTCAAATGAGGGGAAGAGAGGGAGGGAGTAATCTGGGTATTATAATGAAACAAATTTAAATTAAAAAAAAGGAGGAAAGGAACCCTGTGTGTAACCTAAAGTGACCTGTTTTGCCAATCTAACCCTATTCCTTAACACAAAAAGATAGCTATTTGCTCTATGTGTGTTTAATTCCTTGAAAGAAAACTATACCTGAACGAATTATTTTCTTTTCAAATACCCTAGACAATTATATGTGTGTGTATGTGTGTGTGTGTGAATTATTACTGATGTAATACCCTCAATTGCCTCTTTCAAGAGAGGGTACTGAGAAATTGAAGGAAGTGGGCTAGATTTTGGTTTTATTTGGACAGGGACTACTAATTTAAGTAGACCCAACATCAGAAGATGATGTAGCACAGAAAGACTCAGGTATATCATTTGGAATTTGAACAGTGAGAGGTTCCTGTAAGTCCTGAGTGAATGAAAGAAGAACCAGGAGCAAAGTTAAGATTTCTTCTGGCAACTCTAATGAGATAGAGCCACTAGGAGAGCAATGTATCGTGGCTCTCAATTTGCATTGTAAATCTATTTCCAGAATATTTATAGGGAATCCAGGCATCAAAGGAAAGAATGCTATACTGACAAGGGTCCCACAGACACCATCCAAGGGGAAAGCTTTGGAACCTTTAGGAGCGTACCCAATATCTCCACTACATTTATTGAGCCAATGGAATTGAAATCTGAATCAGGTGTGCTCCTCAATACAGACCTGGAGGCTCCTGTGTCCAGAAGATAGTCATAATAGGAGTTATCAACCTTTAAAGTCACATGAGGTTTCATCACTATGGGGGGGTGCAGTGAATGGGAATAACAGGTAGTAAGATAGGGTCCTTTGATTCCTGTGTTCCCCACCCCCCCACTGTGATAGAGACATGAGAGAGAGGTTTTGCAGGACTTTGTGGACCAAGATGTAAAAGCCAGGGTTCCAATGGAATATCCCCGGGTTAGTGGCAGTTTGAGCTGATGGGGGAGGGGTTTTTGAACTTTGTCCCTGACTGGGAGACACACTCTCTCTCCCTCAAGGTTTGAAGCTGTCTGAAAGACCTTTATGAAGCTGACTTGGTTTTTGGACTTTGTCTCTGGCTCTGAACAGTGGAAGCTGATCAAGGAGAGGCTTTTGAGTTGGTGGTCTATAAGAAAGTTGAGCTGGCTAGGAGAAAAGGAGAGACTTTGAACTTTGTTTCTTTCTGGAGTTAAGTTGAGAGATCACCTAGACTAAATTTGTGAAGAAGAAAGAAGATTTTGAACTGCTATTGTCCTCCATCTGTCTAACTGTCTAAGAGCCACACTTGTGACTCCCCAAACCCTCAATTTTAAATCATTTAGATTAGGGAAATTCCTCATCCCTCTTACCTCAATTTCCCATCCTGTTATCCCAATAAACCCCTTGACTGAGAAAGCAATTAGAGTATCTTTATAGTTCACTCAGGAGGGAGGGAAGGAGCCAAAGGCTTCAAGGAAGATTAGGGAGGTGAGAGAGGCAAGGGAGGGAGTGAGGGAGGAAGGAGGTTAGGAAGTAGATTGATCCATCAGCAATCAATAGGAATCAGTAGGAAAACCCCAGAGAAAACCCCAGGGCAGTCCCTTACAGGCAATCCTGTGTGCCAGCATCCCTCATCATTTCTGTTCTACCCCCTTTACCAATAAGCAGCCTCAGGTCCCTCTAGGCAGCCCTCTCTAGACACAGCCAGCCGGAGAACAACAGTCATTGCTGAAGAAACAGTTTCCAGTCAGTTTACCATTCTCTAAACAGCTCTAATGGGTAAAGAACTGGCATGATATGACATCGACATTGCAGCCCTAAGCGAAACACGCTTACCAGAAGAGGGATCACTCAGCGAACCCACCACTGGATACACCTTCTTCTGGAAAGGTAGAGCCTCAAATGAAGACAGAATCCACGGTGTTGGCCTGGCCATCAAGACCAGTTTGCTCAAACAGCTGCCAGACTTGCCTGTGGGCATCAGCGAGAGGCTCATGAAGATCTGTTTGCCTCTCAGCAAAGACAGGTATGCCACAATCATCAGCACATATGCCCCTACACTGACCAGCACAGAGGAGACCATTGAGCAGTTCTACTCTGACCTGAGTGCCGTCCTGCACTCAGTGCCCACCAATGACAAGCTGATACTACTGGGAGACTTCAACGCCCACGTTGGCCAGGACCATGAAAGATGGAAAGGAGTGCTCGACAAACACAGAGTGGGCAAAATGAACAACAACGGCCTACTACTACTCAGCAAATGCTCAGAGTTTGAACTCACCATCACGAACACTGTGTTCAGAATGGCGAACAAATATAAAACAACATGGATGCACCCACCATCAAAACAGTGGCATCTCATTGACTATATCATTGTACGCCAGTGAGACATCCAGGATGTACAGATCACCAGAGCCATGAGAGGAGCTGATTGCTGGACAGACTACTGATTGGTTAGAGCGACTCTTCAAATGTGCATTGTGCCTGGCCATCCAAAACGCGCCCAGGCAGTTTGCGCATTTTAAAACTTGAGTCATCTTAGAGACCCATTTTATTTGCAAACATTCCAGTCCTGCCTGGACGATAAGCTGTCTGCCAAGGGACCACTCACTGGAAGCTCAACCGAGAAATGGAACCAGTTCAGAGAAGCAGTGAAGGAAACATCAAAGGCAGTCCTAGGCCCCAAACAACGCAACCACCAGGACTGGTTCGACTATTGAAGACCTATTGAGCAAAAAGAACAAAGCCTTTATGGAGTGCAAAATAACCCAAACTCTGCTCCTAAAAAGGACAGATTCAAGTCTCTCCAAGCCACGGCACAGTGTGAGATCAGGAAGATGCAAGACCGATGGTGGGAAAAAAAAGGCAGAAGAAATCCAGTACTTTGCTGATATGAGAAACTACAAACATTTTTCAGTGCCCTCAAGACTGTCTATGGGCCATTAAAACCCAGCACCACTCCCTTGCTATCATCTGGCGGTGACACTCTCATAAAAGATAAAAAAGGCATCAGCAACAGGTGGAAAGAACACTTCAGTCAGCTTCTCAACCGACCCCCTTCAGTCTACCAAAGCGCCCTTGACCAGATCCCCCAAAACTGCTCCATTGAACAACTTGACGTCCCTCCTTCAATAGAGGAAATCCAAAAAGCCATTAAACAAATGAGTGCAGGCAAGGCACCCGGTAAAGACGGGATCCCAACCGAGGTGTACAAGGCCTTAAATGGAAAGACTCTCCAGGCATTCCACATAGTGCTGACCAGCATATGGGAAGAGGAAGACATGCCCCCAGAACACAGAGATGCCTCCATCTTAGCCCTATACAAGAACAAAGGTGCACGAGTAGCCTGTGACAACTACAGAGTCATCTCACTACTCTACACTGCTGGAAAGATCCTTGCCCGTGTTACACTCAACAGACTCCTGTCATCTGTTTCAGAGCAGAACCTGCCTGAATCACAATGTGGCTTCTGACCAAATCGCAGCACCATTGACATGGTCTTCACGGTGAGGCAAATGCAGGAAAAATGCCTTGAGCAGAACCTGAGTCTCTACATTGTCTTCATAGACCTGACAAAGACATTCAACACAGTGAACAGGGACGCATTGTAGGTGATCCTCAGCAAGCTCGGTTGCCCAGTAAAATTCGTCAAACTGATCTAGCTCTTTCATGTCGACATGACAGGGGAAGTCCTATCTGGTGGAGAGAATTCCGCTTGCTTCAACATCTCCAATGGCGTGAAATAAGGCTGTGTCCTTGCTCCGGTACTATTCAACCTATACTTCACCCAAGTATTACTACATGCTGTGATGGATCTAGACCTGGGCGTCTACATCAAATACCGACTGGATGGCTCACTATTTGACCTTTGCCGCCTGACTGCAAAAACAAAAACAACAGAGAGACTCATCCTGGAAGTTCTCTTCGCAGATGACTGTGCTCTCATGGCCCACCAAGAAAATCATCTCCAAACCATTGTGGACAGGATCTCTACAGCAACAAAACTGTTTGGCCTGACTATCAGCCTCAGCAAAGCAGAGGTGCTGTTCCAACCTGCACCAGGGAGGCCAACAAACCAGCCATGCATTACAATCGACGGCACGCAGCTTTCTAACGTCAACACCTTCAAGTACCTGGGCAGCACCATCGCCAATGACGAGTCCCTAGACCACGAGATCAATGCCAGGATCCAAAAGGCCAGCCAGGCACTCGGGCGGCTGCGCTCCAAAGTCCTCCAACAGAGAGGTGTAAGCACTGCGGCGAAGCTCAAAGTGTACAATGCAGTGGTCCTCAGCTCGCTCCTGTATAGTTGTGAGACATGGACACTGTACCGGAAGCACATGAAACAGTTGGAGCAATTCCACCAATGCTCCCTCCGGTCAATCATGAGGATCCGATGGCAGGACCAAATCACCAACCAGGAAGTCCTCGACAGAGCCAACTCCGCCAGCATCGAAGTCCTGGTCCTCAAAACCCAGCTACGATGGTCTGGACACGTCATCCGCATGGACCCACAGCGAATACCAAGACAGGTATTCTATGGTGAACTGTCAGCTGGACTCAGGAAACAAGGCCAACCAAAGAAAAGATTCAAGGATCAGCTAAAGTCCAACTTGAAGTGGGCTGGCATTACACTAGAGCAACTAGAACTCGCTGCCTCTGACAGAAGCAGCTGGCGAACCCACATAACATTAGCATAACATGCCGCCACCACATTTGAAGATGAACGACGTCAACGTCTTGCCGCTGCGCGTGAACGCGGACACAATTGCACCTCCCGTAACAACTGGCGTCCCATGCTCCATGTGCCACAAACACTGCACCTCAGTCTTTGGACTACAAAGCCACATAAGGGTACATCAATAGATGAAAATGCACAAAGACAATTGCCATTCTCGGTCACTGAGAGACTACCACTACTACTATTCAAGCAGTAAAAGTTTCCTTCAGTTTACTATTTTATTTCACCACACACACACCTTTATAATCTTTGGGTATTTCCTTGGGCTTCCCCCTGAAGGGCATTAGCACCCTGATTAGTTCAGGGAAAACCTCTACTTAAAATATACTGTTCAGGTGTCATTTTGTTTGAGTTATCAATTATTTGATTTAAATTTCTAGAAAAGCTATCAATAATAACATTAGAATTTCTAAATTTATTATTGTAATTATCATTTCTATCTTTTTTTCCCATTGATTACTATTTCTGATTACCTGGAAGAAATTTCTAAAATTCAACATTATGTGGCCCTTCTTTCCACAGAAGTGGCAGGTAAGTGATCAATAATTAGGTTCTTAGAGAGGGGCAAGTGACACTGTTTGAGTATCATGCCATTTTTCTTGTTCATCAGTTCTTTAATTAAAAGATTTTTAATACTTTTTGGATCTTTTCTAGTAGATAATTAGTTTTTGATTATTTTCTTTATTACCTTTGAAGGCATAAGAAGCAGTTACCCTCAATTCATAAATGTCCATTTCAGGCCACTTTGGACAATGTGTTTTAAAGTAATCTTGGACTACTGTGGAATAGTTGTTTTCAAAATGTCTTTTTATATGTCTAATATTTCTTTTTGAGGAAATATCAAGGTCTAGGTGGCTACCTGCCAGTTCAATGAGCTTATCTATAAATTGGGAGGGTGTATCATAATCATATTGTTTCAAGAATTTGAATTTAGTCCAACCATCAGGTCTGTCTGAACACTCCCTCATTGCTCTTGGAATGGTATCCCTAGCACGTTGTAGTTGCATATGTTCATTGTGATTGTTATTGTCCCAGTGAAAATCTACAGGTGGCCAGTGTGGTGCATTGTGCCCTCAGACCTTATTAACATGAGAGATGATCTTACCCCTCTCATGTTCTGTCAAAAAGGCATGGAACAATTGTTCAACATCCTTAAAAGAAGGATCAAAATGAAAGAATATGTTGGCCACTTTTTGTGACAAGTTCATCTTCATAAATGGAAACATCTAATTAAAATTCCTTAATACCCTGGAATGTGAAAGGTCAAATGTTGTCTTAATGTAAGACATCCCCATTTGGTGCTAATGTGGGCACTTCCCTTAAGGGGAAAATGTATCATAGGAATCAGTCAGTGGTTGTTGTTTTCTAGGAGGTGTCTGTGAGGATACTGAGGTAGTACAAGTAGGAACCTGTATGGTAGGAGAATGAGGTTTCTTATGTCTGAGATGGATTGTGAGGTGGGAGAAGCAATAGGGCAGGAAGGGGCATCAGGAGAACAAGCCGGAGAGGGAGTTTTAGCCAGGAGTTGCTCAAAATAAGAGAGGATATTGTCTATTCAAGACACATGAGAAGAGTCTGTTTGTATTTCAGGAGAAATGAGATTTTCCTCTCTGAGTAGTTTGGGAACAGGCTCATAAATATTTGAATTAGACATTTGAATGGGATCCTACTTTTCTATTTGATTGTGTGAAGAGTGTTTGAAATTTTCCATTTGAAGTTTACTGCTACTTGTATTTTTGCTTGCAATTCTTGATTTTCAGCCCTTTGCATCTTAATATTAATGACTAGGAAAAGAATAATTCCAAGCAGCATTAGTAAAATGAGTCATTTGGGAACCTTAATGTTTTCCAATTTGACAAAATTCAAAAGGCTTTCTTGTAGAGAAGTGATCATGTGTTTCTGCTTTTATTCTCTACAATGATATAGTACAGCTATCTTGGATTTTTTTCTTTAGTTGCTATATGTATATATATATATATATATATATTTTTTTTTTTGTTTGTTTGTTTTTCATTATTGATGCTACCCTTAGGTAGCAGAAAGGTATCTAATAGTGGGAGAGACAGAGGATGCTTTAAAATGACAGAACCAGGAAATCAGCTCCTGGAGGAGCCTGATTAAGGTGTAGCACTTTCCTCCTTCCTTCACTAAGATAAGGCTAGATAACCTTAATGGAGTCTGGACCTGACCAGACTGGTGAATCAACTCCTCTCAAACTTTTTATTTTTTGAAAAGGATGAAGAAAAGAGCAACTTTTAATCCAGTGGTCAGAGACAGTACCATTGATGACACTTTCATGGAAGAAGAGTAATATTCTATAATAGAAGATGGAAACATTACACAGAAGGTAGATAATTTGTAGGGATTTGCTGCTTAATAGAAGTGGAATCAGAGCTTGTGAGGTCAATCCAAAATTATAAGAATGGGAGGGAATGAAATCAGTAAGATTTCATGGGAAATAGATAAAAAGACCATTGAGATGGTAAAGATAAATAATGAACTTCAAAATCAGAATCAAAGAAAAATTATTACCAAGGGGTAATATGAGCAGAAAATAATTTTTCTTAGAGTGAAGCACAAGCAAAAAAAGGGGATCAGAGTCCAAGATCTCTGAAGCAATAATAAAGTCTGTTTGGATGTGGGACCCCTACATTAGGTAATTTCATTAGGAATAACCAGGTGAAAGGAGGAGTAAATAAGCAAAAGTATAAAGAAGAAATCCACTTTTGAATTTCTTATTTTCCCTGGTCTTGAGCCAGGTTTTGAATCTCTAAGGAAGTTTAGATTAAAAGCTTTTCCTTTTAAACCAATTAAGTTATTGAATGTCTGTGTAGTTTGTGAATTTTATTTAGATCCTCTCATTCCTTTGACATGCAATGATTATTAGTCATCCAATTAACTGAAAGTAGTGTAGTCTGTCTGCAAGAGGGCATGTCACTGGAGAGAGATAAAGAAGAATACAGAATGTTGGTGTTTAAGAAGCAGGATTTTTTTTTTTGTATATTCCTGATTTTGAAGAAACTTAATAGGTTTTTTTCTAAGATGATTATTTGTTCTTCTAAGAAATTGGTCTTTACTTTGAGTTATTTCTCTTTTTCTTTTTAATTATTACTTATTGTAAACACTTTTTAAAGTTTTGAGTTTGAAATTATCTCCCATATTTCACCCCCTTCCCTAAGCAAACAATATATCAATTATCCATATGAAATTGTGAGAAACATTTCCACAAAAGCCATAATTTTTTTAAAAAGCAAGAAAAATAAAATGATAAAGTTATACTTCAGCTTATAATCAGAGTTAATCCATTCCTTATGTGAAGACAGTAGCATTTTTTCCAACATGAATTCTTTGGAATTGTCTTAAATTATTGTATGGTTCAGAGTAGCCAAGTGTCTCACAGTTGATTATTATTACAACATTGTTGTTAGTGTGCACAATGACTTTCAGATTCTTGCTTCATTTTGCATAAATTCATAGAGTTCTTGCCATGTTTTTTTTCTGAACCTACCTCCTCATCATTTCCTATAGCACAATAGCACTCAAACACAATCATATGCCACTCTTTGTTCAGCCATTCACCACTTGATGTATAACCCTTCAATTTACCATTCTTTCCCACTTCAGTAAGAGTTGCTGTAAATATTTTATTACACATAGGACCTTTTCCTTTTATCTCTTTGGACTATATACTTGGCAGAAGTATTGATGGGTGCAAAGAAATGCACAATTTTATTGCTCTTTGGGGATAGTTCCAAATGTTTGAAACAGTTCACATTGCCACCAACAGTTCATCAGTGTATTTTTTCCCTCATTCACTCCAGCATTTGAAATGTTTGATAGGTAAAAGATAGTACCTCACATTTTTTTCTTTGCATTTTTCTAATCTATATTGATTTAAAACAGTTTTGAGACTTTTTGTAGCTGTTTACACACTGTTGGCTTTATCTGAGTTTGTGTCTTGGTCTTCCCTGACATTATTGGAATTTTATATGTGCAAAATATTTTTTATTGATGTTTGCTGATTTTCCAGCTTTTTTTTTTTACTTTGAACTTTATGGTAAACTTGGGTTTGCTTACCTGAGATTAGGACAGCATTATTCCAAGCTTCAGTCTTTTTCATACTACTGATTTCAGGGGTAGTTCTGGGAATCTAAAAATTTTTAGTGCTTTTGAGATGATGTGATACTTGGAGAGGTATACTCATTGCTCCCCTGGTTGTCCTACGGTCCTTAACAAAGAAGGACTGTTGGTCCTATGAAGCCATAACACTAGGCCTTTTCATAGCTATGGGATTGTTATCAAGGCCTCTGATCCCTTAAATCTGATCAGAAATGCTCTTCAGCTCTGAAGCTGTAACCCTGTAACCCAGAACAATGCCTTGGCAAAAGAATTGCCAATCAGTGTCAGCTGTGTTCAGTGCCAAAAAATAGTTCTCTGTATTCCCTTTCCAATAACTGTGTTCCAAGAGTGATAGTTAATAGATTCATGCCAACTGAGATGGAGATCCTATGAAATGTCAAAAGAGGAATTCAAATATTTTATATTTATATTCTTTTTTTCCCCTCAAGGGAGATGGATTAATGAAACATAGAAAGCATGCTAATTTAATTTCCAGATGATTCTTAAGATATTTTTTTCTAATATTTGACAATACTTATATTGAGACATGGAAAATCATCTGAAATTTCAAAGGGTTTTATGAACATAGTTTTCATTTCTGGGGGAAACAGTTTATTTATCCTGTTTTCCTTACATGTGATGAAAGCATTTTTACCCACAAATCACTTGTTTTCTTCTCTCCTGCCAGAACAGTATCTTAGTAGAAGTCTTTTGCTGAAACATCCATTCTCCCCAACTACACTGCCATGATTGTTTTATTGCATTTATTCTAAGTACCAGAATTATATATATATGTATATATATATATATATATATATACATATAAACTTAATGCCAGTCACTAAAAAAAATATTGCCTTGAAGTCTCTCAAGCAGTAGGAAGACATTAACTTCAGAAATTGATTTGTGGGACACAATTATTATAATTGTAGTTTTGTGCCTTGAATTTACAATATAAAATAAGGGCATTTAATATCTATCCACCACTACCACCTCCACTACTACTAATACAACTACTATTACTACCATGATTATTACCACTACTACTACCTCTAATACCATTACTACTATAACTACTACCTATGTACACACATACTCATATATATCTTTGTCATATAGAAATAGATATATTTTAATATATGCATATACATAGACATTTGCATATATATTATATACATATATAAGATCAGAAATAATTTATTACTCAAAAACTTTAGTATTTATTTTGTACCTTCTAAGTCTAAACTTTCTAAGATTTCATTTTTAAGCACATTTGGAGAAGATGGACTCTAGACATATGCCTGGGTTTATTTTGTTTTGCCTCCAATCTTTTTTAAATTAATACTAATCTCAGATATATTTGAATTTCAGCTATAGAACCTAAATGTAACAGAAAGAAATGGATTGCGAAGGATAGACTTGTTGAAGGAGAATAATGTATTTTCAATAAAGGAGAAGTTATATTATTTATACTCACTAAAAAAGGAGAAAAAAAAACCTTTTCCTAATATACCTGTATTCTTCTGGGAATATAGAGTTATCATGGTACAGTGGAAAAAGACCAAAGGATTTGGAGCAAATGACTTTAGATTTAAACCCTCCCCTAGATATTTAATAGTTGTATGATGGCTACAAGACACTTAGTACCTTCAGGCCTCACTTTTCTTCACTTATATAAAAGCTTGGACTCAATGAACTTTAAGATACCTGACAGCAATAAATCTATGATCACATCTTTCTTGAATTCAAAATGTAAGAACTTTCCCTTCTGTATAGTTGGGACAACACAAATTGATAGAGTAACACAAATAATATTTTTAAATTTTAAAGATAGTGTGCCTAAAACTCAGTATCTTTGAACATTCCCTTTTCATTTCCTGTTCATTAAAAGTCTACCATTGCTGGACTTATGGGGGTAAAGCCAAGATGGAGAAGTGAAGCAGAGCTGCTCAGAGTCACCATGAGGATACTCTCTGACAAAGATTAAAATATCACCACAAAACAAATACAGGAGTGAAAGGAAAAAAAAAAACTAACAACAAGAAGATAGTGAAACAACTTTAAAGAAAAGAAAAAAACAAATAGTTAGGCAGAGATCATGTGGGGAACTGGGGCGAGAAGAAAGCAATGCCAGCAAAAGGCTAAAACAAGGAAGGAAATTACATTCTGTTAAAGGATACTATAATCAATGAAATATCAGTACCAAAGGTTTATGCATCAAATGGAATAGGATCCAGATTTCTAAAGGATAAATTAAAGAATATCATGGAGGAAATAGAGAGTAAAACCATATTAGTGGCTGATCTCAAACATCCCATTTCAGAACTAGACAAATTGAACCAAAAATAAATAAGGAAGAAGTAAGGGAAGTGAATGAAATGCTAGAAAAATTAAAGTTAGATATCTGGAAAATATTTAGTAGGAATAAAAAGGAATATACCTTCTTCTCGGCAGTACCTAGTACTTATAAAAAATATCAACCATGTACTAAGGCATAGAAATATTTCCAACAAATGCAGAAAAGCACAAATAATAAATACAACTTTTTCAAAGCAAAATTTGCTAAAAATTATACTTAATAAGAGTCTATGGAAAGGCAAATTTAAAAGTAATTAGAAACTAAATCATCTAATTCTTCAAAACTGGTGGGTCAAAAAAGAAATCAGAAACATCACTGCCTTCATTAAAGAGAATGACAGTGAGGAGACATGCTATCAAAATGTATGAGATTAGAGCCAAAGCAGTACTTAGGGGAAAATTTATATCTCCAAGTGCCTATAGGAACAAAATACAGAGGGAGGAAATCAATGATTTGGGCTTTGAGAGAGAGAGAAATAACAAAGGAAAGATTTTTGCAAGTAGAAAGTAGCAAAGGAAAGGTTTGTAGGAGAGTCTGTTCACACACATAGAGAACTGAAAGAGCAGTTCCAGAATCTACGGAAGGGATAAAACAGAGAAGCTGAAGGAGTTGGAGATCCATTGTTCCTGTAGACCAAGGAGAGCAGAGAGATTACTGCCTGTCTGACATTTTGTCTATGCCTGAAGGAGGTAACTTGCCTTTCCCTATTGAAACCCAGAGGTTCCTGTGTTTCCTGCCATTGAGAGATTCCTGAGATAATTTCCATCCATTTTCAGTTGACATCTCCCATGATCCTGTGAGCTTCTGTATTTCTGAGAGATCCTGACTGTGTGTGTGTGTGTGTGTGTGTGTGTGTGTGTGTGTGAGAGAGAGAGAGAGAGAGAGAGAGAGAGAGAGAGAGAGAGAGAGAGAGAGAGAGAGAGAGAGAGAGAGAAAGAAAGAGAGAGAGAGAGAGAGCTGCCAAGAACCAGTAACCTGCCAGTGAGGACAGCCCAGCCATCTTGGTCTTTGGCCTCTGGCCGTGGAGGATGGACTCATCACTGTTCTAGCTATCTCATCCTAATAAACTGTTTACTAGTCTATCAACAGTTTGTGGACCTGTAAATCAGGGTAGTTTGTTAGTTGATTTGGTAGAGTGAGGTAGTGTAGGAATAGTGTAGCCTACAGATCTATGAAGACAGTCCGTGAGGACCTGTAGAGGGTTTTGGGTGGAGAAACAATAGTATTAAGCTTAGGGACTCCTTATCCCTGATCCTCATCATTTCTTTTTACCTTAATATGAATAAACATAAGTTTCTATTTTACAAAAAAATTCAGTTAGCTTTTAACCTGGTAAGCTACTTCTTGGGCCTACACAGGCCTGAAGCCCTAGTTGAGTAATATCCTAAACTGTGACACCATTAAGACTACAACCCCATCTGTCTATCCTATTCACATATTTCAATTTTCAACTTTAAAAAATTAGGAAAAGCAAAAGTAAAAATTTCCAGATAAAAACTGAATTGTAAATCCTAAAAAATAAAGGAGAAATTAATCAAATTGAAAGTAGAACTATTGAACTAATAAATAAGACTAGGAGATGGTACTTTGAAAAACAATAGATAAAGTACTAGTTAATCAAATTAAAAAAGAAAACAGAATCAAATTAACAGTATCAAAAATGAAAAGGTTAATCTCACTTCTAATGAAGAGGAAATTAAGGTATTCATTAAGAATGATTTTGGCCAATTATATGGTAATAAATATGATAATCTAGGTGAAATAGTTGAATATTTACGATTATACAAATTGCCTAGATTAACAAAAGAGGAAATAGAATACATAAATAATTCCATCTAAGAAAAAGAAAATGAGTAAGTCATCCAGGAACTTTCTAAGAAAAAATTCCCAGGTCCAGATGGATTCACAAGTGAATTCTACTAAACATTTTCAGAACAACTAATCCCAATACTCTAACATTATTTGACAAAATAACCAAAGAAGGAGTCTTACCAAATTCTTTTTTTATGATTCCAATATGGTACTGATTCCAAAGCCAGGAAGACCAAAAACAGAGAAAGAAAACTTCAGACCAATCTCTTTAATGGATATAGATGCAAAAAAAAACTTTAAAAATATACTAGCAAAAAGACTTCACCATGTTATGGCAAGGAAGGATTATTCATTTTAACCAAGTTGGATTTATACAAGGAATGCAAGGATGCTTTCATAACAGGAAAACCATTCACTTAATTGACCACATAAATAATCACACCAACAGAAATTATATGGTTAGCTCAGTGTATGCAGAATAAGTCTGTGACAAAATACAACACTCATTCCTATTGAAAACACCAGAAAGTGTAGGAATAGATGGGCTCTTCGTCAAAATAATAAACAATATATATATATATATATATAAAACCATCAGCAAGCATCATCTCCAATGGGGACAAGTTAGAAGCCTTCCCAATAAAATCAGGAGTGAAGAAAGGATGCCAATTATCACTGCTATTATTTAATATTGCACTAGAAATGTTAGTGGTAGCAATTAGAGAAGAAAAACTAAATGAAGGGATTAAAAAGGCAGTGAGGAGACTAAACTATCACATTTTGCAGATGATATGATGATCTGTTTAAAGAATCCTAGAAAACCAAATAAAAAGCTAGTAGAAATAATTTTTAAAAAATTAGAAAATTTGCAGGATACAAAATAAACCCACTTAAATCATCAGCATTTCTCTATATTTCCAACACAACTCAGCAGCAAGAATTATAAAGAGAATCTCCATTTAAAAACATTCTAGACAATATAAAATATCTAGGCATCTATTTTCTAAGACAAACATAGGAATTTTATAAACACAGTTAAAACATTTTCCACATAATTAAAACAACAACTAAATAATTGGAAAAATATTAATTGCTCATTGGAAGGACAAGCTAATATAATAAAAATGTTAGTCTTACCCAAATTCATTTACTTATTCAGTGCCATACCTATCAAACCCCAAAAAACTTTTCTTATAGAATTATAAAAAGTATATTAACGTTCATTTGGAGAACAAAAAATCAAAAATATCAAAGGAAATAATGAAAAATTGTGAAGCATGGGGACCTAACAGTACCATTTCTTCAACTGTTCTATAAAGTAGTGGTTATCAAAACAATATTTTGCTATATCAATGGAATAGATTAGGGTTAAATGACATCAGCAAGGTAGTGTTCAGTATGCCCCCATGTCCCAGATTTTCTTTGACAAAAACTGCTAGGAAAAATAGAAAACAGTAAGGGAAAAATTAGGTCTAAATCAACATCTTACACACTACAAAATGGGAAAAATGACTTAAATATAGGAAATGAAACCATGAATAAATTAGGTGAACATAAACAGGCATACCTGTCAGATCTGTGGGAAAGGAAGTAATTTAATATGAAACTGGAGATATAGAAAATTAAAAATGTACAATGAATGATTTTGATTACATCAAATTAAAAAGGTTTGGTACGAACAAAGCCAATGCTACCAAAATTAGAAGGAAAGCAACAAACTGGGAAAAAATCTTTAAAACAAAACTCTGACAAAGGTTTAATTTCCCAAATATATAACAAACTAAGTCAAATTTACAAAAAATAATCAAGCCTTTCTCCAATAGATAAATCATCAAAGGATAAAGGATATGAATAGGCATTTCTCAGATAAAGAAATAAAAACTATTAGTAAGCACATGAAAAAGTGTTATAAATCCCTCCTGATTTGAGAAATACAAATTAAAAACAACTCTGACATATGACCTCACACCTAGCAGATTAGCCAATATGGCAGCAAAGAAAAATTATAAATGTTGTAGGCGATATGGCAAAATTGGGACATTAATACATTGCTGGTGGAGTTGTGAATTGGTCCAACTATTCTGGAAGGTAATTTTGATTATGCCTGCTCTTTGATATAGCCCCAGAGAGATAATAAGGAAAATACTTGTACAAAAACATTTATATTTGTGATCTTTGTGGTGGCAAAAATTGGAAAATGAAGGGATGTTCATTGATTGTGGAACAGCTGAACAAATTGTGGTATCTGCTGGTGATGGAATACTATTGTGCTGAAAAGAATAATGAACTGGAAGAATTCTATTTGAACTGGAAAGACCTAGAATTGTTGAAACATGAAAGGAGCAGAACCAGGAGAACATTGTACAGAGAGACTGATACATCATAGCACAATCGATTGTAATAGAGTTTTCTACTAGTTTACTACTTTCAATGACCCAGGACAATCCAGAGGAAATTAAGAGAAAGAATGCTATCCACATCCAGAGAAATAACTGTGGGCAGAAAAATGCAGAAGAAAAACCTATGATCAATCATGTGGTTCAATGGGGATATGATTAGTGTATTGGCATGAAAAGATTACTCATTTGCAAATATGACTAATATGTAAATAGGTTTAGAACAATGATACATGTATAACCCAATGGAATTGCTTGTCAGCTCTGGGATTAGGGAAGGAAGAGGGGTAGGAAAAATCATGAATTATGCAACCATATAAAATATTCCTAATATTATATATATATATATATATATATATATTATATATATATATAATATATATATATATATGGTATTGCTAAAATAGTTTCAAGGATCATACTTAGCCCTTGGTCTCTCTATAGAATTATGTGTGCACATGAATACTCAGTAAATCTTCCCACATGATGATGATGTTGATAACAATGAAATTAGTTCAAGTTTATATTTAGCTTTGTAAAAATATTTTTAAAATATTATTTTTTCTTCTTGCTCTCAAACTGCTTCCTGGGAATATATTTGAGAGGAAATTTCTGCCTCAACAATTTTCAGTCCCACTTTGTTAGTTAAAACATCTTAGTTATTGTCTCTTGGTGTGGTCTAAATTCAACTTAATTCAATGATTGACCTTGAATTAGGTAACTAAACCCTTACATTCTTCAGTTCACCCACATATCAACTGCCTTACCCTTGAATCTCTTCTATGTCATTGGGAAGATTAAATTATTCTTATCCATAACATTTTAACTTCCTCAGATAATTTTTCATAATTCATATATTATTATAAATTACTCCACAATCTGTATTGTTAACCTCATGAAATTTTAAGGAGTAAGTTGACATGATGAGATATATGGAGACAGTTAGATAGCAGAGTAGATGAGGAGGAAGACCAGAAGACTGGAAGAGACAAGGTCAAAACCAGCCTGAGGCGTAATTATCAGCCTGAGCCTATAATTTTTTTGCAAGTTGCTTAACCCTGTCAAAGTGGGAATCATGATAATATCTTCTTTCTATTCAGTCAGTACATATTTATTAAGCAAACTCATGCTACATACCAAGCACTGGTAGCACATACAAACCACAAAAGACGGTCCCTGACCTCAACGAGCTCAACATCTCATGGAGGAGACAACATGCAACTTAAAATATATGAGATAATGTTTGTGAGACAGTATAAGACAGCATAACAAATAAATGTCTATATAAACATTTGCAAATTATTTTTTACCTCTTAATAAGAAGCAAGTGTGAGAGTGAGAAAATAGGATCTCATAAGAGTTGCTCTGAGTATCAAGTAAAATGATATTTGTAAAACTTGTAAAATGCTTAGCATAATGTCTGACATAAAGAAAGTACTATTTACATACTAGCTATCGTCATTAATATTATTTGGAGTCAGATGACAAAGGGTACAATTCCAGCTCTGCTCCTCATTAATTGTGACACCAGGCAAAGCAGGCTTTCTGGTTCTCATCTTCATCACCCATAAAAGGAGAGTGTTGGATTAAGTAGGATCCTTCTAGATCTGTGATCTACTGATTATTAGTGGAGAGAAAAAATCTTCTGGTATATAAGGGACTCACCTATTGGAATTATTGGATAATAGGACCTTCTGTAGTAAAGTCAGATGGACTCTTTACTATAGCAGTCTAGCATTTTGGAGAAAAATCTTGCGTATTTCCCTGTGGCAGTCAAATAGATGTTTGGAATGAATCGTAAAAATCAGTACTTTCTTCTTAATTGCAGAACTAGATAATATATCTTGAATAATGAATAATGTGTTCTGTGGTCACTTTTTTTCCCCAAATATGAGCTTTTCTGCTACAACAGAATAAAATCACATTTCTTTTAGATTCTAATGTCTGCAACTACAAAGAATAGGCTGGTTTCCTCCTTACTGCTCAATTCCTAGCAAAATGTAAGAATGTGATATACATTAGTATAAGTCAGTTATTACATAACTGAAGTAATTCAGCCTATGATTTCTGGTTTGGGTCAGCACTGACTTTTCTTATATGTACAAAGATGGTAGTTTTTTGTATTTTTCTCTTTGTATTTGCTATTTTTCTCTTTAAATGTAAAAAATAATTTGCTATGACCTACTAGAAAAAAGAAAAAAATTCTATTTATGTCTTTGATATGAAGTTCCTTTACTCTAATATTCATATTCTTATGTGTTAGATGTTTTTCCTCTTATAGAACTCCCTTATCTCCTTAGGAGTCCAGGTTAGCATTTCTGTATGGGATCCCTCAGGAAAGTACTTAACCTCTATCAAAGAACTCTCACTAGAGAAGATATCCTGAGGCCATTCTCCAGATAATGGTTCATCACTTTAGAGATGGAGAGAACTCTCCTGGGACACTTGTACTTAGATTAATTGTTTATTACTCAAGATGTCTATATTATTTCACTGCTTGCCTCTCATGCTTTGCCTTATGAGCTCAACTAGCCATTAGACTTTAAGTCTTCCCCAACTCCAAAATTATAACTCCATAAACTCATACTATAGTGGAGATTTCTTTCGTGGATGATTTGGATTATTTGGCTGCTGAGGTCCACCCCAACCACCATCCAGCTGTTCTGGGATTCTAAGAAGTGTTCATTGGGATCCACAGCACAGACCCTGTAACACCTGGGCATTTAGGAGAGAGGCTGTTATGTCTCCTTTTCTTTTTCCACAAGTGAATCTTGAGTAAGAACAGGGGAAATAACGAGCATTCAAAACCTACAGACCTCCTACTACTTGTCCAATGGCAATACTCAAGGATGCCAAGACAAAGAACTGGAATTGGATTTGAGCTAATGTCTTGCTTCCCTAACAATCCATGCTCCATAATCATAGGACTGCAAGGTTATCAATAACAATAGCAAACAGCAATCAGGAGTACTTCTTTAAGGCTTTACGGTTTGCAAAGACTTAAACATTAACTCCTCCAATTCTCACAGCAACATTTTTTAAAGAAATTCCAAACCTCTTGTTTATGTTAAAGATAAATAAATAAATAAATAAATAAATAAATAAATATATATATATATATATATATATGACCCAAGAAAGTAAAATGACTTGTCTGAGGTCCTACAGGCTCTAAGGAATAGAGGGGAATACCAGAGCACTTAGAAATAGAGAAGTTAAAGAAATTTTTTATGACATTTTAAAGATAGGCATCATAGTGAATGAAAGAGAAACCTGGGGAGCTGCATTGATAGATAGATATAGATATAGATATAGATATAGATATAGATACAGATATAGATATAGACATAGATATAGATATAGACATAGATATACATATGTGTATGTATATGTGCATATATATGTGTGTGTGTGTTCTTTTCTTTTCCTAGCATAAATTATCATAAAATCAATCATTTATAAAGACATTCATTACCAAGTGTAGCAATCTAAATGGACAGGATAATTTGATCAATATGCCATTCCATTTTAGCAGGGAAATCCTACAAGACTTGGGATGGTGGGAGCACCAGTCCATTACAAAAAATAAATCATATTGTGTCCCTCATTTGTCCTTTCTCATATATGATACCCTTTTTGCCAAGCTACAGATTCAATGCTTCAAAAATAAATAATCAAATAGAAATATAATAAATTCAAGGGGGGCAGATGTTTGCAGAATTTATTTTTGGCCTTGAAAATACTTTTTATTAAGTATAAACACTTTATGGTATATTACCTGGATTTAAAAAAAAAACGATTATTAAGAACTTGATTTAATGGATACCATGTGATTACATTCCAACTGTTCTCAGTTCTTTTAATCAGTTAGAATCAGCATTACAAGAAATTAACTAGGACTCTGTTTCCACATGACTATCATAGTAATTGCTAAAATATTTTGCCCCACCACAGTAGGGTATAAAGAGTATGAAAATGAGATTAGACTTCTGAATCACTCTGCTTTTTTTAAAGAAAATTATTTGGGGGATTGAGGAAGATGGAAAAATAGAGAGGTGTGAGTCAGGGTGGAAATAGAAACCAACCAGTTAGAAGCCTGGAAACTAAAATCTAAAACAACCTGTATTGACATTCTGCTGTAAAACTTGAAACTAGCTAAGTTCCTTTGACCATGTCATGTAATTGTGTACCCCATGTAGTTCTCTTAAATTTATTTTTAATATGCAAATGAATTGAATTCTGTTAGAAATATGTTCAATGTTAAATGTTTACACATATACCCACAGATATATTAAATAACTAAATATATGATTCAAACATATAATTTCCTTGGTGCAGAGAATTTCTGTGTTGAAATGGCACAGGGACAAGACTTTTAAAATTATAAAGTGATCTCTTTCCCATCCGTTCTCTATATTGATGTTAATATGCTTCTTAAGGCAAAAGTCTGCCTTTGTGACTTTCTAATTCAAAAACTTTTAAAACTTGTTATTAATTCACATAAAATATAAACTTCTTTTCCTGGAATCTCAGACCACTATATGTTAGATCCCATTTACATACACATACTTATATATACACACACACAAGTGCATATTTCTTTTAAAAATCAACATGTTGAAACAATTTTTAATTTAATTTAATTTTTTGATTTAAAATTCTATTTAATTAATTTAGTATGTGTTTCCATGGTTACATAATTCATGTTCTTTCCCTCCTCTCCTCTCTGCGTCCCTCCTATCCCCCATACTCAATGTGCAATTCCGCTGGGTTTCACATGTATCATTGATCAAGACCTATTTCCTTATTATTGATAATTGCACCAGGGTGATCATTTAGAGTCTATATACCCATGTAGTTGGTTTTCTTCTGTGTTTCTACTCCCACAGTTCTTTCTCGGGATGTGGATGGTGTGCTTTCTCATAATCTCAAAATCCCTCAGAATTGTCCTGGATCATTGCATTGCTGCTAGTAGAGAAGTCCATTACATTGATTGTACCACAGTGTATCAGTCTCTGTGTACAATGTTCTCCTGGTTCTGCTCCTTTCGCTCTGCATCACTTCCTGGAGGTTGTTCCAGTCTAAATGGAATTCCTCCACTTTATTATTCCTTTGAGCACAATAGTATTCCATCACCAACATATACCACAATTTGTTCAGCCATTCTCTAATTGATGGGCATCATCTCCTTTTCCAATTTTTTTCTGCCATGAAGAACACAGATATAAATATTTTTGGTTGAAATTTTAATAATTATTTTCTGGCATTTTGTGATTGATATTCTTTCCCTCACTTCCACTCCTTCCCTTTCTCCAAAATAATAGGTAATATGATGTAGATTGTATATCAGTTATCACACAATATACATTTCCACATTTATCATGTGAAAGAAGATACATATTGCTTATGCCAGAGAAAAATTAATGGATGAAGCAAAGTGAAGAATGACATTCTTCAATCTATACTCAGATCCCATCAGTTCCTTCTGTGGTGGTGGATAGTTTTTTCTTCATGAGTCCTTTGAAGTTGTCCTAGATTCTTGTACTGTTGATAATAGTTGAGTCATTCACACTTGATCATTAAGCATTATTGCTCTTATTGTGTACAACATTGTTCTGGTTCTGTTTACTTCATTTTATATCACTTCATGTAAATCTTTATAGGGTTTTTTTGTGTGTGATCATCTTATTTGTTATTTCTTGTAGCTCAAAAGTATTCCATTACAATCATATACTACAACTTTTCCATCCATTCCCCAATTGATGGAAATCCTTTCAGTTTCCATTTTTTTTGCCACCACACACACACACACACACACACACACACACACACACACACACACACACACACAAAGTTGCTATGAATATTTTTGTGCAAGTCGATCCTTTTTTTCCAGACTTAGTAGTGGTACTATTGGGTCAAAGCCAAACCACTCCCATATTTCACCTTCCAATGTACTTGCCTGCCTGAAATCTTTATTTCAATAAAACAGAATTATTTCCTTTGCCACAGACTCAATATGCAATCATGAATCTCTATCTAGTCTAGAAAGCCATCTTTGTCCATGAGGTAGCTCAGCTCAGATGCCATTTCATCAATGAAACTTTACGTGATGTCCCATTCCAAGAATGTTTTATCTCTAACCTTTATTGTTCTAGTACAAAATATATTACTCCTTGGCAGAGTATACATTACTTGAGGATGTGACTATTCTTTTGCATTTGGTAGACATTTAATAATCATTTGTTGGATTTAATTGAATTGGAGAGGGAACAAAAAAAGAACTGTGGATTGAAAACACAAGCATCTGTTTTACTAAGAAAAGGTTTAAAACATCCAGCCCTTTGTATCTGAATATCAGCCCACACCATGTTACTCTTCATTAGAGGTTTTCCACCCTCACAATAAAAACAGACAACTTCATATATCACTGAATAAATACCTGGATGCCAAACAGGAAAGAATTTTTAGGATTGAGAAAAACACAGATATATAAAACAATAATATTAAAAAGCATATGTCACCTCTTAGTGTGTTGTATTTTTAGCAGCTTACTACTTTTATTTTTCTGTGCCTTCCTTCTAGGGTATTGTGTTACATTGGACATCATCAAGGGAGTCCTTGCAAGAAGTTTTCTTCAACTTAATTCATTCCCTATAAAAGACAAAAAGAGATAGAGCAGAAATAATGAGAGAGACAGAAAGAGATAGAGAGAGAGAGAGAGACAGGGAGAGAAAGAGAGAGAGAGAGAGAGAGAGAGAGAGAGAGAGAGAGAGAGAGAGAGAGAGAGAGAGAGAGAGAGAGAGAGAGAGAGAGAGAGAAACTAGTTTTCTTCTGGCTTCTTAGTCTTTCTCCATTCTTTTTATCTAGTGGCATTTCTGCCCTACCCTATAACTGCACCATACACTGCATGGTATATACAGAGATAAATGAAGATAATAAAAATTTTACTATAATCTTTACAACTTCTTCTTGAGAAATCCCAGTTTCTAGTGCCCTGTCTGGATCTTTCATTTTGGTTTTACCATCTGGTTGTGCTTCCTAATTCCCTGGAAAAAAACAGATCCTTTTTCTTTGCTTGACCTAGTTCAATTCCCATTAAGCCTTTTGACAAAATTATTTTCCTATTAATTTAACAGGTGTTTTTTTTTTTTTGTATCTACAGAAAAAAAAATCTTAAACAACATTTTGATGCATTCCGAGTAGTCAGGAAGTTACTTATGATTCCTTAGGTCAAATATGATTTCTTTAAGTTGATTGTAATTTGCCCTAGATCTCTCAATTATATTACCTTTTCCTCCTTGTTGCTGCATGTTAAATTCTTTTAATTAGACCCATAGTGCCAGTTCTTGCATCTTTCTTTGGTTCTAAATATCCTTCCTAAAAAGGATATTTTGTTTTTTATCCTCATGGCCTAAACTTTCAACATCACTGGTACTCCTACTACTTTAGAATTTCTTTCCATGAGCATTGTGAAATGTAAAATGAATAATTTTGAGCACATTAAATTGAAAAGGTTTTGTACAAACAAAAGAAATGCTGCCAAGTTTAGAAAGAAAGCAAAATATCTGGGAAAATTTATATAGAGCTTCTCAGTAGAGGTTTCATATCTAAAACATATAGATAACTCTGTCAGATTTAAAAAATATAAAAGCCATTATCTCAATTCATAAATGGTTAAAATATATGAACAGTTTTCAGTTGAAGAAATCAAAACCATATCTAGATACATGAAAAAATGTGCTAAATCACTACTGATTAGAGAAATATAAACCAAAACCATGCTAAGATATTATCTAACACCCATCTGACTCACTAAAGTGACAAAAGGGCCAAATGAAATGTTGAAGGGATTGTGGAAAAATGGGGAAACTATTACATTGTTGGTAGAGCTGTGAACAGATCCAACCATTTTGGAGAACAATTTGGAATTATACCCAGAGAATTATAAAACTGTGTATATCCTTAGACCCAGCAATAACATTTCTGGATTTGTTTCCAAGTGAGTTTATGGGAAAACGGAAAATAATCCTTACATTCCAAAATATTTGTAATAGCTTTCTTGGTAGCAACCAAGAATTAGAAATTGAAGGAGTGCCCATCAATTGGGCAATGGCTAAACAAATTGTGGTACATGATTGTGATGAAATACTATTACACCATAAGAAGCAATGAATAGGCCAATTTAAAAAAAATATTTGAAAGAACTACACAAGATAATAAACAGTGAAGTTAGTAGAACCAAGATTATTGGAAGTAGAACCATTGGAATAGTAGAACCATTATTGGAAGAATAAATGGTGAATGTTACCTTCAGAAAGTAAACTTAAATGCAAAACATGAAAGTCTTAATTATATGAATATGTTGGTCTCCCAGATGACACCTGTTTTGATATGGGGAGGATGAAAAAGGGGCTGGGACACTTATGATCTCAATTTATTATCTAGATATGAATAAAAGCAAGCTAAACAAAATAATGAAGTTTGTGACTTCATTTATGTACAATCTTCTTTTTCTTTGGAAATGAAAATGCTCATTTTATTTTTGAATTAAAAGAAAAGTTTACTATTGAGAAGTTTATGGTATTTATCATTTGGTCAAATATATTCCAGAAAAAGCAAGAAAAAAGGTAATAATTCTGTAGTTTTTTTCTTGTTGTCAAAAGGAAATGTGATCTTCAAAATCTATAAAATGTGTTGAAAGCAAAGCATATGACATACTAACATGCAAATATTAAATTCATCATCATAAAGAAAAAATGAATTACTTTTCATAAGGAAAATTCCATTCTCAAAAATGATCCCCCATAAACAATCACCCTACTGCAAATATCAATAATATGGAAATAGATCTTGATCAATGACACATGTAAAACCCAGTGAAATTGAATGCTGGCTACAGGAAGGGAGTGGGAAAAGGGCAGGGGTAGAACATGAATTAAGTAGTCATGGAAATATATTCTTAATTAATCAATTAAAAATTAAAAAAAAAACAACTTTGAGAGCTGTCCAAAATAAAATGGCATAGCAAAAAAAAGATTTCCCATACTTTACCACTGACCAGGTGTTTTTGTCTGCTACATAGAATTTATGACCCTAATTCTGTTAATTCTAAGAGTAGAGGAACCTCTTGAATCTGTCTGGCTTCATATCAATATGGACATTCCCATAGAATACCCAAAAAATACCAAAAACATTATCTTTCTTTCTGAATTTCACAGCAAAAACATTTTGGAGAACTAAAAACTGTCTCTTAGGCATTTGGGGGTCTATAAGACTTGGTAATCATACAATCAGTAAGACCCACTTTACAAAAACAAAATACTACCATCAGGACACCAATTGGGTAGGCTCTGATGATTAAAAGTATTCAAAAAGGTGATTAAACCTTGCCAGACCCCAAGTATATGTCCATCATATAAATACATTTCTTCTTGAATTTTTCTAATATGGAGGATCACAGTTTGCTGTGGCTATATTTAACTTATCGTCACTTTCTTTTTTGAATTGTCCTACTATATTTCTACTAAATCCATTTTTCTTCTCTGATCTATGTCTAAACTGACCTAAATTAAAGTCTTATTTCCATTCTGTGTTACTATCCCTGATGAATACATCAAAGTAGTTTAATTGAGCTCACAGTCTGGTTTCCTTGGTAAGTTTTTGATAGATATATCTTGGCTTTCTTGACAAACATTACTTCTTGGACAATATTTTCCTAGAAAAATATATGATTTAATTTTATTTCTGTTTTCCTGGATACAATCCCTGAAACAACCATTACTTCAAAAGGAAAAAAAAATACACCCTTATCTTTTGACTTAGTATCAATGTTAAAATATTAATTACAAGGTAGATGAGCAATAGGGAATTAGGATTTTGGGGTTAAGTGATTTGTCCAGGGTCACACATCCAGGAAGTATCTGAGGCTAGATTTGAACCCAGAATATTTTGTCTTTAGGACTGGTTCTCAATCCACTAAGCCACCCAGTTCCCCCAATATTTATATGTATTTTTATTGTCGAGTTGGTATTCAAAGGCAAAAGAATCAAGCCTCAGATATAGAACTTGGGGGTCTTCCCTCTTCCCTAATATTGAATAAGCAATAGAAAATTAACTTGAAGTTGAAACTGAAATCCAATAGATTAAAAATATTTAAGGGAGCAGAATGGCAACCTTTGCCCCTTATCTTCCTACTTACCCTACTGGCATGGAACAAAGTTTCTTCTGGAGAATGGTGGGAAGGAAGAAGATATAGATGTCTCTTCTGTCTCTTTTCAGTCACACAAAAGGTATTCACATGCCTCATATGGGAGGTGGCACATAGTACTTGCCACAAGTGGGGGCTTGTTACCAAGGTCAATAGGTTCAGAGAGATTAAATAGACTGTGATGGACAATGAATGAATCCAAAAAGAAGAGAAAAACTCCTCCCTGGGAATAAGCCCAGGGAGAGGTAGACCAAATTATAACTCTATCTAGTTCAGTCCAGTCATGGAAGAAATTGCATCCATTGATGACTTTGAAAAAGGAAGTCTTTTTCTTTAATGACTGTAAGTAAAAAGAGTCAGTTTAAGGTGCTTATTTGTAAGCCTGCAGTTTCCTCTATTCAGAATATTGTCCTGTATCTTTTCTTACTTCTCATCGTCATCACTTTTCCCATCCTCTATTTACTGTTCATTAATCAATCAATTAGCATTTATCAACCCCCTACTATAGGAGACGAACTGCTCAGTGCTCAAATATAAATCCAAGGCACTCTGCCTTTACATGGTTATAGAGCAAAATTAAAGTTTCTTGAGAATTGTAAAAATCCTCAGAGGTCATTCATTTCCGTGGAGGATTTCTCACTGTAATATACCTCTCAAGTGGTCCTATATTTCCTGTTAGAAGACCTCCAGAGGGGACGGATTTACGTCCTCCCTTGTCACTCCTTTACATTTATGAACCCCTGTAATTATTTCAATGTTTATCTTTTTGTTTTTTCCCCCAACTCAAATATAAATTTGCTTCTGGGCTGCTGGGTAACCACTGCTCCTAGTACTGCCTTGTGAGAACAAATAAAGTGGCTTCACTCTCTCCCTGACATGATAGACCTGCATGTACATGGATGCAGGTATCATAAAGCTTCTCAGTCTTCTCTCTTCCATCTTAAACATCTCCACTCCTGTAACTGCCATGTATTCAAGGGCCTTTATCATTTGGTTACTCTCCTCCAGGCAATTTCCATGATATTAATGTCCTTCTTAACTGAATGTGATATTCCCGGCGAGGTAAGATGAAATGCTATAACTTCTTTATTCTTGGAAACTATATTTGTTTGTTTGTTTGGGGTATAACCAGACCCCATTAGATTTTTATTTTATGTTCATTTTCTTGCCGTATTATAACTACTTCATATGAAGCCTATAATCCTCTATAACACATCACCCATCATATTTTCTGACAGACTGTGAATCGCTCATTAGTATTAGTGAAATAATTCTTTTGGACCTGGGACTAAGAGTTTATAGTTATCCTTACGGATTTCAACTTCTAAGAAGCTCAATGCTCTTGCCTTTCCAAATTACTTTGGATCTTGACTCTGTCTGCCATTCAGCATGTTGCCTATTGTTCCAGCTAGATGTCAGCTGCATATTTGATGAGCATCCTAACTCCTCTTTATCTGAGTCACTGATAAAATGTTAAACAGCCCAGTGACAGACTCTTGAAACACTCACTTCCTGCCACACGGACATTAAAACATTAATAACTACTCTTTGAGTCGAGCCAGTTCAGAATCTAATTATATTAGTGTCTAGTCCACATCCTTTCATCTTCTCCACAAGAGTCTGAGATAGTTTAACAAAATATTAAATCTTCTCCCACAAGAGGATCTTCTCTGGACTCACATAGAAAGGAATTCATTTGGGGGAAGAGCCTGGCGTGGGCATCATGATTCTCATTCTCAAGGGAAGTTTAAAACAAAGCTGAGGTATGGCTCAGGTTCACATCAAAATGTACAGAGTGGATGTCAGCAATAGAACAGATGCTTATTTTATCCAATAAAAATACTTTTCAAAAAGAATTCAATATTGTGGATAAAAATAAGCCAATATAAGAATCTTAAATCGTCTATTGTATTTATTACACTTCCCTCCAAAGGTAAAAACTACTTTAGGGGACTGCATAAGAATCTGCAGAACAGATAAGTTCTCTTTCACATTTACCTGAGACCTTCGTCGTTTTCTAAGAAATTAAGAAGATCTGGATCTCCTGACCAGGCAAGGGTGTGGCTTGAGTTTTTTGTCAATCTTTCACTGCAGCAAAAATCTGAGTAGAACTTTCCTCTTTCTTTGAAATCTTCTCAATATTGGTGTGGTTTGAAGGATGAAAGAACAGGATATGGGAAATGCTAAGAAAGTGTCATCTGTAATAACTGGCAACTGATTGAAGAGTCAGGAGTAGTGGGAAGTTGAAGAGACCAGAAGGTAAAGGTAGAAAGAGAAAACTGGTTAGGAGATAAAAGATATGTTCATGTCGGTCACCTAAAACTTACTCTACAAGTACCTTTAGCAAGTTACTTAAAATCCTTTAGTCGTAGTTTCATGATCTATGAAATAAGAAGACTGAAGTTGGTGACCTCTGAGGTCTACATCTATGCAGCTCTACAACTATGAGCTGGTGTCTCCTAGCTTTTCAAGTGGGGGGACTAGAAAATGGTGGTGGCTTTGACAGAATATAGGAAAGTTAAGGGGGGAAGTAATAATTTCTATTTTGGACATGTTGAATTTGAACTGCTTATAGGATTCAAAGGTGGGATTGTCCAGTCAGTTGGAAATGTGGCTCTAGACTTTGAGAGAAAAGTGAGATCTAGGTATACAGTTTTGGGAATCATTTGTATAGACAAAGAAATGCACAGGAACCACTGTGTAGACTTAAGAAGGTCTATCATCCTCTGAGACTTTAATGAAAGTGATCTCTGAAACTCT
Organism: Monodelphis domestica; assembly: GCF_027887165.1. Taxonomy (NCBI): domain Eukaryota; kingdom Metazoa; phylum Chordata; class Mammalia; order Didelphimorphia; family Didelphidae; genus Monodelphis; species Monodelphis domestica. The sequence continues at coordinate 284,141,837 of NC_077233.1, read as the reverse complement.
TGATCTTATCCCTCTACACTCTCTCCATTGGCAATTCCATCTATGTTTGTTTATTTAAAGAATCTCAGAATTTGAAGTCCCCGAGGAAATCTGAGGTTATTTCATCATGATTCTATGTAGATAACTTTCAAATCTTAAGCTCCAATTTTTTCTAGAAATCATTTAATCTTTTTTAAATTGATTGATTTAACTATTAATAAGTTTGTCTGCCTGAATGTCCTAGTTGTTCTGGTGACAAACACCATTCACAAAGTTGAATTCAGTCTTTCATATAAAGTAAACAAAATAATACGTGTGGCTCTCATTCCTTTCATTTAGCCACCACCAGTTTGATTAGTATTTATAAAGAAGTATTAACTTCAAAATTTACAAGTTAAAGCATTCAAACTTTCTCATCAAATCCAGGGAAGATCAGATCTTCCACTGTGCCTCCTTAGTTTCCAGCAGAGGAAAGAGGATTAGGTTCAGAGTAGAGGTCACATACTGCAGAGCAAAATCCCAAGAGCAAATTCCAAATCCCTCTATGGCTTAAGTCCCAGGCATCTGGCCTCCCAGAACTTCCATGCTAGGCTAGCTGGCTTTACCCTTCCACTTGCAATTCAGGCTCCAAAGTCACCAGAGCTCCAACACCTGGGCTCTGTTTGGATTATCTCCAATACCCAAAACTGAGGACAAAACAAAACAGAAGCAAATATTCCCAGTCTCACTTCTTGGGTCTGAGACAAAAGAGAGGGAGCATAGATAGGAATGTCTTTTCCTTCTTACTGGTTTAGTCAATCCTGTTCTGGCTGTGACCGAACTGGGATCTTTACTCTTTACCTTAGAGCAGAGCAGAGTCAGAAAAGTTCAGTGAAGAGGTCTCACCAGTCAAAGGAGGCTTCTCTCCACCACATAATACGAAACACAAAGGCCTCTATGGAAAGCAATCTAGACATGATCCAACCCCCCTCAAGTGTTCTTCCATATCAGCAAAACTGGGCATGGTCAAATACGTCTGAGCTACTCAAATAAACTTGCCCTCCCCTCCAAACCTGCTCTTTAACATCTTCATTCCTGTAGATGATATTGTCCAGGCTTAGATAATCTTGTCTGATTCTTCTTGACTCCATTATGGGGTTTACTTAGCCAAGATACTGCAGTGGTTTGCATTTTCCTTCTGCCCTTTTACAGTTAAAGAACCAAGGAAAATAAAATTAAATGGCTTACCAATGGTCACACTGCTAGTAAGTATCTGATGCCAGACTTGAACTCAGGAAGATGAATCTTCCTGATTACAGACCTGCCACTCTATCCATTGTGCAACACAGCTGGTCATAGATGCTCTTAAAACCTTGGAGTAACCTTTAATTTTATTTCTTCCTCACTTACTCAACTGAATTGGTTGTATACTTTTTTTTTCTGTTTCTTTTCTCTACTCACATTGACAATAACTGAGTTCATTCCCTAATTATTTTTTCCTGGATTATTCAGACTTTCCAAACTGCCCTAGCTGTTTATTATCTCTTTTCTCCATAAACTAGTTAAATCATTATTTTGTATATCAGAGAACACTACATTTTTGCCTGTATATGCAAAATATCTGACAGAGTACCTTTCATTTTAGTTATTTTAAATGAAAAAATTATTAATTAATTTAGAATATTTTTCCGTAGTTACATGTTCTTTCAATCCCCTCCTTCTCCTGCCCCCATAGCTAATGAGCAATTGCACTGGGTTTTACATGTGTCATTGATCAAGACCTATTTCCATATCATTAATATTTGCATTAGGATGTTCATTTAGAGTCTACATCCCCAGTCATATCCCCATCAACCCATGTGATCAAGCAATTGTTTTTGCTTCTGTATTTCTACTCCTACAGTTCTTTCTCTGAATGTGGATAGTGTTGTTTCTTTTAAGTCTCTCAGAATTGTCCTGGGTCATTGCATTGCTGCTAGTAGAAAAGTGCATTACATTCAGTTGTACCACAGGGTATCAGTCTCTATTTAAATGTTTTCCTGGTTCTGCTCCTCTCACTCTGCATCACTTCCTGGAGGTTGTTCCAGACTCCATGGAATTCCTCCAGTTCATTATTCCTTTGAGCACAATAGTATTCCATCACCAACATATACCACAGTTTGTTCAGCCATTCCCCAATTGAAGGGTATCCCCTCATTTTCCGATTTTTTGCCACCACAAAGCACGGCCATAAATATTTTTGCTTAGTACCTTTTATATTGTAGGCCTTTACTCAATTCTTGTTGAATGTTTCAATTAATAAATTAATAATAATGTATAATATAATATTAAATTATTAATAATAATAAATCAATATCATTCATTTATTCAGAAAACTTCAGTGACTTCCCAAAATCTACAAATAGAATATAATATCTTGTTTTAATATAAAAGACTCCCACAATGTCTCTTGTTTATCAAAGAATTGCCTTTACCTTTGTTGTCACTGGATTTTTCCATATGTCAGCTTCTACTCCTGTAATTGATTCTATATCCCTCTATTGCTTCCTTTAAAATTCCTTCATTCTAGCCTTTCTTTAATATTATAAAAGTATATATCTAAAACTAATGGTTCCTCTTAGATCCAATGAATAAACACTAGAAAGTTTCCTAGGACAAATACTGGTAAAGCAAAAAGCTTTCCTCCCATTTACTATCTGACATGCCTTTTAGAAATAGATGTAGCAATAAAACTCATTTAAATGAATCAATATATACAAAGAGAATAAGAAATATTTTTATCTTGATGGTGTATGTGAAAGTATCCAGAGAATCCATGAAGAAACTAGGAGAGACAATAAATAGCTTCATAGTGGACTAGAGAGTTAACAGAAATCATGAGTATTTCTATTAAAATAATGAACAGAAAAAGAAGAAATGATTTTTTAAAAATCCATTCATAAAAACTAAAAGTTTTGCTATATCTAGCAGTTAACCTACTAAGATATATAAAAGTTTCATATAAATGCAACTAAAACTAATCTTGAAAAAATAATATATGGAAAGGAATTTACTACTAATGATTCAGGTATGGTAAAATTTAAACAAATGATACCATATTAGTATATAGAAATAATACTTCAGAAATCACATCATCAAAGAGATAATAATAGAAAGAATAGTAACAAAAACCATTTGTAAAAACAAAACGTTTAGAATCACAAGGGAAATAGTGAGAAAAATTGTGGGTTGAAGGCAGCATAGTACTGTCCATCCTCAAACTTTTCTTTTAAATTAGTTATCAACCAGGTTCTGGTATTGGTTAAAACATGCCAAAAACAGATCAGTCTAATAGATTAGATAAGAAAGAAATAGAACTCAGTGATGGTAACCAAGTATTTGGAAAATACAGTGATAGATTGTTAGTAAAAGTAGTTCACTTTTGACAAGAAATGCTAAAAAACATGGAAATCAATTTTACAGGAATTTTGTTCAGACCAAAAATGTGTGTTCTATTTTTCTAACCTGTATAAGTACTCAAAGAAAGGTTACTCTGGTTAATGGGTCTGCAAGCACTGGAAGAAGGGTCATGCTAAGAAATTTAGCAAAAGTCTTGGGAAACTAGCTGGAAGTTGAGTTGTATTCTGAATTAGGCAACTCCAGAAGGGTAACAAGGCAGAGCAAGCTATGATAATTGATCATAGCTGATCATAATTGATCACTTGGTCAAGAGCTGTCAGAAGACAAGAGGGGAATACATTCTTTCACCATGGTTCATTATATGGAAAGTTAAGGATCAACTATGCTTTGTTGGGAGAACTGGGAACTACAGCAGGACACAGGGCAAACTTCATAATTGATTCATAAATATCATAATTGAACTTCTGACTGTAGTAAAAATTGCCAATAAAAGTGTTCATTAATCAAGAAAAATTTGAACAAATTATTACATGTGAATGAAAAACAAGATTATTATGCTCTAAGTAATGGCTAACCGAATAGATTCAGCAAAACCAGCAAAGATTTGTTTGTACTGAAGCAGACTGAAATGAACAGAAACAATAATTTATACATGACTATATAACACTATATGGAAAATAACTTTTAAAGATCTTAAAGGCTCTTTTCTTGTGCAAAGACCAACCACGATTACAAAGACTAATGATAGTGAATATTTCCAGTTCCTTGACTGAGAAATGATGGACTGTAAGTGAAGAATGAGGCATATTCTCAGGTATGACCAGTAGGTAATTTGTTTTTTAACTTGGTTATACTTAATTGTTATAAAGGAGTTTCATCATCCCCCAATGGGGAGTCAGGTGAATTCTGAAGTGAAGGGAGAAGTATTAATAGTTATTCCAAAAAAAGAAAAGAAAAAATGTCAATGAAATATAGGTGTGCATACATATATACACATTTTATGTAAATGCATAGAAGGGAATAGAAGGAATTCCATTAGGAGACAAAAGCACCACAATTTTAGAACTATTAAATTTATAATATAAAGGAAATAAGCTAAATGTAATGTTAAATCGTAGTTAAACATAGTCCTTTTTTCTGTTTCTTGTAAATGGAAATTATATTTGTCAAATCCAAATAATAAAAAACACCCTTTTTTCACAAGAATATGGAGTGCAATGTTTGCCTGACCCTCATGTTCTATTTCTGAGAATGAGGCATTCTTAACTTTTGCAATTGAATCTTGATCCACGATGGTTATTTATTCCTACATTTTAAGACGTTTGTTGAATTTAATGGTACATGTCTGCGTTCCACAGAATAATGAGGGTGATAACTGCAACCACCAAAAAATTCTCAGGCTAAATTCTATCATACTAATTGTCTTCATATATGTGAGAGGCCTGTGGAATTCAGAGAATTTGTCAATATGTTGTTGGTAGAAGAATAATATCACTTACATCAGTTTGGGAGCACAGATTTATTAGGATCTACAGCATTTGAAGGTGTTGGACTCTGCTTACTATACAAGCTTTAAACGAAGCCAAATTAAATCATTCTCATGCTCCTGTTTAGTGGAGGTGGATTTGCTAATTCCTCTGAAAAGCCATTTGACTAAGAAATTAATTTCGTCATTTGAAAATAGTCACCAAAAGTTACTTTAAACGTCTTTTGGAAAATGTGCCACATCAATGTTAAGGAATAATAACAGAGACTCAAATGCTGATAAAACTCTCAAAGGAAATTTCTGAAACAAGTTTTCTATGCTGCATATGGCCTTTTAGTAATAGAGGAAATACTGTCACATGACCAAGCATCATATTTGGTTCTAGGGTCTACTGCAATTAACAAAGAATGAAATTGACTGGCCTTATCAGGCATCAGCTCTGTGGGCACCATCACTAAAACAAATAATGATGCTGTAGATTCAGACAATAAGCCAGCCACTGGCAAATGCACTGTGGGCCACACACCAATAAGCACTTCCTGTGGGTACTATTTACAGGAACATACATACATCTGGTGCCATTATCTGGGAGACTTTACCCTCCCAAATGATACTTTGGTGGATATGTTTCAAGAATTTTTCTCTACTAAAGGCTTAAGTGAGCAAGGGAGAAAACATATATAGTTCCTAAATGAGCGAGGGTGCCAATAAGAAAAGACTGCTTGGATTTGAAATGATAGCCCTTTTCCTCAAGAGAATTAGTAAATGTGGACATTTTCTTTGCCAACCACTATTATAGAAGGGTAAGTACGTCTAGTAAGGATCAGGAAAATAAATCAATGAAGTGGAAACTTTTGATTCTACATGAATTGTACAAAGATTCGGAATAAAAAGAATGTCCTTTCACTAAATTTCCTAGCTACTGCTTTTGGCTGGTCAGTTATTTTTCTAATGGATCAAAAGATTCACAGGAATCTCAAAGTTTTACCTGTAGGTGTCCAAGATAGTTTCTATTAACTCCATTTCCACATCTCCAAGGCTTAATTAGGAGATTATTTTCATAAGATTTCTACTGAAGAAAAGAAGGCAAGTATGGACAGGATCCTTTATCCCCTCCTATATGGAAATAGTCTTCTACTTAAGTACTTTATTTCATCATTCTTCTTACTGGGAGAAAATAAAAAAGTAGGTTTTTCTTTCAAAAAAATGTTCTGGTTACCCTTCTCTAAATGATAGCAGTATCCATTTCTATAGTATTTGAAAGTTTGCAAAGCACATTAATATGATCACAAAAATAAGCAAAGTAGTGCACATATTATCAGTATTTTATGGATTAGAGACTCAGAGACTTGGATAAGTTAAAAGACTTCTACAAGGTGACATGACCAGCATGTTACAATGTCTGGGATCTAGTACTCTTTCTATTTGAGCATTTTTCAAAAACCAATGAATGAACCCAGAAGTTTTACTATTTTATTACTAATGTCTATATTTTTACAGTGTATGTATCTCATTATTTTCTTATTGGAAGTCAAATTTTACAAAAGTATAAATGAAGAGTCTGTGATATCCCAGATGGATAATCTCTTCATTGAATCAGATTATAACTTGCTCCATACCTTCATGGACAATCTTGTTAAGTTGCTGTGACCAATAATCTACAAAGAAAGGTCACTCCATCATCTCACACTGTATTGTTCTTGATTCACAGAATCAAAACCATGACCATTCGAGATAATGGTACCATATATATGCAAATTGTTACGGAAGATGAAACAAAGAATGTGGAGAAATAACAACAGAAACCCATGAATTAAATGTGTACTTTGAATTGTGGCAACTTCCCTTCAAAGTACAGAAAGGAAAGTGGTGGTAGTAGGGGTAGATAATAGGTGTAGATAAATAAAATTCTACCTTTAAAAATTACAGAAAAAGATGGGAGAAAGAAACAAAAGAGGACAAAGTTCAGTAGGTTACTAAGAATTATGTATGTATAGATCATTAATGCTTTTTTAAGGGTAAGTTTGTATTAAAAATAGTAAAGACCCAATAACATAAGAAATAAAATTACTTTCTGTCCCTATATTTCTGTCTCTGTTTCAGTCTCTGTCTTTCCCCCTCTCATTTATGCATATTTTACTAAGAAATAATGAAATTGGAATGTAATGGGAGAAATATTTTCTCTCTCTCTCTCTCCCTGCTCCCCAACCCTCTCCCTACCTTTCTTCCCATAAGATCTGGTGTTTATTATCTGTTTGATCTTGGGAAACATCACTTCAACTTTATGGTCCTCAGTTTTCTCATCTCATCAATAACCTCCAATGTTCCTTCCAACTCTGGGTCCTAATTACATGATAGTCATCCTATGAGTGATGATCTAATATGGTCTTTGCACAATTGATATGGGTATTTTTCAAAGCAGATTGATAGAATCTGCCAGATCTTCACTCCAATGACACACAAAGACTTAAGGACATCTCCATTCCACAATGAGGCCTTGGGGACAGATTTTAGTGGAACATAAAGCTTACTAAAGTGGAAGATAATTATTAGAATATATCATTTGACCTGTTCTAAAGAATAAGAATTGTCCTTAGGATTCATAATTTCAAAAAATTGTTTTTTTTTCTTTTCTATCAGGTAATGTGCTTTCTTTGGCTGTCATGCAGGCTGATTCCTCTCTGAAACATCTTTCAGAAAAAAAAAAATACCAACACTGGGATGATAGGTCCAGAACCGATGTCAAGCGTTTGATCACCTGATTCCCGATCACCTTTCTGCTTTACATTGTAAGTTTCATCTAACATTGATCCTGGGATCATTTGAAAAACCACCAAAAAGACACCTATGAGGAGCGCTATAGAGGGTCAGATATTTTGATTCCTTTTGAACTTACTGTACAACCTCTGTGAGACAGTTCTCATTTGCACTCTACTCAATGACACCAGTGTGTGAACATTAACATTTTACATTGCTTTAGTTCTCTTCTAGACAGGAAACCAGTTCCCTCCTGTAGGTTATGCATCTGTTTACAGTGCAGTGAGTATGTGTATGGCAATAATTCATTCTCTTCATTCTTCCCCTGAAGAATATGTGGCTGTTTATTGGTAATGAAAGGAACCTCAAACTATCTCCTATCAGATAAGATCCACGGTGGGTGGTGGGGGGTGGAAAAAATATTATAGGGAAAATGTTGATTCCTCTTAGATAGATCTGCATCCCTCCCGTTTGGATACTTTAGTGCTAAAGTATATTTTAAAAGACTGCATGGTTAACTCTTAGAGAACTTCTGTTTTGTGCCAGTGTTTTAAAACCATCTCTGTTACACTCCAGTGCAGTACTAAAGTCCTGGGAGAAGCACAGAACAACTCAGCTTTCACTTATTGATTTACAAATTGAGAAAGTGATCTTATAAACAGTTTAGAAAACTATATCCTCATGGGGATTTCCCTCATGCATTGCCTTTCTCAGAATAATGAGGGGAATTTCAAAAAGAAAATCTGCAACAACTATTAAATCCTAAGGCTATTTTGGTTCAGGAGGAAAGAACTATCTAGCTCCTTGAAAACACAAGAACCTAATATCTCTCTTGAACATGTTATGAAATAATTCTTGATCTCTCATCGTGTCAGTTGCAAGTTTTTAAAAGGTATGATAAGGGGGCAGCTGAGTGCTTCAGTAGATTGAGAGTCCAGCCTAGGGACAGGAGGTCCAGCCCAGACCATGTCCAAAACAAATCCTCGTGACAATCGACCTAACACATTTCCTCATAAATTCCTCTGGGGTGGAAGCCACCTTTTCTTCCGGCAGTCTATTCCATCCTGGGATAGCTTCAGAGGCGTAATGGAGTCCGCTCTAGTGAACTCAGGAGACCCAAGTGTTGACTTCTAGAAAGCATATTTTGCATCAGTGTTTTCAAACCATTTCTGTCACATTCCAGTTCAGTACCGAACATCTGAACGTTCATGTATTCATTTGTAAGCTGAGAAAGTGATCTTATAAACACTGCAGAGAGCTTTTTGGATTCTCTCGACTTAGGAAAGTGATGAGAAAATTTCATAACCGACTAAAAGCAGGTCATATATGCTTGCCTATATAATATTCATTTACGTTTCCAAGAAAGATGGTTGCCAAACAATTAATAGCACATCCATGGACAGTTTAATTGTTAGGAAGTTTCAATAAGAAGGCTATAAAGCCTGAATGTGTTTGCTTTTATTTTCCACACATTTCTACTAGTTCTGCCTGTTGGAGATGGGCAAGAAAATGTCTAATCCATCTTCTTCATGAAAGCCCTTTATGTCCTTGGACAAAGCAATAATGTCCCTCTAGTCAAGTAATGCCGTGTTATGTCATGTCAACAAGATTGATTAAGTGCTGATTGTGTGTCTGGAACACTGCTGAGCACAGGGGCATTCAGGAAAACCCTGGTACAAACCCATGGAGAGGGCAAACGTGGTAGGAACTACAAGTAAATCAGCGTTATTGGAACAGAGAGTGCACAGAACAGGGTAAAGTGCGAGAAGACTGGAAAGGCAGGAAGGAGTCATCTGGAGAAGAATTTTTAATTCATGTAATGAATTCAGTGTAACAGGAGAGAGAGAGGGAGAGAGACAGAGAGAGAAAGAGAGAGGGAGAGAGAGAGAGAGAGAGAGAGAGAGAGAGAGAGAGAGGGAGGGAGACAGAGAGATAGAGAGACAGAGAGAGAGGGAGGGAGAGAGACAGAGAGAGAGACAGAGAGAGAGGGAGGGAAGGAGGGAGGGAGAGAGGGAGGGAGGGAGAGACAGAGACAGAAGAGAGAGAGAGGGAGAGAGAGAGAGAGGGAGGGATGGAGAGAGAGATAGAGATAGAGAGAGACAGATAGAGAGAGAGAGAGAATATCAAAGAAAAAGAATGAAGGCTCAGAAGAATGTCTTAGGGATACACACATTTGGTTGTAATGGCATTGGTGAAGAACCAGCCAAAGAGACTGAGGAATAGTTTGATAGATAGGAGCAGAAGCAGGAAAGGAGCAGTTAGGGTTCTCTTCTTTAGGCTAAATACTTCCTGTTTCTTCAACTGACATTCATGAAGTTCACTATCCTGGTCGCCCTTCTCTGAATGTCTTATACCTATCAGTATGCCTTATGCCTATCAAGAGCTTTGCCAAAAACTGGTGCCAAGGATTGAGTTCAATGCAGTCTAGATGTGGTGTTAACACCAAAGTAAAATTTGATTAGCATGCACTTATTCCTGTAGGCTTAGGCTTCTCTTAATGTGACCTAAAATTCCATCTAGTTTTGCTTCTACTTCACATTATAATTCTTATTAAGCTGAAGTTTACTAAAAGTCCTCCTATAATTGCAGAGCACACGTCTCCCCAATCTGATACTTTTAAAGGTAATTTTAAACATTAAAATGTCATATTTTACATTTATAATCCCTGAATTTCATTGTATTGGGGGTTTTTTTGGTCAATATTTTATCTTCATAATATGTTTTTTTTCTTAATTTTGGATCTGGCTTGGGTCATTCAGTATGTTAGCTCCCCTCTCAACTTTATATTATTGGCAAGTTAGATAATAATGCCATCTGTGCTTTTATTCAAACCACTGATAAAACTACTAAACTACACAAGGCCAAGTATTCCTCTGGATAACTCCTTCCAAACTGATATCAAAATATTAACGATTATTCTTTGAGTCTGACCATTTAACCAATTCTAAATACAGCTAACTGAAAGCAAAAAATGTGAAAGACTTTTGAAAACTCTAAGTCACTACACAAATAAAATCCCCTCTGCGTTTTGGGGTTGGTGACAGGATATGTTTCTGTTCACTTAGAGTGGATAAAATCAACAAATTAGGACATATGTATTAAATAACTAAATTCAGTTGACTATGTTAAGCTCAGTGCATGAATTCAGTAGTTAAATGTTCATCAGTAATAGACTTCTGGATATTTTTTGTCTCTATTTTTTTAAATGTAATTTCTCTTTCTATTTTATGTAGGGTTATTTTATATCTTACAACTTTACCAAAGTTTCTAATTATTTCAATTTTTTTTTCAAATTTTTCATGGGAAATATTGATAATTTGGTTTGGGAGCTCCCGCTGTTACCCTTTTGGCTCCTTCCTTCTCATACTTTACTTTCTGGAATCTCTATTTGGTTCCAAATGGCATGGACACACAGTGAATGGTATTGATGGAGAGAATAGCAAATGTTATGTATCCTGCAAAGCTTTCTTAAATTTTGAACTCCAAAGCATATAAAAAATATTTTGGGCAGAATTTTACTCACAATCAGAGGTAGGAAGATATAGAATTTGTTCTAAAATATTTGTTGGCATTTCTTCTTTCTTCTCTTTAGGACCAAGTCCCTGACATCTTAAAGCATCTCTTCAGCATCTTGTAGACTAAGTATTCTCAGAATTTTGTGTCTGACAATTTTCACATATTTAGGAATCAATGCAATGACTAATAGAGATTCCCAAAGATTCATAATGAAATATACTACCTATTCACCCCCTCATTCCCAACAGAAAAGTGATGGAGTCAATGCAACTTAAGGCTTATATTTTTAAATAGTCATCTTGGAAATTTGTTCTGATAGACTGTAGGTGCTTTGTTTTTATCTTTTTTTCTGAGAGAAAAGAAGGTAGATTTATGTTTATTAAATTTTAAAATTAAAACATATTTTAAAATCTTTTGTATATGAATAGTCAACATGCTGAGGTTGTCTCTTCATTTTACTTATCATTGAAATTGAGGCTTTCTGAAAAATAAGCCCATGCCACTGGCATATTGCTGAGTAGTGGTGGTGTCATCCCATTGAGGAAGGCATTAGCAATACTTGGATAAATCCATTTTCCACCTTTAGGACTTTGAAACAATACTATCTTATGCATAGAATGCTTTCTTTCTCATCTCTATAGAAAAGGTAGCTGGAGTTTTGAGTCAGTATGATCTGAATTCAAATCTAACTTCAGACACTCACCAGCTATATGACCACAGAGAAGTCACTTAATATCTGTTCTTCTCAGTTTCCTAAACTATAAAATAGGGATAAGAATGAAGTATTTCACAGAATTGCTGTATGAAATGAGACAATATTTGTAAAAGTACTTACAGTACCTACCAAATAGTAAAACTTATATTCCTCCCTCATCAAATTCCATACTTTCAATTCATAGTACAAATACTATGTTATATATGAAGCATTTCCCATATGCTATTTCTCCCTCTCCCCCCCCAAAATGTCATATTCAATTATTTTGCATTTATTTGCATATGTTGTCCTTAAATGTATTGCCATTCTTCTCACTTTACTCACATGACTCCCCATTGTAATGGAAGGTCCTTGTGATAAAAGATGACTTCATTCTTTGTATTGGTGTCTTCAGGCTTAGAACATTATTTAGTAGGAGATTAATAAATGTTCATATCTTCTCTGTCTCTCTCTGTCTCTGTGTTTCTTAGTATGTATGTATCTATCTTTCCTCAGTTTAGGATTGTAGTTCTTAACATGTTGATATGGACATATACATGTGTGTTATGGTCTCTTTTGGAAGTTTGGTGAAATACAAGCACATTTCAAAATAATGTTTTTAAATGCATAAAACAAAATAAAAAGGAAAGCAGTTATATTGAGATCGCTTAGGACAAGAAGTTTATAATTGTGAGTAGGAGAGAAGTAATCCTAATAATTACAGTAGTTTCAAAGTAGTGATGATTATAAACAATATTTTAGATATTTGAAATCATTATAATATTATATGAAAATAGTGATTCCTATTGGTGGCAAAGTCACAAGTAGTATTAATAGTAGAATATTTTTTTGCCTTTTTTCATGAATGAAAGAAATGCTAAATTTCAGGTAGAGCTTAGAAAAATAAGAATCATTTCCCTCCATGGAATTTCCTGAGCTTCCCCCGACATGCACACACCAGTTAATTTGTCCAAAGATTCCTTTTAGGAATGTTGGGAAGCTTAAGGATTCCAGGTTTGGGGAATGTAGGCAAGAGGATAATTTCATTGGAGTTTTGTTTTCCTGGGACCATATGCACAATTGGAACTTAACTTCCAAATAGGTTCCTCTGGAGCTCTGTGGAATTTTGGAAGGAAAAATTAAGATGCAAATTTGGAGAGGCTCGCCATAATTTAGATATTTCAGACAAGCACCAAGGATTCTATCAATGTCCCTGAACTTTAAGTATATAACCATGGATATGAAACCTACATTTATTCTATCCATGCATAATGGGCAACCAGAAAAAAGAACTATGATCATAGTGGCTACATTTGATATAATCCATTCATATTTTGGAGATATTTTGAAATGTAATTGCTTTTTCTCTTTCTTAATGTGATATCATATTTGTTCTTCCCAATAATGCCTGCTATGGGTGGTCTCTGAGTTTTTTTTTTCCTTCAGGGTAGGATATCTCTAGTTATTTGATGCCATGCTTGATGATTACTGATGAGAAAATGTGTTCCAAATACAGAATCCATCTCCAATTAACCTTTAGCGTTGAAAACTGATCTCTAACATTTCAGAGGCTTAGTTTTTCCTTCTACCATTTCTCTGGTCAGAAAAAGGACTCAATTCAAGAAGGAAAAAAAATATTTCTAATCTTCCTTGTCAGTCTTCTTCAATATCAAGAAATTATCTTGATGGTCTACATGCAAATAAATCAGAAATACTCTCTCTGTTTTAAAAAATACATAATTCCAAAGTAAATTGAAGTGGGAGTGAGGAATGGGGAAACATTACTTTAATCACAATATTTAAGAGTTTGCCTCATACAAAGTTCACCTCATTATACTCATGAAGGAGAAGCTTCCACTGAAAGTGTGCTACATAAATAGGAGATTCTGTTACTAAGTGGTCAGTATTTATATATATTTGATTAACCAAAAAAGCCAAATTCCAGATTCAAGCACTTTTCTCTCAACTATTTGATATTTTTGTCCCCTTTTCATATAATTTAATTAGCTTCTTTTTAGTTTTTTTAATTGTGATTTATAAAATAAATAATCATATTTTAATATTCAATTGACATAAAAAGACTATGTAGAAAACTTAACCTTTGGCACAGAGATTGATATATACAATTATATGTATATATGTGATACAACAATACCTTAAATTTCCATTTCCTTGCATTGATTTTCTCCTGCTTTTGGATGTATTTTTCAGTTTTTTGACATTATTTTATTTTTTCCTTTATTTTTTCTATAACAATCTCTAATCATTGTCTGTACTTTCCAAATCCACCTCTCTTAAATATACTTCACTTTTTACAAATAAGCATAATCAAGAGAAACAAATTTTGTGATGTTAATTCTTTCTGAAAATATATGTCCCATTTTGCATCTGTAGCATGTTATCTCTCAACCAGCAGTTGAAAGGTATTATTATGCATTTGGGTGTCCTTATGGGACTTTATATTGATTAAAATTCATAAATCTTTTAAAGTTATTTTCCTTTACAATGCTGTGGTCACTGTTTAAATTATTCTAGTTCTCCTCATTTCATTCTACATCAATTCATACAAGTCTTTCCAATTTTCTCTGAATGTAATTTTTATTATTTCTTATTGTAAAATAATTTCATATTGCATTCATATACTCTCCTGTGATCATTCTCCAATTGAAGAATACCCATATACTTCTCATATTTTGTTACCAAAATAAAAAGTGATTCAACAAATATTTTTTACCTGTGGGTTTTTTTCCTTCTGTCATTAAGCTATTTGAAGTATATTTGTATAGTTTTATTTGTGGATCAAAGGGTATTTAATGACTTTTATGGTATAGTTTGAAATTGTTTTTCATCAGACCCAATTCATAGCTTTAGCAACAATATATTAATGTTTCTTTCTTATCATAGCTATTCAAAAAGTATCATATTTTTTATTAACTTAGAGAGTCTGGTGGGTCTGAGGTAGAAGCTTATATAGGTTTTTATGTATATTTTCTTATTATTAGTGAATTTAATATTTTATATGTTTTTGTAGCTTTGAATTTCTACCCTTGAGAATTGCCTTTTTATATCACTTGATTAATATCTATTAAACTTTTGTTCTATAATATTGAAATAAATACATGTCTTCAATAGTATCAAGATAGATACTAGACGTGCCATTGCAATTATATAGAGAAATCATAGGCAACACCAGATATCTAGGTAATTTTTCTGCAAACTATTAAAGAGTTGTCTGGAGTAATGAAAGTTAAGTGACTTATTCAGGATCATGGAGACGGAATCTCTAAAATGCATAACTTAAAGTCAGACTTTCTTGATTGTGAGGTCAGCTCTGTAACCTCTCTGCCAAAATGACTCTATGAAGCTTTTAGATCAGAGCTATGCACTCATTAACTTTCCAATTAACAATTTCCCTTTTTAATTCTCATTAGATTGTTTTTGTTTGTGCAAAAAAAAATAAAAATTTTAATGTCATCCCCTGTGAGCTCCTCTGACAGGGAACTAAGACAGAGAAATAAGGAATACTCAGATTAACCACACCCTTGAAACAAACAAAAATAGAAAATAAAATGCCTCAACACAAAGGAAAGCTGGAGGGACATGCTTCACCAGTGTGAGAGAGGAGAGTAGCTCAGTAGGTGCTACATCAGGGGAAGTTTGCAGAGAGGACATCCTGGAGTGATTGAGCTACGAACCCCAGTGCAGCCCAACCAGCTGCCAAGTGGCCTGGCCTGAAAAATGAGGAAACTTTGACCAGGAAGGAGCCCTAAGTTTAGCCTAAGCCAAGAATATTAATAGAGTAAGATAGAATTTGCTGTTAAGGATACTGAGGTAACAAAACTGCAGATTTCAAAAGCAAGCAAACAGGCCTATGCAATAAGAAGACAGAGTGGAGAAACCCAGGAGATCCCTAATCCAACTTCCAACTGATCTAAAGTAATGAAGGTCAAAATCAGGGAGAAACCTAGTAAGTGGCCAAACACCTGAGCAACGAGACAGCAGAGTGGAGGAGCTCCCCAAGTCCAATGTGCCCTGACAGTGAAATTGGCAGAGTGGGAAACATACCAACACAGGAGACAACAAGGAATGTAGGAGGAAGAGACTTTAAATGGAAAACAACAACAACAACAACTGGTAAAAGCATCTCCACAAGATGCTTATACCATATACATACTGGAAATGCACACCAAGGGGCACAAAAACTATCATACCTAACTGAAGCACCAGATCAGGCTACCATGCAAGCTTGGAACAGTGCCCCATCTATCCTGGGAGCAGACCAGAACCTCAAAAGATGGACAAGGTAACACGGGGGAGGGGAAAAATAATGAATAGAAACAAAAGCAAAAAACAAAAAAAAAATCTTAACTTTAGAAATTTACATCAATGACATGGAAACAAAAATATAAACTCAGAAGAGGAAAACAATGACAAAAGAAAATAAACAAAAATGAAGCCGTGAAGGAAAGTGAGAAAGGATTGTCAGGTAGTTAAAGATTCCTTAGAGTGTAATGTAAATTTCTCCTTTTACCTGTGTCACTCATGTGACTCCAAATACCAGTGAGTGAGTTGAGATAAAGGGGCCACCAGAAGTAAAGGACCAACAGACAGGAAACAATGCACAGGCACTGCCCGCATGGGTGGTCCAGGCAAATTAAGAAACTATATGGTTGGTTCCTGAAATGGGGAAAAGAGAAAAAGCAAGATCTGAGGTAAATTAGTTTGCATGTAGAGTTGACGATAGATTAAAAAAAAAAGGGGAGAACTATAGATCAATCTCCCAAATGAATATTGATGTTAAAATTTTAAATAAGATACCAGCAAGGAGATTACCACAGTATATCACAATCATTCATCATACACCATGCCAATGTGAGTTTTATTCCAGGAATGAGGGGATGTTACAATATTAGGGAAACTATCAGCATAATTGACCATATTAATGGCAAAACCAAGAGAAACTATATGATTATCTCAATAGATGCAGAAAAAGCTTTTGAAAAAATTAAATACTCATTCCTCATAAAAAAAAAACATTATATAACATTGGAATAAAGTTAGCAGTCTTTAAAGTGACAAAAAGCATTTATATAAACCATCAGCAAGCATTATCTTTAGTAGAGAAAACCCACAACCCTTCCCAATAAAATCAGGAGTAAAGCAAGGATTCCTATTATCATAATCACTAGTTAATTTTGCTAGAAACACTATAAACACTAGCTATAGCAATAACAGCCAAAAAAAAAAGAAAGAAAGAAATTGAAGGAATTAGAATACCCACAAGAAAACTATTATTATTTTTTCTTGTTTAATTTTTAAAAATATTTTCCATGTTTACATATTTCATTTTCATTCCTTCTCCTCCCCCCTCCCAGATCAAAGAAGCATTTCCACAGGATTACACAAATGTTGTCACTTATACCTATTTCCATATTATTCACTTTTGAAATAGAGTAATATTTTAATACCAAAACCCTAAATAATATAGCCATATAAACAGATGACTATTTGTTTTTCTTCTTTGTTTCTACTCCTGCAGTTTTTTCTCTTGATGTGGATAGCATTCTTTCTCATAAATCCTTGGGGATTATCTTGTATTAGCAAAGTTCATTACATTGCCTTGTATCACAATGTTTAACATTATGTGTATAATGTTCTCTTGGTTCTGTTTATTTTACTCTGCACCAGTTCTTGGAGGTCTTCCCAGTTCATAATGAAATCCTCCAAAAACTGTC
This sequence comes from Monodelphis domestica, assembly GCF_027887165.1. Classification (NCBI taxonomy): domain Eukaryota; kingdom Metazoa; phylum Chordata; class Mammalia; order Didelphimorphia; family Didelphidae; genus Monodelphis; species Monodelphis domestica. Next base: position 284,124,292 of record NC_077233.1, on the reverse strand, counting down.
ATTATTTGTAGATGATATAAAGCTCCAGAGAATAAACCAAAAAATCTAACTGAAACAATTAGCAAAATTAGCAAAGTAGAATTTCTATTTGCTATCAACAAAATTCAAAAGCAAGAGAGAAATTCCATCTAAAATAACTGTTGACAGAGTATACTTATGAAATACAAATCCAGCATTCCATCCTTCACTTAATTTCTTTCATGAGTTTTTTATTGTATATATGACATTTGTCTTCAGTCATGATCTGGGGAATACAGAAATATGTATTACATGTAAATATTCATAAATTATGTCAATCTGTTACTGCCTCAGAGAATGGGGAAAGTAGAATGGAAGGAGAGAATCTGAATTGAAAACTCTCAGAAAACATTCCTCAAAACTGTTTCTATATGTAAATAGAAAAATAAAATCAATAAAAAATAAAAACAGGAAGACAGGAAGACAGAGGAGGTTATACCTTTAGACTATGGGTTTCCTCTGGTTTATGGCTTAATCTCAGAAATGGTTTTGATTAATCCCTTCTTCTTTAGCCATCACAAGGCAGGAGATAAGTTCTGGCTTAATCATCTTCCAAACAGTAAGATACACATAGTCATAAGGAATCTTTATCCAGGGCTCCAGGGGAGACAGTTATGTGAAACTAATTAACTTGAAGGATAATGGTGCCCTTAGCATTAAGAATGGAAAATATATGGGTCTGGAGGAATGGCATAATTAATTGGAGTCAGCAGACATAGGTTTGATTCTCAGTTTGCCCTTATGTGACCTCAGTTTCCTTCTTTGTGAAATGAGGACAATTGTCTAGATGACTTCTACTGTCTCTTCTAACGCTTATGTCTGTGCTGTTCTGGTATCTGTGAACTCAGATGGCAGCTAAACAAGTCTCTAATTGACATGTAAATCTTATCCATTATTATATCTGAAAATCCTTGTTTTTGTTCATCATTATCACCACCAAAACCACCAGCAACACTATATCATCAAATTGCCTTCTGCCTTAGAATAAAGACTGTTATTAGTTCCAAGAAAAAGGGGTGGTAAAGGCTAAGCAAAGGGGGCTAAACAACTTGCCTAAGGTCACAGAACAGGGAAGTGCCTAAAGCCAGATTTGATGGTCATATCTTCCTGAAGAAACTTTCTTTGTCATTTAATTTCCCCATATTTTCAGCTACTGAAAAATTTCAAATGTGTTTCCTCTGTTTGTTTCTTCTTACATTTTCTTTACAAAGAAATTATTTCCTAGCAACGGATCTCACTGTTTGAGGCCACACTTCAGGCCATTTTTAAATTACTGTCACTGTTAGTGCCTTGCAGTTTTTCTTTAATGTCTATCAAAAAACATTTGCTGAGGTATTTGGATACCAACCATTCATCTCAGTCCTGTGACTCAGCGATGATGATTGTCTTCTAAGAAAAGAATTTTAGAAGATTGTGACCTAGTATCTTAGAGTTGGAGGAACTGGCCAATAATTCGGTGTTGAGAATAGAATACAAGTGACACTGATTAACTTTTTCAAGTAATTGAACATGACTTCAGTAGTTGGTTTGAGACAGAACTATAAAAGGGGATTGAACAACACTACAGTTCTGTAACCTTTCATTTAGCTTCTGAACTTGATCCTCTATTGTTCCTAGTTTTGCTTGTCACCTAATGGAGGGATATACTGTTCTCAGTTTAATTTCTTATCCCTCTGTTTGAATCAATCTGGTATAGTATACAGAGATCAAGTCTAGAAGTCAGGAGGCTTGGGTTCAAATCTCATCTCTTGATACATACTGGCTGTGTGACATTGACCACCTTCCAGATTTTGAAGTTGTGGGAAAAAATTGCTTACCCAAATTGATAGAGGAAGTTTCTTCACTATCGTTTCTTTATTACAGTGAAATTACAGTCCTTATTCAAACAATTATTTTTATTAGTGTTTTATTAGGTTGTATTTCTTACCAAAGTAGCAAAATTCAGTCATAATGTTTGGCTCTGATTCATCAGTAAAAATCTTAATAAGAAGTGAAATCAGATTAGATGGTGCTGACTTGGATGAAGTTATTGCCTTCCCTGAGCTATTTAACTAACTATAGTACAATGTTGCTTATAGACTGCTAACAACATCTTCAGTTCAAAATATTAAATGTTTATTATTTATTCAATTATTTACCTAACATTTGTTAACCATCTACTATGTACAGAAAGGTATGTAGGATTTTTAGGGAGTATTAGTATCTTTGGTATAATAGTGTGCACAAAACTTTTCAGGGCTTCTCATTCAACACTGATGCCCACCTATCACTCAATTCTCACCTGTGACTCCAAGAAACTGTACCATGCTCAGGGACCAAATCCTGGCAGAACTGTCTTGACAGATGGGCCAAACCAGTTTGGGGGTCATTGACAGGCTTCACATCAATTTTGGGGTGATTGGATGTCTATCCTGACCATTTAAAAATTTACACAGGTAGAATAGGTAGCTAAGAACAATTTGTCTTAATGGCCATGAAGGTGCCAGAAGCAGGACCTATGAAGTACTTAGAGATTGGTCAGACATCTAAATGTCAAGGTCATCCACTATATCCTGAGCCATGACAAGTCATCCAGACTTTTTTTTCTTTCCACTGGACTTTGATGTCTCTGAAAGAGAGAGTAAGGCTGATGATTTTTTGCTACTCTGCCTCACCTAAATCCAATTTGGACCCAAGTCATCACTCTTTGACATCATTGGACCTCTTCAAAAAACAAAAGTCCACCACTTCCAACAACAATAACTATGTATAGTTATGCTATATTATTATGTGCTATATTTAACTGACACACAACCAACCTTCATGAAACTTAGATATTAGGAGGAACATAATATATAATCTGATAAATATAATGAGCACATATTTAATAAAATAAAAACTTTAGAAATTTACAAAAAAGGGGGTGTTGGGGAATTTCTAAAGGAAAGCCATTACTAATCAATAGGAACAGGAAACATTTTATGAAAAAGGAAGCTTTTGACATGAATTTTAAAGCTGAGTAGAAAATCAATGGTAAAAGAAAGGGAAGCAGAAAATTACAAAAAAAAAATAGGGCTTTTTAGTTCATAATCAAACAAGTTGGACTGACTCTTTTGGGACATAGAATAGGTCTCCTGGGAGAAGGCACTCTCCTACCAGATGGGTGAGAATAGTCTTTAATCCTTTGGCAGCATAGCTGAAATAGACTGAATCATTAAAGCTATCAGACTGGAGCTATCTTTGTGATGGCATCTTGATTGGAGGTTGCAATGGTAGGAAGGTAAAAGTTCCATTTGCTCAAAGCATAGGCAATAAGTACTGACCTGGGTATGAGTAAAGGGGCAACTCTACTATGGCCTTGACCCCACATACACACTTTTGAGCCCTGTGGTCCTGAGAACTGGGCTTGAAATTTTGATCTGTTTTGCTTATCCATTTCAGTTCCAGGGGAAAGAGGTAGCGTCTTCCAACTCAGAATTCCACACCATGGTGACCTTGGAGGTAGGATAGCAGGACAGATTTTTTTTGCCAGATCAGCAGGGACACCCTTAGAAGCCATATTACCAGGATACAAGCCCAAGGTGACTTAAAAACAGAATTTGAGATAGCAAAGATGGAGGAATAACTAGAGTAGCAGCTCCATCTCACCATGAGAATCCTCTCCAACCAACATCAAAATATCACCACAAAAGGAATATAAGAGAGAAAGAACCAACAAGGGGATAGAGTGAAACAACTTTCAAGAAAAAAAAACCCAAAGGTAGGCAGAGACCATCTGGGGAAGTAGAATTAGAGAACAGCAGAGACAGCAAGAGGCTCTAACAAGGAGTCAAGAGCAAGTCAAGAGCAAGTCACTTCTCCCTACCCCCACACATCTGCTCATAGTTTTGGAGTTTAAGCCTTGTCTAGCAGACAGACCCTGAGATCCTGCCAGGGAAAGTAGTGGTCCAAGCCAACTCATACCCCTTAAAATTTCAAACTAGTGAGGAAATCCAAAGTTCCAGCCCAGGACATTTTAGGTTGAAGGACACTGATACCATGTGGGCCCAGAGAGAATACAGGAATCACATTCTGGACTTGGGATGAGGACATAATCCATGGCTTGTGCTAAGGACAGAGTTCTCATGGGGAGCTCCCCTAGATATTTTTGTCTAAAACTAAGGATGGATCTTGAGGACAGGGCAATCAAGGCTATGCCTGATTGAATCAAGAACACAGTGAGACCAAAAATTTGAGCCTAAGCCTGGGACTAGAATTTTTTTTAATTATATTTATTTATTTTTAGGCTATTTTCCCATGTTTACATATTTTGTTTTCTTTTACTCCTCTCTTCCCTGCCCAATTGCAAAGGCAACAAGAATTCCACTGGGTTATACAAATGTTGTCACTTAACACTTAGTTTTATATTACTCATTTTTGCTATAGACCAATTTTTTGAAAGCCTACTCCCTGGGACTAGAATTTCATTAACACTGGTCCTGATCAAGTTCAGTATGAGATCAAAAGCTTACACCCAAGCCTGAGCAAAGTCTTTAAGTTATTAGCATCTCAAGGGTCAACTGAATCAGCAGAGAAAGCAGGGTCTCAGAGCTCTCAGCCCTTAGACTATCTGGTAAAATAGTAACAACCCAGAAAATAAGCTGAAAATATCATTAAAAAAGGAGAAGTTTAAGAGATTACCCAAACCTCCCAGAAAACAGAACCTATCTATAATTAAATAGTGCAAATGAGGAAAGAAAAAAACAACAACTAATTCAAAATAATTTTTATTGAGACAGAGCAAAGTACAGAAACAGAAAGGGATAATAAAAGCAAAGCAAGCACATGCAAGTCTAAAAGAAAAATGTGTATTGGAAAAAAAGAGTTTGGAAAAGCTCAAAAAAGACCTCAAAAACCAATTTAAAAAGGCAGAGGAAAAGTGGGGAAGAGAAATGAAAATGATGTTAGGAAAAAGGAAAGTGAGGCAAGAAGAAATGAAAATGATAAAAGAAGAAACAGACCAACTGAAAAATAATCAAAAAACTGATAGAAGAAAACCAGGTCTTAAAAATCAGAACTGACAAGCTAGAAACTAATTATTTAATGAGAAATCAAGAAACAATAAAGCAAAACCAAAGGAATATGATATTCAGGAAGGCAAAAGATTTGGGTTTACTACCGAGTCATCTATCTAGAAAAAAATGAGTATACTCTTTCAGGGGAAAATGGTCATTCAATAAAATAGGAGATTTCCAAAAATTTCTAAGGAGTAAACCAGACTTAAACAAAAAATGTGAAGTCCAAACACAAGACACAAAAGAAGCTCAAAATGTTAAATGAGAAAACAAATATTAAAGAGACTCAATAAGGTCAAAATATGTATATGTTCACATGGAAAGAAGACTTCTGTAATTCTCAAAAATTACTCTGAGTAGGAGAGAAGATAGAAGAAATTTACTGAGAAAGGGAGTAGAGAAGTAAGCTGATTATAATGATATGATGTATATGATGGCATATGATGATATAATATATGTAAATATGATCATAAGGAATAATATGTATATATTATATGATATGTATGCATGTGAATATGTTAAAAATCAATCAAAGGCTGAAAGAGAAGGTTGAACTGAGACAAAGATGCTAAAAGCTTAAATTGAATACTAGCAAAAATACTTCAGCAACTTATCAGGAGAATTATTCACTATGACCAGGTGGAATTTATAACAGGAAAGCAAGAATGGTTTAATATTAGGAAGACATATCCACATAATTGACCATATAAATAATCAAAGCAACAGAAATAACATGAATATCTCAATAAATGCAGAAAAAGTCTTTGACAAGATACAACACCCATTCCTATTGAAAACACAAGGAAGTATAGGAATGGAAGGACCATTCCTCAAAATAATAAGCAGTATATATTTAAAAGCATCAGAAACTATTGTTGGCAATGGAGACAAGTTAGAAGCCTTCCCAATAAGATCAGGAGTAAAGCAAGGATGCCCATTATCACCTCTATTATTTAATATTGTACTAGAAACATTAGTGGTAGCAATTAGAAAGGAAAAAGAAATTGAAGGGATTAAAGCAGTCAATAATGAAACTAATCTATCACTCTTTGCAGATGATATGATAGTGTACTTAAAGAATCCCAGAAAATCAACTAAAAGGTTATTAGAAATAATTAATAACTATAGCAAAGTTGCAGGGTAAAAGAAAAACCGCATAAACCATGAGCATTTCTATATATTTTAACAACATTTAGCAGTAGGAGTTAAAAATAGGAGGTCCATTTAAAATCACTCTGGACAATATAAAACATTTAGAAATCTATCTGCCAAGACAAACACAGGAAATATATGAACACAACTAACTACAAAACCCTTTTCACACAATTAAAGCTAGATCCAAATAATTGGAAAAACATTAATTGCTCATTGGTAGGATGAGCTAATATAATAAATATATTATAAATATAATAAAAATGACAATCCTACTTATTCTACTTATTTGGTGCCAAATCTATCAAACTACCAAAAACTTTTTCATAGAATTAGAAAAAAATTATAAAAAAATTCATTTGGAAGAACAAAATGTCAAGAATATCAAGAGAAATAATAAAAAAAAATGTGAAGGATGGGAGCCAGATCTTAAAACAGTGGTCATCAAAACAGTACAGTCCTGACTATGAGAAAGAAGGGTGGATCAATGGAATAGATTGGGGTAAATGACCTCAACAAGCTAGTGTTTGTTTGACAAAACAAAAATGCCATCTTTGGGGACAAGAACTCACTATTTGACAAAAAATGTTAGGAAAATTGGAAAACAGTATGGGAAAATAAGATTTAGATCAACATCTCACACTCTATATCAAGATAAATTCAAAAGGGGTAAATGACAAATATAAAGAGTGAAATTATAAATAAATTAGGTGAATATAGACTAGTATACCTGTCAGATCTGTGGGAAAGGAAGGAATTTAAGACCAACCAAGAAATAGAGGACATTGCAAAATATAAAATGAATGATTTTGATTGTATCAAATTAAAAATTTCTGTACAAACAAAACCAATGCAACCAAAAATGGAAGGAAACAAGCTGATAGACCATTTTTATAACAAAACTCTCTGACAAAGGCTTAATTTCTCAATTATATAAGTAAGTCAAATATACAAAAAATCAAGCCATTACCCAATCAATAAATGGTAAAGTGATATGAATAGGCAGTTTTCACATGAAGAAATCAATACTATCAATAAGCACATGAAAAAGTGTTCTAATTCCTCCTGATTAGAGAAATTGAAATTAAAACAACTCTAAAGTACTAACTTATACCAAGCAAATTGGCCAATATAGAAGCAAAAGAAACTGATAAATGTTGGAGTGGATGTGGCAAAATTGGGATGTTAATACATTTGCTTGTGGAGATGCTATAATCATTCTGGAAGTCAATTTGGAATTATGACAAAGAGCTTTAAAAGAATGCCTGCCCTTTGATCCAATCATACTACTGCTAACTTTGTAGTTCAAAGAGATAAAAAAGAAAATACTTGTAGAAAAATATTTTTAGTCATACTCTTTTTGGTGGCAAAACTTGGAAAATAAGGGGGTGGGGTCCATCCATTGGGAAATGACTGAACAAGTTGTGATATTTGATGGTGATGGAATACTATTGTGCTGAATGGAATGATGAACTGAAGTAATGACTTGAATATAAAGAAGGAAACTATAAGTAAATTAGGGGAACCCAGAATAGTATACTTGTCAGATCCTTGGGAATGGAAAAATGTTAAGACCAAGCAAGAGTTAGAAAAAAATTACAAAATGTAAAATCAATAATTTTGATTACATTAAATTAAAAAGGTTTTGTACAAACAAAAATAATGCAAGCAAAAGTAGAAGGGAAGCAACAAATCGAGAAACAATCTTCATAACAAACTCCTCTGAGAAAGTTCTAATTATTCAACTATATAAGGAGACAAATAAATTGTACAAAAAATCAAGCCATTCCCCAAGTGATAAATGGGCAAGGGACATGAATAGGCAATTTTCAGATAATGAAATCAAAACTATTAATAAGCACATGAAGAAGTGTTCTAAATCTCTTATAATCAGAGAGATGCAAATGAAAACAACACTGAGTAGATTGGCTAACATGACAGCAAAGGAAAGTAATGAATGCCAGAGGGGATGTGGCAAAATTGGGACATTAATTCATTGCTGGTGGAGTTGTGAATTGATCCAACCATTCTGGAGGACAATTTGGAACTATGCCCAAAGGGCGATAAAAGACTGTCTGCCCTTTGATGCAGTCATAGCACTGCTGGTTTTATACCCCAAAGAGATAATAAGGAAAAAGACATGTACAAAAATATTCATAGCTGTACTCTTTGTACATTGGAAAGTGAGGGGATGCCCTTCAATTCAGGAATGGATTAACAAATTGTGGTATCTGATGCGGATGGAATACTATTGTACCCAAAGGAATAATGACCTGAAGGAATTCCATGTGAACTGGAACAACCTCCAGGAAGTGATGCAGAGTGAAAAGAGCAGAACCAGGAGAACATTGTACACAGAGACTGATACACTGTGATACAATCAAATGTAATGGACTTTTCCATTAGTGGCAGTGCAGTGATCATGAACAACCCCAAGGGATCTATGAGAAAGAACACTGTCCACATTCAGAGGAAAAACTGTGGGAGTAGAAACACAGAAGAAAAACAACTACTTGATCACATGTGTCGATGGTGATATTATTGGGCATGTAGACTCTAAATGAACATCCCAGAGCAAAAATCAACAACATGGAAATAGGTTTTGATCAAGGACACATGTAAAATCCAGTGGAAATGTGTGTGTTACGTATGGGAGGGGTTAACGAGAGGGGAGGGAAAGAACATGATTCTTGTAACCCAGGAAAAGTATTCTAAATTGAATAAATAAAACAAAAAATTAAAATAAAATAGAATTGATTTTCTAGTACTTTTCTATATAGTAAGAAAACCCCTTCTAACATTGCATATGAACAATTGTTCTGCAAGTTATAGTCAAACAACCCATATCTCAGAAATGTATAAAATGGATTGGAGAGAAAATGAGAAAAGGCAGTAAACTGCATATATAGCATAGTTTTGAAGGGATGAGGCACTGGACCACAGTTCAGAAAGTGAGACTAGAGAGAGTTGGATAAGTATAAAAAACACTTTAAAGAGATGCCATAAAGTACAAATTCTTTGAGAACAGGGATTGTTTACCTTTATTTCCTTCATAGCACCTCAAGCAATGGTTTTGAAGAAATGGGACCGGACCTGTTATTTGTTTGTGATGAGGAGTTCTGGGGGTGTGTGTGGGGGTTTCCTTTACTAATATAGCTTGATGACTTCTACACAGCTTACAAAGAGTTGCCCAGGGGACTGAAGAGTAAACTTGACCAGAGTCATATAACCAGTATGTGTCACAGGCAGGGCTCAAACTCAGTTTTTCTGAACTTCCAGGTATAATGACAACAAATGTAAATAGAAGATTTTGAGCTGAAATTTTTATGCATATTTTTATAACTGTGTTACTAAATAACCAATTTATAAAGTGAAACCAATGCAGTGACTTATCATGGAAATAAGAATTAGTGCCTGTATCACAACAGTTCTATTCAGCCATTGGACTTGATCTGTGAAAAGAAGGACAAGGCAGTGCACAAAACTCAGTACAAATCTCAACAGGTCTTGGTTTAAGAACATCACCCGAGCCCCTCCTGCCTTTCTCATGCCATAACGTTAAATGACACGTCCATGAGCTGGAGTCCCCATCCGGGTGGGTAAGATAGGGGCTCTGTGGTTTCTGTTTCTATCATCATGTGCCCCCTCCCCCATCCCCCTCCTAACCCATTTAGAGTAAAAATGACTTTAGGAGAAAGCAAAAAATAGCCATGATCCAAAACAAGTTTGGGTAAGGAGAAAGTAAGGAGGATGGTGAAATCCCTTTATACAACCGTAATCTGGGACTTTGCACTTCTCCCTCAACCTTCTGAAACAACCCTACTCTTCACCTTCACCATGACATCGAATCTCTTGCCTCTTTCACTTCTCTTCTAGGCCATCTCCCCTGAAATAACCACCCAGTCCTTTTTCCTCCATCTTGACTCTTTGAACCAATTCAAATCTATGCTTTTCTCCTCTTGAATCTCTAGCCCTCATCAAAGTGTCCGTTATGTCCAGCCAAGTCTCCGTCTTCAATCACTCCCACCATTTGTCTATCTCCTTTGAGCCTTTACACATGCTGTTGAATGAAAGTGGAGAAAATCACAGCACTCTTCTGACTGGGTCCACTACAAATTTATGTTACACAACGTTAACTGGTCCTTCTCTGCTGCTAAGCAATCCTACCACACATCCCTTATCAACACAATATGCTATTTTCATCCCTCCTCAATGTCCCTCTGCTACTTCCTCAACCAATACCTAATTGGGGAGACTTGCCTAATAAGACAGAAAAAATTGGGCAGGACTTCCTTCTTCTCTCCTCTTCTTCAACACCTATTTCTTAGGTCATTTCTTCCACATTTCCCTCCATCTTCTATGTCACATGCTGGAGTCACTGTACTCCTTATTAATGCTAATCCCTCTAATCCATCTTGTCTCCTCTAACATTTTCCTCCTCTATCATTCATGCTCTTTCACTTATTTTCAGTATTCCCTGTTTCTGGCTCATTTCCTACCACTTACAAACAAACCTTTTTCTCCTTTCCCAAGACAAACATGTCTCCCCATGACCAGAGGGGGTGAAAGAAAGCTTACCTGATCCTCCCATCTCTGCCACAAACAACCTATTTCTCTCCTGCACTTTTAGCTAAACTCAGAAAGATCACCTACACTAGGTGCTTCCATTTTCTTTCCTCTCACTCTCTTTTTAACACTTTATAATCTGGCTTCTGATCATATTGCATAGAGGCTGCTTCATCCTAAACTATTAATGATCTTCTAATTTGCTAAATCTTTTCTTAATCTCAATATCTTGGATCTCTTTGTAGGCTTTAGGACAGTCAATCATTCTGCCCTCCTTGATATTGTCTTCCCTTTGGTATGGGAATGGGACTCCATTCTGTCCTGGTTTCCCCCCTACCTATCTGACCTCTTTCTATTCTGTCTCTTTTGCTGAATTCTTCTTAAGATCATATCTTCTCACCATGTGTGTCTCTCAGAGTTCTGTCCTGAATCCTCTTCTCTCTCTTCTACCTAATTTGATAATCTCATTAGCTTTCATACATTTAATGACCATCTCTTTGCCAATGATTCTCACATCTATCTTTCTTGCCCTAACTTCTGTCATGACTTTCATTCTCCTATCTCCAACTTTCTTTAAGATTTTTAAACTGGAAGTCCAGTAGACAATATTCCAAAGGGTTGAATACAGAATTCATTACCTTCCACCATTAAAGTCCCCCCCACAAATTCTTTTTCTTTATTATCATAGAGGGTAACACCATCCTCTCATTCCCTCAGGATCACAACTTAGAAGTCATAATGGATCTCTCACTATCTCTAATCCCCCTATATCAAGTTGTGGGCAAGACCCATTAATTTCACCTTTGCAACACCTCTCAAATACTACCCCTTTTCTCCTCTGATGCTATCATTCCTCTGGCATATGCCCTTATCACCTCCTGCCTGGATTTTTGTAATAGCCTGTTGGTGCATCTGCCTGCCTGAGTTCTTTCTGCACTCCAATCCATTCTCCATTCAGCCACTGAATTTTCCTTAAATGTAAATCTGATTATACCACTGCCCTTCTCAGTACACTCCAGTGACTTCATATTGTGGTCAGAATTAAATACAAAATTCTCTATTTGACATTCAAATCCTGTGTAACCAAGACCTTTAAAAATTTTTTTTTTCCAGTCTTCCTGTACCGTGCTTCTAAAAAGACGTACTCTTTGAACAAGACACATTATCTCTTGGCTCCAAGCATTTTCTCCATTTCTCATACCTGGAACTATCTCTCTCCACCACCCTCTCTATTGACTTCCATGTCTTCATTTAAGATCCAACTAAAATCCCACTTCTACAGGCGGATGCATCTGGAAATTACATCCTTAGCCTCAACTTATCAGTTAATATCAAGTTTTATATTTTCAGCTGCCTCCAGGATAATCTTCCTGTCCTTTAAGAGTGTATTTTAAATGTCTTTTTGATTGAGATACTATCAGAACAGAGGTGATGGCTGAAACCAAAAAGAGTGAGCTCTGTAAAAAAAAAAAAGATTATAGAGGATAAATAAGGATAGCTACTTTGTGCTTTCAGCATTTCTGTGAGAAAAAAAGAAAATTTGTGAACCCTAAAGTGTTAAAAAGTGCATGCAGTGTGTGCTGCGCAAATATAAGATGATATTATGTGAAGGCTGGAGGAGGTGATCTTTACCCTAGATCTGGCCTCAGCATGCGATGGTGAGTGGAGTGATTCCTTCTTGGTTCTTCAGTGAGGAGACCCTCTCTGCTCCTTGGAGCTTTGGTGGGACTGTTCCTTCAGAATGAGTTCTGATGAGATTCTTGGCTCTCTTAGCCTCATGTGCACTGAAGGTTCTCAACAGATTCTTCAGTGTCTTCTGGTTCTTCTGATTTTGGCTTCCTAATTAGGACTTTGGGTTCTGGTGAGATTCTCTTTCAGATTCTCATTTGCAGTATGAAGATATTAGGATTAAATTTAGGGTATTTTGTAGCTAGGTAGTACTTTCTGTCTCTATCTACATTTTTCCACTTTCACCCTTTTTAAAGTTATTTTGACTTAAGCTATGATAGTTTTTAAATCAGTGACCACAATATTACTTTAGAATTCTTACTTTTAGCATAAAACCTATATTTAAATTCTTACAATATTTAGATGATGTACCCATGTTGACCGAATACAGGTATGTTGTGTGAGATGTTGATCTATCCTTAGGCTCTGCCTTACCATTTCCAATTTTCCCAACAGTTTTTGTCAAATAGTGAGCTCTTATCCCAAAAGCTGGGATATTTGATTTTTCAAATACTATATGAAAATGGCCATTTATTATTGTTTTATGTAGCAAATCTCATCCATCACTATTTCTTAGTTACTACTAGAATGTTTTGATGATAACTGCTTTCAATAAGGTTTGAGATTTAAGACTTCTAGGCTGTTTGTCTTCACATTTTTTTTAAATTGATTCCCTTGATATTCTTGTGTTTCACTTTTTCATGTGAATTTTGATATTATACTTCTAGCTCTATAAGATCACTTTTGGGGAAATGTGATTGGTATGGCACTGGACAATAAAATTTTCATTTTTATTATTTTTTCTTGATCTACCTATGAACAATTTATATCTTTCTAATTATTTAGATCTGACTTTATTTGTGTAAAGTGTTTTGTAATTATGTTTATACAGTTCCTGAGTTTGTCTCGGGAAGTAGACTTCCAAGTATTTTATATTATTGTTAATTTAAATGGAATTTCTTTTTATATCTCTTGATGCTGAACTTTGTTGGTAATGTATTGAAATGCCAATGATTTATACGGATTTATTTGACATTTTTCAAATTTGTTAAACTTTTTAATTATTTCAATTTGTAGTTAATTTTCTAGGATCCTCTAGTTATACCATCATATTATCTGAGAAGACTAATATTTTTTTTTCTATATTGCTGTTCTAATGCCTTCAATTTCTTTTTTTTCTTCTCTTATTGGCATGGCTAGCATTTCTAGTACAATATTGAATAATAGTGGTGATAATGGGCATCCTTGCTTCATGTCTAATCTTATTGGGAAGGCTTCAAGGTTGTCTCCATTAGAGATAATACTTGCTGATCATCTTAAATAGATACAACTTATCACACTGAAGAAAACTCCATTAATTCATATTCTCTCCAGGATTTTTTAATAGGAATGAATATTTTATTTTGTTAAAAACCTTTTCTGCATCTATTGTTATATGATTTCTGTTGCAATTGTTTGTTGATGTGGTCAAATATACTGAGAGTTTTTCTAATATTGAACCAGATCTGGATTATTTATAAATAAAACACACTTCATCACACTGAATGATTTTTGTGATATATTGTTATATAATCCCCTTGTTAATGTTTTATTTTAAAAATTTCCTCATTCTTCATTCTTTAATTTAATTTTAGAATTAGATTAATTCCCAGTTCACTTCTTTAACTTCTTGTTTGTGTGTTTATTTGTTTGTTTTTGGTTAGATTTATCTAGGTGGGAGAGGGGAAATGTTTACTTTTCCAGAAGTTATTTTTAAGCCTGACTCCAATTCACATTTTTCTTTGAGGTTTAACTTGTAGCTGATTTGACATTGTTTTCTTCTAGTTTTGTGTTATGATTCTTGTCACCATAATAATATCTATTATCAGGGTCTTTTTTGCTTTCTTTTGTTTTTTGGTCATTTTCTTCTGTCTATTGTATAACTTTTCACTGCATACTAAAGTTGGACTCTATTCCTGGGTTGGAGAAGTCACTCTTCCAGTTTCTTCTTGTGGGTCCCAGGGCTTTGTTTCTAGTATGTATGAACGTCAGGGTCTAGCTTGCTGGCTTGAAATGGTGAGAAGCCTCGCTCTAGAGCAATGGCGGGTAGCTTGTATCTTGCTACTTCTTAGCTTGGTGAGGGGAACTTAGCTGCTGGGTTGCCCAATGAGTAATCTCATTGCTTATTTCCAAAGTGGGGATGGGGGGTTCCCAGTGCTTGCTTGCCTGGGGTATGGGGCCTCTCTGATACTTATATAAGGTGGAGGTCCTGCTGCTATGGGGTTGGGGTCATGCTTTTTGCTTGTCCTGTGGTGGGTCTTCTTGTTGGTATCCTGCACTGGGGCAGGGCTGGCTGTGCACCAATGTCCAGTGGAGGTCTCCCTGCTAACCTCCACTCTGTTTGGCCCACTGCTGGCTTGCTTAGGATTGAGGATTTTCTGCTGTTGAGATGGAGCCTCATTCATTTTCTGCTGGGGTACCTCTTGCCCTGATTGAGACTGTGTGCTCTGGATGATTTACAAAGCTTTTCTAGGAAGGAAAACTGCTTTACTGCTACAGAATTCTGTAAGAGGCTTTGTTTTAAAGTGATTTGGAGGCAAATTTGGGAGAGATCAAGAAAGAGGGAAGCTGGGTAGCTCAGTGAATTGAGAGATAGGCTTAGAGATGGAGGGGGGTCCTACTTTCAAATATGTTCTAGACACTTCCTAGCTGTGTGACCCTGGGCAAGTCACTTGACCCCCACTGTCTAACCCTGACCACTCTTCTGCCTTGGAACCAATACACAGTATTGATTCTGGGATAGAAGATAAAGGTTAAAAAAAAAAAGAAGAAGTAGTTCCCTCCTCATACTATCATCTTTGCACTGGAGACACAAAGTGCCTTTGAATTTAATCTTCATGAATACATTTTCTCTATTACTTTAAATCCAGACAGCCAAGGAAGAATTTGCAGATTGCCAAATAGAATTCTTCTTTATCTGGTTTGAGTTGGTTTGAGCTGGTTCCTGACACCTCTGTTCTTATGCCCCGTGTCACTAAGAAATAGGCCCAAATGTGTGGTCTTTACCTCTATTGACATTGCCAGCCATAGGAATAAAGGTCCAAGACTGGAAGCTCAAGCCATATGCATTTGGGAGCCCAGAAACCCAAGATGTGTGTTACAGACAGGACAATTTCAGAGAAATTGATTCAAGACATTAGTCCAGTGTGGCTTCCATTTTGGATATAATCAGACTAATACTATTAAAAACAACAACTAAATAAAGCTGCAAACCTAATCTCTCTGCCTCAGCAAGGGAAGTGGAATCAGAGACATTGTGCTTCCAAGTAAAGGGGAACATATTTGTGTGGTTTTCTTGCTATTTCTTGGTGCAGAGGGTATGGTATGAGACTTGAAGTCTGAAGCCCTGAGCTCCAATTTCCACCAATCCCAAGGATCAGAGGACATAATCTTAAAGAAGTATCTGGCACACAACAAGCACTATTTAAGTTTTAGCTATTGTTATGAAGCAGTTAAATGGCACACTGAATAGTGCTGGGCCAAGGAGAACTAAGATCAAATCTAACGTCAGACATTTCCATAGCGTATGATTCTGGGAAAGAAACTTAAACTCTATTTGCCTCAGTTTCCTCCCAATTGTAAGGTAATTAGCACAATGTCTGATGCTTGGTAAATACTATATAAATAACAGCTATTATTCATATTTTCTCTGAAATAAACATATCTGTAGAAACTCATCTGATATTAATGATTATATGCAACTACAGTGCTAGTCACTGACCTCAAAAAAAGAAGAGGAAACACAATAGCTAAAGTCTAAAGCAAACCCATATACATGATATAATGGGTTCTT
Organism: Monodelphis domestica; assembly: GCF_027887165.1. NCBI lineage: Eukaryota > Metazoa > Chordata > Mammalia > Didelphimorphia > Didelphidae > Monodelphis > Monodelphis domestica. The sequence continues at coordinate 284,107,963 of NC_077233.1, read as the reverse complement.
ATTAATTAAATACATCTAATTCAGTGCCATCTACTCCTAATAATGGCCTGTGGTCTGTGTGAATCCAATCAGAGGAAGTGTTTGATTTTGAAATACTCTTTTGTTCTGTCTCATTACAATTTCCCTTTCTTAGAAACTTCTATTTTATTATCAGAATCATTACCATTTTACTGTCCAATCCTAACCCTTGACATTTTTCTTGAAAGGAGAATTCATCTTTTGCAGGGCCTTGACTTTAATATCTGAAGCTAATGAAGTTCTTTTAAAACAGGCCTGGCATTTAGGTACCACATCTACACCTACGCCTATTTTATGTGTCTCGAAATTAATGCTGGGCTGCTGTAAGCCATTTGTCCTGGTATAACACTGCTTCTTCTGGGAACTCATTTTTCAGGCAACAAAAATGCGAGTCAGAGCTATAGGATTTTTTCCCCTCCTTGTAATCCACTGTTAGTAGATTATAGAGCTTTGTTTTCAGGTTCCTGAACAACAAAGTCCCAAAGAGATGATTTCTCTGTGATTGGGCATGGTGGGAGCCCAGGTTGTGTCTGACACTGCTAAATGACTTCCATTATGTGTCCTGAGATGAATAGATTGGTTTTCTCACAAATTCTCCTTTCAGGTTTGACTGTTAGCTCATTTTCTCACAGTCTAGAGGTTCAGGAGAAAAGCAAACTCTGATTTTCAAAGAACACGCACTTCAAATCAAAAGCCACATTACTCATAGGTTTAGGAAGGTATATTCTCCAACTTTATTTTCCCTCCTCACTCAACAGTTTCCAGTAGAGAGTAAACTCGTCCTTTTGGTAATGGGGAGGGGAGAAAGATGGGGAATTCAAAATTATTTTGCTTCCACCCAATATAACCCAAGCTAGTCTTTATTTTGTATATCTTTCTTTCAATAATCCATGCTTGCACAGAATTTTCATTGATGCTTTGACTTCGGAAGGGGTTTATGTACACATAAATATTTCATTTCCAAGCTTTTACTCTTCAAACTTTGCATGCAAAGATGTAGATCCCAGAGATGAATGTTTGCTTTTTAAGTTTGAAAATGTGGCTTGCACTGAAAATGGTAAAAGGTGTGATGATCTGTATATTGCCGTTTCCAAAGGATGGGAAGATGCAGAAGTGGCAAGTTCTCGCATCTTTTAAATAGAATAAGGGTGAATGACTTCCTCTTAAGCCAATGTGGTCATTCTTCACCTAACATGACAGCCTTTCTACAGGACGAATACCTTATTGTGAATAGAGCCCAAGTCGGAGAAATAGGACTTCCTCCCGTGTGGTCCTAATGACTCATCATGTGGTCCTTTAACCTTTCTGCCTTCTCCAAAGATCCTTGATAATAGGAGCCTGCTCACCTTCCAGTCTGCTGATGATGGTTAAATAGTGGTGACCTTTCTTGACACCAGGAGAGATTCTTGATTCTTATCGTAGCCATTCCTCCATTTCTCCATCTTTGTAGCTTTGATCAGTCTCCAGTGAGACTCCATGCATGTTTCAGCATAGTCGCTAGGTCCGAGATCATTCATTTTAAGGAGTTGTTTTAGGCATGTCGTGGTGAAGTCATACCCAAAGTTAGAAAGTCATGCAGCTGTTCAGTTTTACAGGTGGATGATTGAAACATACTTTCCTGGTCTTTCTCTACCTGTGTTTCTGCCTCGATGCCTCTATCTGCCTTTGTCTATCTCTACTCTGTCTTAGTCTCTGTCTTTCTCTCCTTTCCCCATTCTATTTTCCTATCACTCAATATTCTTATAGAATGAGAGAATGAAAGGATTGTTAAGATATATAATTTGACCTACCAAATATTTTTCTGCCTGATTTAGTTAAACTTTATTAAAGGGAAAAATCTTATGAAGATAGTTTATATACATATAAAACATGCATAATAGGAATATAGTACAATATTGTAATATATATACCCATGCAACCTACATACAACATGTTTATATAATACATATATATATACACACTTGCATGAATCATATATGCATATATGTATAGATACATATGTGTGTGTGTATACCTAGCTGACTGTATAAGGAACTGAATTCATCAGAGAAAAGAACATTTCCAGGACACCACTTCACCCCAATGAAGAACAAATGTGTATTACAGATGTAATAAAGGTCAGAGGTATGTTTTCCTGACTCCAAAGTCAGTGTTTCACTTGCTCTCTCCGTCTTAGTACCCTCCCTTTCCTCATCTCTCACTTACTCTTAAAGTAGGAAAGAACCCTTCAATAAATATGTTTTTAACATAGAAACTACTGGATCATAAAAGGACCCTTTCTTACAACCAGCAGCTCACACGCACTTGGAAACTTCCTGCAGACAACTTTGAAAACTACTCCCTTAATGCTTTACTAGTCCATCTTCAACATTGCTGAAGAATTCAGATCATTTCTTGCTCTCTCTCTCTCTTTTTGTAGTCATTTATCTTGCTTTAATGCTATCAAATAATGTCTGGTTCTCAAAGATGATTTAAGATCATCCTTTACAGAAACAGTTATAACATTGGTACCCTCCTGTAATTAGCTCGATTCTTTTTTGTTTAGATACTTGATAAGACTTAAATGGAAAGAAAACCAAAGATTAGCATGAACCCTCAATGAAAATTAATCCCCAACTGGGAGTTTCTCAACACCTCTCCTAGTCTAGAAAATTTACTTGTTCTAAAATTCAACAATGATTAACACTTTTTAAAGGTTATATTTAAATGCCCAGATAAATAGTATTATAAATCTCCTTAGCACCAACACCAATTCTTAGACTTTTGGCTTTAGGTAAGGGTTGAAGAAAGACTGGACATAATCTTCAGTAGATTAAGAAAATACATCACCTAGTTGGTCATACAATGCAAAAGAATCAATGACAGTAAAAAATATGTCCCAATATTTTTCACACAGAAGTGCTTTGTTTCCCATTAGCATTTCAAAAATTCTTTGGAAATCTTTCTTAATGTCAGGGTCCAGGGCCAAATGATTCTTTTATAGGAACTTATCCAATTCAGTTAAGGACCAGTCTTCCCTTTTATGTCTCAGGTATTGGTGAGTGCTTTCATACCCTATCAGACAATTTAATAACAGCAAACTACCAGTTACTCCAAATAAAGAGGATTACTGAGGTTTTCACTCAGTTGACATATATAATTTTCTTAGATTTTCATCAGATTTTCAGAATGGGATGAGGATTCTTCTCAGGAATATTTTGAAGACTGATGAACTACCTGATTGTTACATCAGGAGGTAAAATGTATTAACTTTTTCCTTCCTTCCTTCCTCCTCTTTCTTTCTTTCTTCCTTCCTCCTCTTTCTTTCTTTCTTTCTTTCTTTCTTTCTTTCTTTCTTTCTTTCTTTCTTTCTTTCTTTCTTTCTTTCTTTCTTTCTTTCTTTCTTTCTTTCTTTCTTTCTTTCTTATATCTGTCTTTGTCTCTCTATCTCTTTATGTCCCTGTCTCTCTGTCTCCCTGTCTTTCTCTTTCTCTCTGTCTGTCTGTCTGTCTGTCTGTCTGTCTGTCTGTCTGTCTCTCTTTCTCTGAGACTCCAGGAGAATCAAACAAATAATACACTTATTAAGTCCTTACTATGTCCCAGACTTTTGTGATGTAAAGATAAAAACTAAAAGATCTCTTAATCATTTTACATTTCATATGAGGAAATAGAATTATATGACAATAATTATTAAAATAAATTAATATGGCTTTAGGGCAAAACACTGGCACCTAGGGGGAATCAAGAGAAGCAATATATAGTAAATTATATTCACAATGTTTGAGCTGAAAGGAGGGTTTGCAAGAGATAGCAGTGAGGGAAGAGGTGAAGGTGAAGAAAAAGCCTGGACTATCCACACTAATTGGATGATTGGTTGCTTTTGTCCTTCCTACTTGAAGAGGACCAAAATGATATCACTATGTCCATATGAATGTACAGTGTTTACAACTGTAGCTGATTAGACTAATGAATGCTCAGAAGTCTCTGCAATAGGTTAGGTACCTTTGGTAGCCCATGTGAACATATGGGACGGAGATGTCTCTAAATCTGTGGATCTCACATTTCTTTTGAGCTACTACAATTCTGGTTTGCTCACAGAGCTCAGTGCCTTCTTTAATGCAGTCTGGCCATGTGGAATGGTCCTGTGCCTACATCTTCCATGTCTTGCAATCTATACTAAACATTTTCAGAGAGATTTGTAGTGTCCTTGTCCTTTCTCTGATTTCGTTGTAAATGCTTGCCTTGTGTAAGTTCTCTGTAAAATAGTCTTTTGCACAAATGTTTGGCATTAGGTTGTGCTAATTTTGGCCTGGCAATGTACAAGAAAACAGATATTCTTCATCAGCCAACACCACACTATACATACATGGAACCAATTGCTACAGCAAATGGAAAAATTCTGAATGTTGTGGGTAAGTGCACTTACCTTGACAGTATATTTTCCAGAGATGTACACATAGATAATGAATTTGAGGCATTGCCAGAGCTAGCTGCATGTTTGAGAGACTCCAAAGGAAAATGTGGGAGTGAAGAGGTATTAGGCTGTCTACCAACTTAAGTTCTACAGAGCTCTTGTGCTGACCTCATTTTTGTATGCCTTTGAGATTTGAACAGTATATCAGCATCATGCCAGGAAACTGAATTGCTTTCTTTTGTATTGTCGTGGGAAGATTCTGAAGATCACCTGACAAGATAAAGTACAGAATACTGACTTGAACTGAACTGTCATTTCTTGACTGAACTGCCAAGAATTCATATTCTACTGTAGAGAGTACAACTCTGATGGGTGGGGCACATTGTTCAAATTAATATTAATAGAAGTAAAATGACCAGCAAGAGAGAGATTATTATATCACTGCCTGTTTCCTTATTGTGTCCAAGAATAGATGCCACAGTTTAGAAGTGCTAGTGTTTATTTTTTTTAATTTAAATTAATTTATTTAGTCAATTTAAAACATTATTCCTTGGTTATAAGAATCATATTATTTCCCTCCCTCCTCTTCCCCTACCCTTCCCATAGCTGATACGCAATTTCACAGGGTATTACATTTTTCCTTGATCAAAACCTATTTACATGTTGTTGGTGTTTGCATTAGGATGTTACTTTAGAGTCTACATCCTGTTAAATGTTTTTCTGGTTGGACTCTGAATATTAAATATAGATGGTTACCAGGGATTTAATTTCTAAATCCCAAATGAATTACTAAAGTAAAAGGAATTTAAGGTAGTTTATTTACAAGAGAAGGGAGATAGTAAGGAAGAGAGAAAAGGAGAGAGAGAGAGAGAGAGAGATAGAGAGAGAGAGACAGAGACAGAGACAGAGAGAGACAGAGACAGAGAGAGAGAGAAAGAGAAAGAGACACAGAGAGAGAGAGAGCAAGCACTCTGGCTTCTTCTGATACCATTTAGAATTTCTAAGCCCCAGCCAGGGGAAAACAGTCTCAAGATGATGGGCCTTTCCTAGAGGCTTCACCCCTCCAGAAAGACGGGGTCACTGTCAGCCTTTCACTCACCAAAGATGACCATCTAAAATGGAAAAGCAGTCTGAAGACTCCTGCACGAGTTCCTCCAGGGATCCAGTTCCTCCAGTCCAACTCCAAGTCAGATAATTCTCCATCTTCTTCTGGCCTCTGATCCTCTTTTTAAAAATCTTTTTCTCTTGTGTCAACTCCCCTAAATTTCACATCTCCCAATCACAGCGTATACTTTTCTCTACTAATGCCCACTCTTTAGAACACATCTTCTTTGGTTAGATGATATCTTTTTGGGTTTATTAATAGCTTTTTTGATTAGTTCATCTTTTATAGTTACTTAACACCTTTTTTGTAGTTAAAATGGGTAGATCTATTATAATTCTGAGTTATCACCTCTTGTACATTAAAATCTAGAATACATTGTGGATTACAACGTAATCTCCCAATAAAGGAAGAGCTAAGTCCCTTAATTGTAACAATCAGGGAATTACAATTTAATCTTTATAATAAAGGAAGAGCTAAATATCTTCATTGTTATAATCAGGAGATAGCTAAATCCAGTTTTCACAATCCCCAACCATATCCCCTCAACCCATGTAATCAAGCAGTTGTTTTCCTTCTGTGTTTCTACTCCCACAATTTTTCCACTGAATGTGGATAGTGTTTTTTTCTCATAGATACCTCCAAGTTCTTCAGGATTACTGCATTGACACTAATGGAGAAGTCCATTACACCCAATTGTACAACAGTATATAGATCTCTGTGTACAATATGCTCTGGGTTCTATTCCTTTAGTTCTGCATCACTTCCTGGAGGTCATTCCAGTTCTCATGGAATTCCTCTAGTTTATTATTCCTTTTAGCACAATAGTATTCCATCACCAACATATACCACAATTTTGTTCAGCCATTCCCCAATTGAAGGGCATCCCCTCTTTTTCCAATTTTTGGCAACCACAAAGAGTACAGCTATAAAAGTTCATGTACAAGTCTTTTTCCTTATTATCTCTTTAAGATACAAATCCAGCAGCGCTATGGCTGGATCAAAGGGCAGACAGTCTTTTAGTGCCCTTTAGGCATAGTTCCAAATTGCCCTCCAGAATGATTGGATTAATTCACAACTCCACCAGCAGTGCATTAATGTCCCGACTTTGCCACATACCCTTCAGCATTCATTATTTTCCTTTGCTGTCATGTTAGCCAATCTGTTAGATATGAGGTGATACCTCAGAGTTGTTTTGATTTGCATTTCTCTAATTATAAGGGATTTAGAACACTTTTTCATGTGCTTATTAATAGATATGATTTCTTTAACTGAAAATTGCTTATTCATGTTCTTGCCCATTTATCAATTGGAGAAAGGCTTGATTTTTTGTACAATTGGTTTAGCTCTTTGTAAATTTGAGTAATTAGACCTTTGTCAGAGGTTTTTGTTATAAAGAGTATTTTCCAATTGGTTGCTTCCCTTCTAATTTTGGTTACATTGGTTTTGTTTGTACAAAAACTTTTAATTTGATGTAATCAAAATTATTTATTTTACATTTTGTGATTTTTTTCTAGCTCTTACTTGGTTTTAAAGTCTTTCCTTTCCCAAAGATCTGACATGTATACTATTTGGTATTCACATAATTTTCTTACAGTTTCCTTCTTTATATTCAAGTCAGTCACCTATTCTGAGTTTATCTTGGTGTAGGGTGGGAGGTATTGATCCAAACCTAATCTCTCACATACTGTATTCTAATTTTCCCATCAGTTTTTTTAATCAAATACTGTATTTTAGTCCCAAAACCTGGGATCTTTGGGCTTATTATAGACTGTGTTGCTGAGGTCACTTACCTCAAGTCTATTCCACTGATCCTCCTTTCTGTTTCTTAGTCAGTACCAAATTATTTTGATACCACTGCTTTATAATATAGTTTGAGATCTGGGACTGCAAAATCTCCTTCATTCACATTTTTTTCACTATTTCCCTTGATATCCTTGATCTTTTGTTCTTCTAAATGAACTTTGTTATGTTTTTTTTTCTAATTCAGTAAAAAAGTTTTTTGGTAATTCAATGGGTATAGCACTAAATAAGTAAATTAATTTGGGTAGGTTTGTCATTTATTATGTTAGTTTATCCTATCCATGAACAATTAATGTTGTTCCAATTGTTTAGATCTAGTTTTAATTGTGTGGAGAGTGTTTTGTAGTTGTGTTCATATAGTTCCTTTGTTTGTCTTGACATATCTATTTCTAAGTATTTTAAATGGAATTTCTCCTTCTGATCCATGCTTCTGTGACGTGTTGCAGATATATAGAAATTCTGATCACTTATGTGGGTTCATTTTGTATACTGCAATTTTGCTAAAGTTGTTGATTATTTTGACTAGATTTTTAGTTGATTCTCAAGGATTCTTTAATTAGACTATAATATCATCTGCAAAGAGTGAAAATTTGGTCTCCTCCTTTTAATACCTTCAATTTATTTTACTTCTCTAATTGCTACAGCCAGTGTTTCTAATACAAGGTTAAATAAGAGAGGTGATAATGGGCATCCTTGTTTCACTCCTGATCTTACTGGGAAGGCTTCTAGTTTATTCCCATTGCAGATTATGTTCTCTGATGGTTTTAGATATATATTGTTTATTATTTTGAGGAAATGACCTTCTATTCCTATGCTTTCTAGTGTTTTCAATAGGAATGGGTGTTGTATTTTGTCAAAGGCTTCTTCTACGTCTATTGAGATAATCATGTGATTTTTGTTGGTTTGTTGTTAATATGGTCAATTATGTGGATGGTTTTCCTAATACTGACCCATCCTTGAATTGCTGGTATGAATCATACCTGGTCATAGTGAATAACCCTCGTGATCACTTTCTGGAGTCTTTTTGCTAGAATCCTATTTAAGATTTTTGCATCTATATTCATTAAGGAGATTGGTCTATAGTTTTCTTTCTCTGTTTTTGACCTGCCTAGCTTTGGAATCAGTACCATATTTGTGTCGTAAAATGAATTTGGCAGAACTCCTTCTTTACTTATTCTGTCAAATAGTTTGTATAATATTGTGATTAATTGTTCTTTGAATGTTTGATAGAATTCATTTGTGAATCCATCTGGCCCTGGGGATTTTTTCTTAGGGCTTGTTTTGATGGCTTGTTCAATTTCTTGTTCTGATATGGGGTTTTTTAACGTATTCTATTTCTTCCTCTGTTAGTCTAGGCAATTTATATTTTTTGTAAATAATCATCCATATCATGTAGATTGCCATACTTATTGCCATATAATTGATCATAATAGCTTTTAATTATTTCCTTAATTTCCTCTTCATTAGAGGTGAGGTCTCCCATTTCTTCTTGTATACTGTTAATTTTGTTTTCTTCTTTCCTTTTTTTAAATTAGATTGACCAGTACTTTGTCTATTTTATTGTTTTTTTCAAAGTACCAGCTCTAGTCTTATTTATTAAATCAAAATTTCTTGGGTCTCTTAAAAAATGTTTTGTTTTGTTTTGATTTGTTTTGTTTTTCTTTTTTCCCTCTTAATTACATTTTGAAGATTCTCTTGAGTTCTATGCTTGGGTATCAAATTTTCTGTTCAGGTTTTGTCTTTTCTTTACAAATGCTTGGAATTCTTCTATTTAGTTAAATGACCATACTTTCCCCTCTAAGTATACAGTTAGTTTTGCTGGGTAGTTGATTCTTGGTTATAGAAATCGGTGTCTTCCTTTCCAGAATATCATAGCCCCAGCCTTTTGGTCCTTCAGTGTTAGATGCAGCCAGATCCTGTGTTATCCTCACTGTGGTTCCATGGTATCTGAATGACTTCTTCTTAGCAGCTTGTAATATTTTTTTCCTGGGTCTGATAGTTCTTGAATTTGGCTATAACATTCCTGGGTTTTGTCAGTTGGGGATTAAGTACAGGAGGTGATCCGTGGATTCTTTTAATCTCCCCTTTTGCCTCTTTTCTAGAATATTGGGACAGTTTTCTTGCATAATTTCATGTAGTATGATGTTCAAACTTTTTCTTTTGTCATGTTATTCCACTAGACCAATGATTCTTAAGTTGTCTCTCCTTGAATGATTTTCTAAATCTTCTGTTTTGTGAATGAGTTGCTTCATATTTACCTCATTTTTATCATTCTTTTGATTTTGTTTTATACTGTCTTGATGTCTTGTGAAGTAGCTTGCTTCTAGTAGTATTCTGGATTTTAAAGTCTGGATTTCTTCCCTGGATTTTTGGTCATTCTCCTTCTAGTCTGATTTTCTTTGGAAGTCATCTTTCATCTCCTTTGCCTCACTTTCAAGCTGGTTAATTTTGGCTTTCAAGACACTATTTTCTCATTTTAGTTCAAGTGCCTCTATTTCCAGATGATTTATCTTACTTTTGAAGTTATTTTCCAAATTGCCTTCAGCCTCTCTTAATTGTGTTTTGAATTATATTTTGAGTTCTTCCAAAGCCTGTATCCAATTCGCTGCAGTTTCTGTCTTTTTGCTTGGAGTTCCCTCATCCTTCTCTGTTCCCTTTGCTCTTTGTTCATTGCCTGTATAGAAGCTGTCGAATGTCATTTCTTTTTTCCTTTTTCTGTTGTTTGCTCATATTTGCCCCTTCTTTACTCCCTCCAGTTGACTGTGCTTTTGCTCCTCTCATTTTTTTTGTTAAATCTGTGGACTTTTCTGTCAGTCTTCACCCTTAGAGTTTAGTCAGCCTAACTCTCAGTGCAGTATGTGGGGGAGGGGTGTTGGAGCTTGAGCTTCCCTGTCCTCTGAATGCTTTGATGGGATTAATTCCAGCTGGGTTGAACTGGATGTGCCCTGAGGCCAAAACCTTGGTTAAGTGTGTGTGTGTGTGTGTGTGGAGGGGGGGGGGATATGGAGTGTCTCTGCTGATGCAACTAGGCTGCCTGTTCTGCTCTCTGTGCTTTTTCTCCAATTGCTTCCCCACTGCCTATGTTCAACACTCTGAGTCTAGCACAGATTTGCCTGCAAGGTACTCCCTCCACACCAACACCTTTGCCTGCCAAGAGGTTCCAGCTGCTGCTGGAGGCTTAGTGCTCTAGGTGGAGGAAGAGTCCCAGGACCTTCCTTCTTCCTTCCCCTTATACCCGAGTGTTCTCAAATTCTGGCTTTTGGGGGCACACCTTTTAAGTTGAACCATCCAGCAGGACAAGGCTCTGTCTTGTTGTTAGGTTTGATTTTCAGAACCCTAGGAGCCTTTACTTGTAATAGGTCAGGGAGGGTTTTCAGAGGTGTGAACTTTCACTGCCTCTTTGCTGCCATCTTGACTCCGCCTAGGGGGCTAGTGTTTTAAATAGATGAGAAGCAAGGTAGCAAGGGAAACTATTATATATTAGATGTGGTTTAAGTGTTTGGTTATATGTAACCTAGAAAAGAGAATACAGACTTGTGTTTAAGTCAGATAGGAAATGACAACAGGAAAGTCATGATAATTGTCTTCAAACATTGGAAGATATGTTATTTGGAAAATTAGAAAAGGGATTATATTTGTTCTCCATCGCTCTGTGTGTCACAATGAGTATGAATGGGTAGAAGTAAAAAGAGGTAGAAGATTTAAGGACATAATTAAAACTCTTCTCCTCTCCTCTCCTAAATGTCCTCCAGCAATTAAAGCTAACTATATTTGTTTTGGCTGAAAGCTCACTATTCTGAGAAGCTTTGAATTTCCTTTCACTATATGATGGAAGACTACTTGTTAGGATGCTACAGTTAGGATTCATGGTTTAGTAGAGGTTGACCTTTAGGATTTTGATGAAGTTTTTGTTTGATGATAGGTAAATTGACAGTTTATTGAACACTAACTTTTTGCCTTTGGTCCTTCAATATCTTAATTTACACACACAAACACACACATATATGCACCCTTCCTTTTTTCTTAATTATCAAGCTCTTATTGAAAATGGAATAACACTTGGTCAACACAGAGAATTTAGTTTTAGAATTCTAGAACAACCAAACTTTATACAACATTCCATTGAGCATTTTTTTTGGGGGGGGGTATGAAATTTAGGTAACTTTAGGAAACTCTTCCCTTCTTCCCCTCTCCCCTTTAGAGAAGGGAATATATGCATATATAGAACTATGTCTTGATTATTACTCCTTATCAGTTCTTTTTCTATAGGTAGACATATATAAGTTATTCTTCAAACAATGTTTCTGTTGCTGTATATAATATTCTTTTGCTTTTGTTCATTTCACTCTTCAAATTTTCATGTGGATCTTTTCATTTTTTAACACTGACTTTAGAACTATGAAAAAGCTATCTACCCTCACATACCTTCTTTGATGCTACTACCTAAATAGCATCAAACAGACATTAAATGTGCTTAATTAATTTCTCTTTTAAAATGCAAAATCATAGATTTTTAGGGTCAAAAGAAGTCTTTGACATCATTTTAGTCCAATGTCTTCTTCTACTTGATGATGAAGAAATGGTCTGTAGAGGTTAACTAAAATCCCCAAGTATTACTCAGCTATTAGTAGAAGAGCATGGAATGTAAATCATTTCATTTTGGTTTGAAAATACTTTCAGACAAGTATTTTTTCAGTCAAATTTTAATTATCATGACATGTATCTGTGAATTTTGGCTGTATTAGGAGTGTTATTCATCTCAAAATGAGACAAGGGATTTAAAGCACTTTTCAAACCTTAAAGCAAGTTAATACTAGTCATCATCATCATTATTGTTAGCATAAAACAAATAAGACCTTCATTTTGCTGATGACTTAATTCTCTGAAACATCTGTTGCTCTCCTTCTGAGCTCAAGCAAAACAGGTATGTGCTGATAAATGGTTAACAATAGGATCTCTGGGGGGAAAACGTTGATCCATATTTTAACTTTAGTCTACAACACTAACAACTAACACTTTATTAATTTTAGATGTCAACAAAACACTAAATCAAGCTCCAACTTGTAGAGTCTGTTTTGTAAATGCTTACACTGAAAATTTGTCAATGAGATGATCAAAGCTGGTTAGACCTGGCTCTGGTAAACTCCTGGGCTACAAACTGTCATTAATGGTTCAGACTTAAATATAATGGTTTCATTTAACTTTAATTATATTTTAGCATAATTATATATATATATATATATATATGAATGCATATTTCACACACAGACACACATACACACACACACACACACACACACACACACATATATATGTATATATAAAATTTGTCATTTGGTAACAAACTAGTAATAACTTTCTCTCCCACAGTTGAAATTCCTTTTTCAACAACAACAACAACAACAAAAAAAACAAACAAGCAGCCAAACTATATACCAGGATGATATCTGAGAATGTTTACAAAATATTAAGCTTTAAGTCCCCTTTGTCTCAGCCATGCAGATAGTGGCAGATTACATTATCTGTTCCTTAGAATTGTCATTTGCTTTTCAGTTACTTGAAGATGTTCTTTTTTAGTGATCTTTCAATTTTAATTATTGAAATTATTCTATATTTGTTTTTTTATTATTTTATTCTGCCTTAGTTATCCAAATTTTGCTGTGATTCTCTTTATTCTATATAGTAGAGACATTTTTCTTAAAACATAATAATATTATATTACAATTATATGTAATTATTATTTTTGTCATTCTCTAATTGATCAGCAACCACATTATTTCTATTGCTTTGTTATTTCAAAAAACAATTCTATAACTATGGACTTACATATTGGGCTTTTGTTTATTTTTACTTTGTTAGAAACTGTATCTTTAATTATTATTGTACTGTCAGAAAGCCAAGATCAAAATAGAAGTCCTTGACATCATATTTTGATGAATCCTAAAGGAAAACTACCTTAATATTCTAGATCCAAGTGGGCAAAAAAGAAATTAAAAGGATTTTTTAAACACCTTCTGTAAGTGACCCCAAAATGAAGAAATCTCCCAGGTATATTAAAAAAAATACTACAAACTACCAGAAAGAACCAATAAAATATTGAAAGTCATTGCTAAAAATCTTTGATGAAGAGAAACTGAAGTACAAAGTTCCAAGCTTGATCAATTTATTAGCAAGGATGGCAGTTGACAGTAAGGTGAGATCCCAAGAGACCAAGAAGGGAATTTTACATACTTGGTAAAGGTGTAAAGTGGGTTTACATTTGGCAAAGTTATACTAACTTCCTTACAAAAGGGAATTTCCAAAGTCCATGGTAAAGGGAAAACATAGGATTAATAAACATTTTCTAGACACCCGCCCCTTATACCAGAGGGGATCAGTGCTAGACTTATGACCAGGGAGAATATTTATAGACACATCAAATATCCTGTCTCCTCCCTTATGGAAATAAATAGATTGAATTCAAATTATAGCCCAAATATTATGGGGAAGATAAACTTTAATAAACTCTAAAGTTTATAAAATTAATTTTATAGTGGTACCTTGATATGCTAGCACCTTAAGACAAGAGCAATTTGAGGTACAAACATTAACAATAGGGATTTTTTGCCATAAGTCAAAAGTGGATATTTGAATACCAAGATTCTGACAACTTCCACTAAAGAGCCTGCCAAACATTCAATTTCACAAGTTATACAAGGCTGTCTCATTTAGTTTGGTGTATATCTGGCCATGGGAACATCTGTATTGAATTGCTTTTGCTTGATGTTGACAACCTAGTGGAGAAGCACAGGGAGAAACTGATGGTGGAGGAATTGAAGGAGTTACAGCAGCAGTAGTATATGGGGGTGTTGCAGGAAATTAGTGGGGAGGAGTCCAAAGTGGGTGAAATAATCAGTACAGGTGAGATTAAGAAAATGATGAGGATTTGGGGAAAAAATTAAATAGTTTATTGAAAAGACACACTTAGAAAAAGTTGCAATAGATCATGCATTGGAACTGTGTAAGGACACTTGTTTCACACATTATCAACACATTCAGAAATGGAGGGAGAAACAAACATATATGGATAAGTTGGGGGGGGGCTTAATGGATTATTTGCATTTTTATTAATACAAATGGGAAATTTGATTTGACACACAACACATTGAGTTACAAGCTTGGCCATGGAACAAATTAAACTTGTATATCAAGGTACCATTATATATATATAATCCATAAGTATTGATCTCAGTAACTACATATGATTCTCAATAAAAAAAAAACAACTAATATTGAATTAAGTGGGGTATCACTGTTCAATTTCCCATTCACAGTCAGGACTGTGCAAGATTTAGTAGTTACCATGTTAAATGAGTAAAGACCTTCAAATGTGATATTCTGGAAGGCAAAGCACCTAGGATTACAACCAAAAATAATCTACCCAGCAAAACTGAATATAATACCTCAAAGGAAAAAATATAATGAAAAATGGGATTTTCAAATATTTATAATGAAAATACTATAACTAAATAGAAATTTTCAAATGAAAATACAAGACTCAACAGAGGCAGAACGAGGTAAACACATATGAGAAACAAAGAGGAACTAATAAAGTTAATTTGTATATTCCTAAATTGTAAGATGATGCATGCAATGCCTGAGACCTTTATCATTATTATTAGGGCCATTAGAAGGAGACACTTATGTTGGTATCATATCAAAGAAAAATGGAAGCATGAGAAAGGGATAGGGAGAGGAAGAATGGAAAAGATATTAGATATAAAAGTGACACTTAAGGAAGAATTTAACAATGGAAAGGCAAATGGAGAAGTGGGTTATGCTTGAATCTCTAATATGAATTGACTCAAAGAGGAAAACTATATGTGCACATTATACATACACACATATATATTTGTGTATAGGCAGGGAAGTAAAAGGGGACCATTAAAAAATAAAAGGAATGGGGTTATAAGAAATGAAGCTAAAAAAAAAGTAGTGATCACAAACAAAACCTTCCCCTAAATAAAGATGAAAGGGAGAGACAGAGACAGAGACAGACAGAAAGACAGAGAGAGACAGACAGACAGAGAGACAGAAAGAGAAAGAGAAAGAAAGCAAGAAGAGCACATTATGGGCAAAACCAGTCTTTAAAAAAGAGGAACTTGCTTCACTGTTTCAAAACACTAGGTCCTTAATTATTGGTTTCAACATGTCCCTGGAGTTCTTGGAGGTTTCCATGGGAAGTTTGGATCCAGCACAGTCCTTGGGTTGGTACTTATATTTCCAAGCATGATTCTTGGGGTGCAATCTCTATTACACTTAAAATATTGCTATGTAAAAAAAAAAGCAAGATACATGGAAAGTTGTCAGATCAAAGAAGATATTCCCTTTCTCTTGGTATATTTTTTCAAGTTATTTTAAGCAGTGGTCAAGGTTATTTCATTTCCTGTCTTTTTCTTCAGGGGTTAGATTATCATATTTTAAAGCTCTATTTGCATGAATTAATTTTCATTTGACATTCCAAGGTAGGTATATTAAATAAATCTTAGATAATTACACCACATTTAAAAAACAGTTGTCCCCAAGGTTCCGGGTAATCATGGCTGCAATCTAGACGCGGCACGTTTCCTCTCCCCAGCACCGAACGAAATAGACTACATCAAAGGAGCATAAAATCACCTTTGGAGGAACAGAAGGACTCCCCAGTACCCCACAGAGGCAAAGGTACGTGGGGCTTGAACATTTCCACACTAAAATAAGAAGGAAAAGCTTGCACAGAAAAGTGAACTGAGCCGCCCTTCCCCCACCCCACCTCCCCCACTAAACCAGAGTGAGCTACCTGAGCGCTCACCAGGACAGCGAGTGAGTGGGGAGCGTCTCTGTCTGGGGGGGCACTCCAGGGTCCTTGGGATCTGGGGACTGCCAGGAAAAAACGTCTCAGGGCGCTTTCACTGGAGAAGCCAGCGGACTTCGGGCGGGCTGCGCTGAACAAGGCGCACGGATTATCTGGGCGGAGCTGAATACCTGGGCTCGGAGGCTGGGAAGAACTAGTCTGAAGCAACCTAAATTCACAGAAAAACCACTCTTATAACCCAGACCCCAGACCAAAAAGGAAAGGGAAATAAAACCACCAAAGGGATGGCTCACATGGCCCAAAATCAAGCCTCCAGGAAGAAAGGGAAAAAAGTGACTATTGAAAACTTTTATGGTGGAAGTACCCAAGGGAAAGAGGAGAATGAAGAGGAAATCCAAAAAAATTCAGAACACGCCTCCCAAAATGGAAACTATCAACAAGCTCTGGAAGATCTCAAACTGGAACTTATCCAAAAGATGGAAACCTTCTGGAAAGAAAAATGGGAGAAAGAGATCAGCTGTCTGACAGATAAGACTGCTCAATTGGAAAAAGAACTCGAAGCATCCAATACAAGGGCAGACAAGGCTGAAAAGCAAATCCAGTCCCTAATGACCAGAATTAAGGACCTCGAAGAAAGTGAGATGATAAAACAGCAAGAATCAATAAAGCAAACCCAAATAATTAATGAATTGGAAGAAAACAGAAAATATCTCACTGAGAAGGTCACGGACCTGGAGAACAGAGGAAGACGAGAAAATCTCCGTATCATCGGTCTCCCAGAAAAACCAGAGGTAAACAACAAATTGGATTTTATTCTAGAGGAGATTATAAAAGAAAATTGCCCCCACGTTCTGGAGCAAGGGGGCAAAATAGAAATAGAAAGGATTCATAGAACACCTTCTATACTAAATCCCCAAAAGACAACGCCTAGGAATGTAATTGCCAAATTCAAGAGCTTCCAAGTAAAGGAGAAAATCCTACAAGAAGCCAAGAAGAAGAGCTTCAGATATAAGGGGGCTCCCATAAGGATCACACATGACTTAGCGGCTAACACACTAAGAGACCGCAAAGCATGGAACACGATATTTAGAAAGGCAAGAGAGCTGGGTCTCCAACCAAGAATCAACTACCCAGCAAAACTGACTATATACTTCCAGGGGAAAGTATGGGCATTCAACAAAATAGAAGATTTCCAAGCATTTGCTAAGAAAAGACCAGAGCTCTGTGGAAAGTTCGATATCCAAGCACAGAAAGCAAGAGAAACATGAAAAGGTAAATATGAAAGAAAGGGAAAAGGAGATAAATCTTATCTTTCTCTTTAAGTCAAACTCTCTTCTATAAGGACTACATTTACATCTAATTATATATATTAATATGTGGGGAAAATGTTTTGTGTAACTCTCATAAATTGTATCATCATAAGAGTAGTTAGAAGAAACATGCATAGGGAAAGATTGGGGAATCAAGAAGATTTGGGGAAAGTTGGGGCAAAAAAAGGAAAAGGGAGGGGGGAACCGTGATAATACTAAGATTAACTTCAAGAAATAGGGGGGGAATCAATAGAATAAACTTTCCCATATAAAGATACACATGGGAAGGGGAGGGGAAGAACTCTCATATGAGAAGGAGAGGAAGAGAGCGTGAAGTGGAAGTACTTAAACCTTACTCTCAGTGAAATCAAATCTGAGAGGGAAGAACATCTAGATCCAGTGGGATCCTGAATTCTATCTTATCCATTAGGGCAAGAAAGAAAGGAAAATTAAGGAGGGGGAGGGGGGAGGGAGCACAAAAAGGGAGGGAAGGAGAGGGGGGAGGGGAAGGGAGCATAAAAAGGGAGGGGCTAGAAAGGGAAGCATCTCAAGGGAGGGAACTAGGGGGACTGACCTAAAGTAAATCACTGGTTCAAAAGGAGAAAGCTAAAGAAGAAAGGTCAGAACTAGGGGAAGACATCAAAATGCCAGCGAATCCACAAATAACAATCATAACTTTGAACGTGAATGGGATGAACTCACCCATAAAACGCAGACAAATAGCAGATTGGATTAGAACACAAAACCCTACCATATGTTGTCTTCAAGAAACACATATGAGACGGGTTGACACTCACAAGGTTAGAATTAAAGGTTGGAGTAAGACCTTTTGGGCCTCAACCGATAGAAAGAAGGCAGGAGTTGCAATCATGATATCTGACAAAGCCAAAGTACAAATAGACCTGATCAAAAGGGACAGGGAAGGTAAATATATTCTGCTAAAAGGAAGTATAGACAATGAGGAAATATCACTAATCAACATGTATGCACCAAATGGTATAGCATCCAAATTTTTAATAGAGAAACTAGGAGAATTGAAGGAGGAATTAGACAGTAAAACCATATTAGTGGGAGACTTGAACCAACCACTATCAAATTTAGATAAATCAAATCAAAAAATAAATAAGAAAGAGGTAAAAGAGATGAATGAAATCTTAGAAAAATTAGAATTAATAGACATATGGAGAAAAATAAATAGGGACAAAAAAGAATACACCTTCTTTTCAGCACCACATGGCACATTCACAAAAATAGATCATACACTAGGTCATAGAAACATGGCACTTAAATGCAGAAAAGCAGAAATATTAACTGCAGCCTTTTCAGGTCACAAGGCAATTAAAATATTGATCGGCAAGGGTACATGGAGACCCAAATCAAAAATTAATTGGAAATTAAATAACATGATACTCCAAAATCTGATAGTTAGAGAAGAAATCATAGAAACAATTAACAATTTCGTTGAAGAAAATGACAACGGCGAAACATCCTTTCAAACCTTATGGGATGCAGCCAAGGCAGTACTTAGAGGAAAATTCATATCCCTGAGTGCATATATTAACAAATTAGGGAGGACAGAGACCAAGGAATTGGAAATGCAAATCAAAAAACTTGAGAATGAACAAATTAAAAACCCCCAGAAGAAAACCATACTAGAGATCCTAAAAATTAAGGGAGAAATTAATAAAATAGAAAGTGACAGAACTATTGAGCTAATAAACAAGACTAGAAGCTGGTACTTTGAAAAAACAGACAAAATAGACAAAGTACTGGTTAATTTAATTAAAAAAAGGAAAGAAGAAAGGCAAATTAATAGCATCAAGGATGAAAAGGGGGATCTCACCTCAAATGAAGAGGAAATTAAGGCAATCATTAAAAACTACTTTGCCCAACTATATGGCAATAAATTTACCAATCTAGGTGATATGGATGAATATTTACAAAAATATAAATTGCCTAGACTAACAGAAGAAGAAATAGTTTTCTTAAATAATCCCATATCAGAAATTGAAATCCATCAAGCCATCAAAGAACTGCCTAAGAAAAAATACCCAGGGCCTGATGGATTCACCAGTGAATTCTATCAAACATTCAGAGAACAGTTAACCCCAATATTATACAAACTATTCGACATAATAAGCAAAGAGGGAGTCCTACCAAACTCCTTTTATGACACAAGCATGGTACTAATTCCAAAGCCAGGCAGGCCAAAAACAGAGAAAGAAAACTATAGGCCAATCTCCCTAATGAATATAGATGCAAAAATCTTAAATAGGATACTAGCAAAAAGACTCCAGCAAGTGATTAGAAGGGTCATCCACCATGATCAAGTAGGATTCATACCAGGGATGCAGGGCTGGTTCAACATTAGGAAAACTATCCACATAATTGACCACATCAACAAGCAAACCAACAAGAATCACATGATTATCTCAATAGATGCAGAAAAAGCCTTTGATAAAATACAACACCCATTCCTACTAAAAACACTAGAAAGCATAGGAATAGAAGGGTCATTCCTAAAAATAATAAACAGTATATATCTAAAACCATCAGCTAATATCATCTGCAATGGGGATAAACTAAATCCATTCCCATTAAGATCAGGAGTGAAACAAGGATGCCCATTATCACCTCTATTATTTGACATTGTATTAGAAACACTAGCAGTAGCAATTAGAGAAGAAAAAGAAATTGAAGGCATCAAAATAGGCAAGGAGGAGACCAAATTATCACTCTTTGCAGATGACATGATGGTCTACTTAAAGAATCCTAGAGATTCAACCAAAAAGCTAATTGAAATAATCAACAACTTTAGCAAAGTTGCAGGATACAAAATAAACCCACATAAGTCATCAGCATTTCTATATAATTCCAACACAGCTCAGCAGCAAGAACTAGAAAGAGAAATCCCATTCAAAATTACCCAAGACAAAATAAAATACTTAGGAATCTATCTCCCAAGACAAACACAGGATCTATATGAACACAACTACAAAACACTTTCCACACAACTAAAACTAGACTTGAACAATTGGAAAAACATTAACTGCTCATGGGTAGGACGAGCCAATATAATAAAAATGACCATCCTACCCAAACTCATCTATCTATTTAGTGCCATACCCATGGAACTCCCCAAAATTTTTTTTACTGATTTAGAAAAAAACATAACAAAGTTCATTTGGAAAAACAAAAGATCAAGGATACCCAGGGAATTAATGAAAAAAAATACAAAGGAAGGGGGTCTTGCAGTCCCAGATCTCAGACTATATTATAAAGCAGCGGTCATCAAAACAATTTGGTACTGGCTAAGAGACAGAAAGGAGGATCAGTGGAATAGACTGGGGGCAAGCAACCTCAGCAAGACAGTATATGACAAACCCAAAGATCCCAGCTTTTGGGACAAAAATCCACTATTTCATAAAAACTGTTGGGAAAATTGGAGGACAGTGTGGGAAAGATTAGGCTTAGATCAACACCTCACACCCTACACCAAGATAAATTCAAAATGGATGAATGACTTGAACATAAAGAAGGAAACTATAAGAAAATTAGGCGAACACAGAATAGTATACATGTCAGACCTTTGGGAAGGGAAATACTTCAAAACCAAGCAAGAATTAGAAAGAATTACAAAATGCAAAATAAATAATCTGGATTACATCAAATTAAAAAGTTTTTGTACAAACAAAACCAATGTAACCAAAATCAGAAGGGTAGCAACAAATTGGGAAACAATCTTCATAAAAACCTCTGACAAGGGTTTAATTACTAAAATTTATAAAGAACTAAATCAATTGTACAAAAAATCAAGCCATTCTCCAATTGACAAATGGGCAAGGGACATGAACAGGCAATTCTCAGCCAAAGAAATCAAAACTATTAATAAGCACATGAAAAAGTGCTCTACATCTCTTATAATCAGAGAGATGCAAATCAAAACAACTCTGAGATATCATCTCACACCTAGCAGATTGGCTAACATGACAGCTATGCAAAGTAATGAATGCTGGAGGGGATGTGGCAAAGTGGGGACATTAATTCATTGCTGGTGGAGTTGTGAATTGATCCAACCATTCTGGAGGGCAATTTGGAACTATGCCCAAAGGGCGATAAAAGACTGTCTGCCCTTTGATCCAGCCATAGCACTGCTGGGCTTGTACCCCAAAGAGATAATGGACAAAAAGACTTGTACAAAAATATTCATAGCTGCGCTCTTTGTGGTGGCCAAAAATTGGAAAATGAGGGGATGCCCCTCAATTGGGGAATGGCTGAACAAACTGTGGTATATGTTGGTGATGGAGTACTATTGTGCTAAAAGGAATAATAAAGTGGAGGAATTCCATGTGAACTGGAACAACCTCCAGGAAGTGATGCAGAGCGAAAGGAGCAGAACCAGGAAAACATTATACACAGAGACTGATACATTGTGGTACAATCGAAGGTGATGGACTTCTCCATAAGTATCAATGCAATTTCCCTGAACAATCTGCAGGGATCTAAAAAAAAATACTACCCACAAGCAGAGGATAAACTGTGGGAGTAAAAACACCGCTGAAAAGCAACTGCTCGACCACAGGGTTGGAGGAGATAAGACTGAGGAGAGACTCTAAATGAACACTATAATGCAAACTCCAACAACAGGGAAATGGGTTCGAGTCAAGAACACATGTGATAACCAGTGGAATCATGCGTCGGCTATGGGAGAGGGAAAGGCGGGGGGGGGGGGGGGGGAGGGGAGGAAAAGAAAACGATCTTTGTTTCCAGTGAATAATGTATGAAAACGACCAAATAAAATAATATTAAAATTAAAAAAAAAAAAAAAACAGTTGTCCTCTGATATGTGTGAGAAAAGAGAGATCCCCTTTCTCTCTTTGCTCCTAGTTGTTTAGAAAGTACTCAATGAACTTTTTCTTTGAAGTTCTTTAGGGAATTCATGATATGAAATATCCATATGTAAAAATGACTTTTTAGCACTGACAAGAAAGCTAATTAATCCATTTGTTGCAAGGTTCAATAAACCTTCTTAACCATTCTAATTGAATAAGAAAAAAAAAAAAGTAGAAGCTTAACTCTAGTGTCATTGCATTGGGTTATCATGGCCAAATGATTCATTACCCCTCAAAGAGTTTTTGAATATATTCCATGATCATTCTCCCCACCTGATATGTCTGTGGACTAAGATTGCTTTTCAAGTCATTCTTTCTAGGAGGAATATGCGTAAATTTACAATCTGTTGGCAGAGCCTTTGAGACCTAGAGTAACTTTCTTGAACAAATGATACCTCAGAGTAAATTTTTGATAAACTAGGTTCTGTATCCTCAAAAAGCACACATACATCTATGAGAACAATAAATTATTGAATGAATGAATTATCATTTAAATATAGAATTTTAATTTAATGTTCAGGGAATTCTAAATAAGCAGAAAGATACTTAAGATAGGAAAAACAGATGATTCAGTTAAATAGTTGCATTATATCCTTCAATGGATTCTGCCAATATGATTAAAATCTATTTAAAGGAATTCTACAATTTATTTTTATATCATACTAATTCAATTCAATATATGCTTTTAAATGTATGATACGGGAGGCAGAGTCAAGATTGAAGCTTAGAGACAGCAATAGTTTAGACCTCCACAAACCCTTCTTAACCGAATCAAAAATACAATGCTTCCAGGGGACTGAAAACCAAGACTAACAACAGGACAGAGCTAGCTCCTGTTTGACTCAACTTAAAAGATACGATCCCCCAAAAAGCCTGAACTATAGAACACTCAGGTTTAAGGGGAAGGAAGAAGGAAGGTTACAGTACCTCTCCCTCACCTACAGTTCTGAGCCTCCTGTGGTGGCTGGAATTTCTAGGTGGGCAAGGGTGCTAATCTGGTAGTCTGGTGGGATTGCCTTGCTGGCACAGCTGTGACAGGCTCAGGGCATTGAAAACAGATGGCCAGAGGCAGCTGGAAAAGAAGCTCAGAGTAGGCAGCCTAATAGCAGCCAAGATGATCCATCTTGCCCCCCTCCCATTCAGGAGGTTTTGGCCTCAGAGCACAGCCAGCTTTGCAAATCAACCTCACCCTGGCTCAATCTCATCAATAGGACAAATAAGAAGCTATCATAAGGCAGGAAAGATCATCTGAGAGCCTTAATGACTAAGCTCCTAGGGCAAAGACTGCAACAAACTACAGGCAACAACCTTGATATTAAAGTGGGAAGCCCAATTCCTTTTCAGCTTCTGCTGTCAGTTGGGGAAGATCTGACTAACCTGATCAATCAGCAGAACAAAGAAGGAGCCCCTTCAGAACAGAACAGCCCAAACCCATAGAATCATCACATAATGAGAGGAGCAAGACTACAGGCAACTAGAATGGGGAAATAAGGGGGCAATATGAGTAAACAATAGAAAAAGAAAAAAGAAAATACAATCAACAGCTTCTATCCAGGAAATGAACAGAGAGCAAATGGAACAGAGGAGGATCAAGAAATACCAAGCAAAACCAAAGAAAATCCAGCAAATTGGATACAGGCTTTGGAAGAAATCAAAATAAAATTAAAAAAATAATTAAGAGAGGCTGAAGACAATGGGAAAAGAACTTAAAAAGCAAAACAAGTCATTTGGAAACAGAAGACAGTGTCTTAAAAGCCAAAATTAATCAGCTTGAAAATGAAACAAAGGAGATGAAAGATCAGAAGGAGAAAGATGACCAAAAAGCGAGGGATGAAAATCAGTCTTTAAAAACTAGAATCCAACAACTAGAAGCAAATGCCTTTATAAGGCAGCAAGAAAGAATGAAAAAAAAAATCAAAAGAATAAAAAACTTGAGGAAAATATGAAACAATTTGTCCACAAATTGGAAGATCTAGAAAACAGGTTGAGAAGACACAACTTAAGAGTCATTGGACTACCAGAAGATGATGACAAAAAAAAAATCCTGGACATCATTCTACAGGAAATTATCCAAGAAAACTGCCCCAACATTCTAGAGCAAGAGGGAAAAGTGGAGATTGAAAGAATACACATATCACCCCCTGTACTTAATCCCCAACTCAATGTTATAGTCAAATTTAAGAACTACAAGACCAAAGAAACAATATTACAAGCTACTAAGAAGTCATTCAAATATCATGGAACCACAGAAAGGATAACACAAGTTCTGGCTGAATCTACACTGAAGGACCATAAAGCATGGAATATGGTATTCCAGAAAGCAAGGGAACTAGGTCTACAGCCAAGAATCAACTACCCAGTAAAACTGACTATATTCTTGCAGGGGAAAGTATGGTCATTTAACAAAATAGAAGACTTCCAAACATTTGTAAAGAAAAGACCAGAATGGAATAGAAAATTTGATGCCCAAACACAGAAATCAAGAGAATCACCAAAGGTATTTTAGAAAGGAGAGAAACAAAACAAAACAAACAACAACAAAAAAACAAAAACAAAGAAAAGCTTTTTTAAGGGATTCAACAAGTTAAAATGATGTGTATTCCTACAAGAAAAGAGGATATTGATGACTCTTAAAAATTGTTATCATCACCTGAGTAACTAGAAGAATTTTACTTAGAGGAAATAGTGACAAACTGTATAGGATGGAATGCCAAGACATATATATGTGCATATATATGTGTATGCATAAAGATATACATATATAAAACTAGAATAAAAAAGAGGTTAATACTTAGAGAAATGGGAAAAGAGACAAAATGGGGTAAATTTATTTGTCATGAAAAGCATATGGCGGGTGTGGGGATGAATACCAATACAAAGGAAGGGTAAAGAGGTTGGAGACAGGAAATACTTAATTCTTAAGTGCATTGAAATTGAATCAAAGTGGGAAGAATAATAAGAATAATTGGGGCAGAGAACTGATTTCTACCCTATAGAGAAGTAGAAGGGTTACAAACAGACTGGTGGGGAGGAAAGCAATACAAGGGTGGGAGAGAATGGGAATAGATGAAAAAGAACCTAAAGTACAATAAGAGTGGAATAAGAAGGGAGAGAGGGAAGGGAAGAAAAATAAGGTTGGAAAAAGGGGGACTCATTAAAAACAAAAGACTGGTGTAGAAGAGAAGATTGAAAGAAGAAAGGGCAGGATTTGGAGTAGAAATAAAAATTTGGGGAAATACACAGCTAGTAATCATAACTCTGAATGTTAATGGAATGAACTCACCCATAAAACATAAGCAAATAACAGAGTTCATTAGAGACCAAAATCCTCCCATATGTTGTCTACAAGAAGCATGCATCAGGAAGGTAGACACACACAGGATAAAGGTAAATGGATTGAGCAAAATCTATTGGGCATCAAGTGACAAAAAGAAGGCAGGAGTTGCAATCATGATATCTGACAAAGCCAAAGTAAAAATAGATCTAGTTAAAAGAGAAAGGGAAAGTAATTACATTCTGATAAAAGGCAGTATAGACAATGAGGAACTATCAGTACTCAACATGTATGCACCAAATGGCATAACATCCAAATTTCTAAAGGATAAACTAGTGGAGCTCAAGGATGAATTAGATAGAAAAACTATCATAGTGGGAGACGGGAACCTTCCTCTATGAGATCTAGATAAATCAAAACAAAAAAATTTTCAAAAAAGAAAGAGGTAAGAGATGTGAATGAAATGTTAGGAAATTTAGATTTAGTAGATATGTGGAGAAAAATAAATATGGACAAAAAGGAACACACCATTTTAGCAGCACATGGTACATTCACAAAAATTGACCATGTACTAGGGCCTAAAAACATTGCAAAAAAGTTTAAAAGAGCGGAAATAATAATTAAAATCTTTTCAGATCACAATGCAAAAATACAAATAATTTCTAAGGGTAAATGGACAGGCAAATCAAAAATTAATTGGAAATTAAATAATATGAATGAAATGTCTAAAATTTATTAGTTAAAGAATAAATCCTAGAAACAATTAGTAATTCCATCAAAAAATGCTTATGATAAGACATCCTTTCAAAATCTATGGGATGGAGCCAAAGCATTAGTTAGGCAGAAATTTATATCCTTGAGTTCATATTTTAACAAATTAGAGAGGACAGAAGTCAAAGAATTGGGTATGCAATTTAAAAAACTAGAAAGTGAACAAATTAAAAACCATCAGATGAGGACTAAAGTAAAGATCTTGAAAAGCAAAGGGGAAAATAATAAAATTGAAATTCGATGAACTATTGATTTAATAAATAAGACTAGAAGCTAGTACTTTGAGGGAAAAAAAAACAAATAAAATAGACAAAATACTGGCCAATTTAATTTAAAAAAGGAAAGAAAAAAAAACAAAATAACTGTATCCAAGATGAAAAGGGAGACCTCACCTCTAATGAAGTGGAAATTAATGTAATCATTAAAAACCATTATGCCCAACTTAATGAGAATAAAATCCAATCTCATTGTTATAGATGGTTATTTACAAAAATATAAATTGACCAGATTAACAGAAGAAGAAATAGAATACTTAAATAATCCCATATAGGAAAAAAAAATTGAACAAGCCATCAAAGAACTCCCTAAGACAAAATCCCAAGGACCAGATGAATTCACAAATGAATTCTGTCAAACATTTAAAGAACAACTAATCCCAATATTATATAAACTATTTGACAGAATAAGCAAAGAAGGAGCTCTACCAAATTCCTTTTATGACATGCTACTGATTTCAAAGCCAGGCAGGTGAAAAATGTAGAAAGAAAAATATAGACCAATCTCTCTAATGAAAATAGATGCAAAAAATCTTAAATATAGAATACTAGCATAAAGACTCCAGCAAGTGATTACCAGGGTTATTCATGATAATTAGGTGGGATTTATACCAGGAATGCAAGAATGGTTCAATATTAGGAAAACCATCCACATATTTGACCATATCAACAAGCAAACTCACAAAAAAATTACATGAGTAACTCAATAGATGCAGAAAAAAAACTTTGACACAATACAACATTCATTCCCATTGAAAACACTAGAAAGCATAGGAATAGAAGATCCTTTCCTAAGAATAATAAACAGTACATATCTAAAAGCATCAGCCAACATCATCTACAATGGGGATAAACTAGAAGCATTCAAATAAGATCAGGAGTGAAACAAGGAAGTACATTATCACCTCTAACATTTAACATTGTACTAGAAACACTAACAGTAGCAATTAGAGAAGAAAAAGAAATTGAAGTTATTAAAATAGTTAATGGGGAAATCAAACTATCACTCTTTGCAGATGCTATGATGGTCTATTTAAAGAATTTAGAGAATCAATTAAAAAGTCAGTAGAAATAATCAACAATATTAACAGGGTTGCAGGATACAAAATAAACCCACATAAGTCATCAGCATTTCTATATATCTCCAACATATCTCAGCAGCAAGAATTAGAAAGAGAAATTCCATTTATACTCACCTAAGACAATGTAAAATATTTGGAAATCTATCTGCTGAGACAAACACAGAAACTAAATGAACACAACTACAAAACACTTTCCACATAATTAAAACTAGATTTTATAATTGGAAAAACATTAAATGATCATGGCTAGGACAAGCTAACTTTATAAAAATGACAATCCTACCCAAACTTGTTTTCTTTTTTAGTGCCATTCCCATTGAACTACCAAAAAAAACATTTTCACTGAATTAGAAAAAAACAAAACAAAACATAAAGCTCATTTGATAGAACAAAAGATCAAGAATATCTAGGGAAATAATGGGGGAAAAAAGTGAAGGAAGGTATCCTAACACTTCCATATCTCAAACTATACTATAAAGCCATGGTCTTCAAAACAATATGGTACTGGCTAAGAGACAGAAAGTAGGTTCAGTGGAATAGATAGATTTCCAGTTAAAGACCTTAGGAAGATGGTTTATGATAAACACAAAGATCCCAGCTTTTGAGACAAATATCCACTATTTGATGAAAACTTCTGGGAAAATTGCAAGACAGTATGGGAGAGATTGAGTTTGGTTCAACACCTCAGACACTACACTCAGAATGTGTGAATGAAGGAAACTATTAGTAAATTAGGTGAACACATAATAGTATACATGTCACATATTTGGGAAAGGAAAGATTTTAAGACTAAGGAAGAGTTAGAAAACATCACAAAATATAAAATAAATAATTTTGATTATATTAAATTAAAAAAGGGATTTTAAAAACAAAACCAATGCAACCAAAATTAGAAGGGAAGAAACAATTTGGGGAAAATATCTTCATAACACAAACCTCTGAGTAAAGTCTAAATTACTCAAATTCATAAGGAGCTAAATAAATTGTACAAATTATCAAGCCATTCCTCAATTGATAAGTGGGCAAGGGACTTTAATAGGCAATTTTCAGATAAAGAAATCAAAACTATAAATAAGCACATGAATTCTAAATTTCTTATAATTAGAGAAATGCAAATGAAAACAATTCTGAGGTTAGGGTCATACCTTATACCTAGAAGATTGACTAACATTACAGCAAAGGGAAGTAACAAATGTCAGGAGGAATGTGGGAAAATTGGGACATTAATGCATTGCTGTTGGAGTTGTGAATCGATTCAAACATTCTGGATGGCAATTGGGAACTATGCCCAAAAGGCGCTAAAAGACTGTCTGCCCTTTGATCTAACCATAGCACTGCTTGGTTTTTACCCCAAAGAGATAATAAGGAAAAAGACTTGTACAAGAATATTCATAGCTGTACTCTTTGTGGTGGCAAAAAATTGGAAAATGAGGGGATGCCCTTCCATTTGGAAATGGCTGAACAAATTGTGGTACATGTTGGTAATGGAATACTATTGTGCTCAAAGGAATAATGAACTGGAGGGATTCCACGTGGACTGTAATGACCTCCAGGAATTGATGCAGAGTGAAAGGAGCAGAACCAGGAGAAGATTGTATACAGAGATGGATACATTGTGGTACAATAGAATGTAATGGACTTCTCTATTAGTAGTAATGCAGTGATCCAGAACAATTCAGAGGGATTTATGAGAAAGAACACTATCCATATTCAGAGGAAAAACTGGAGGAGGAGAAACACAGAAGAAAAACAACTGCTTGATTACATGGGTCGAAGGGATATGGCTGGGGATGGAGACTCTAAATGATTATCCTAGTGTAAACATCAACAACATGGAAACAGGTTTTGATCAAAGACACATGTAAAACCCAGTGGAATTGTGCATCTGCTATGGGATGGGGTGTGAGTAGGGGAGGGAAAGAATATGATTTTTATAACCCAGGGAAAATGTTCTAAATTGAATAATTAAATAAAATTTTCTAAAAAAATAAATATATGTTATGTTCATAATGTGCTAGTAGAAGGCATAAGTAAATATCAAAACATAGTGGAAGTGATTAAATTGTTTCTAAAGTGTTTTCCCTCCAGGAACTTAAGGTCTAATTAGAGTGTAAAAGTTTAAATGAGTAAATATCATACAAGATATACTCATGGGATCATAGATTTAAATATCAAAATGATACTAACAGTTATCTAGTCTCACTAATTCTCATGAAATGAAACCCAGAATATTTAAATGATTTTATCTAAATTTATGTGAGTAATGAGTAGTGAAAGCAGGATTGTAATTCAGATCCTCTAATGAAAAACCCAGTAATTTTTCTGCTGTGACACATTGATTCTCATCATATAATGATGACAAATTATTTTCATGAATAGCATTGTTACATCATTGAAAGTATCAAACATTTATTTAAAAAATAAATATATGTATATTATATATAGCTAAATCTTCTATGATCATCACTGAATGTGAAATTGAAAACTCATACCCTACTTCATATATGTAATATATATTTTATATATCTATCTAGTCTCATAAATTCTAATATATAATCAAAACATACAATACATTGGCTATCATAAGATATATCATCTATTATCATATGATATATATACATACATATATATATATATATATATATATATATATATATATATATATGAAATGACATAACCAAGTAGTGTAGTGGGTAACATTTAAGAATTCCAATCTCACCCTAGATGTATGACTCTGGTCAAGTCAACTAACTTCTTTGTGCCTCAGTTTCCTCTTCTTTAAAAATGGACAAAATAATAGCACGTAAAAAGATTTTATCCAGGATCAAATGGATTAAAATATAAAGCACTTTGCAGGAATCTACAATAAATCCTAGCTATCATTCATTTCCATAATGTATGATTAATTGCATTCTTTTGTGTGATATTTCCTTAACTATTTTCAGGGCAGATATATTATTTCTGAGGTGCTGATGTTCATCCCAAATGTTTAAAAACTTATTTAAAATCCCTTCTAAGGAATCTGTATCTTTGTATGTTATATGGAATGGGGAGACACTGAAGATTTTCCTCAAGGTGAAGTGACATATTTGTAAGTTTTTAGTCAGAAGACTATTTTGACATGAGTGGGGTGATGGAAGCCAGGGAGACCAGATAGGAGCAAGCTTCTTAAAGATCAGGTTGTTTTTGTTTGTTTGTTTCTTTTTGTCATCATGTCCCCAGCACAGCACATTATACAAGACTTAATATTTGTTGAGTTGAATGTTATGATGTGGAAATAGAGTGGATCATACTATGGCCATAGTCAGGGACTAGTTCTGAATGATGATGAAGCATCTGCTCAATGACTCATGAACTGGAAGGATTGATGGAGAGGTGATACAAAAGATAGATCCTTGGAGTATGTTTGCTTTCCTACAAGTATGTGGACTTTTGTGTGCTTGTCCTGAGCATCAATTGGGATGTAGATTGACTGTCCTACCTTTTACTTGATCATCATGTTGTTGTCATCACGTGGTTTCCTTTACTTTTTTTGTGTTTTCTTAGTGAATAATAAAATCCAGATGATTGTATGAATTCCATAAAGTCTGGAGGCCACAGTTTTTAAAGTGCTTCTACCAGATCGTCAGTCATTAATATAAAGAGAAATATCTGGTTCAGTGAAACTAGGTGAGTTTGAGGCAATTCATTCTTCTGTGTATAAAGACACATACCAAGAGGAGATATTGATACAGAAAAGATAGTCGCTCCTTGCGGAAGGAAACATCTTCAAGGTTCGTACCATGGGACAATAGTGGCTCTGGACTCTGGAAAGGAGTTCTGATACCATGGCTTATGATTTGTCATTTGCCTTGCACATGGTTTCAGTTGTTCTTCCTTCATTTCAAAGAGGACCAATGACATCATGAGATGAAGTCTTGATGTGCACATCAATGAATTGAATTGAAGTGAAGCAGATTTGTAGAAGTCATCCTCCTCACTCTCTCTTCCAGGCACAGAAGTCTAGTGACAAGACAACAGTCAGGATGACTGGTGATGGGCCGGAAGGCTGTGGATCAGGGATTTTGCCATCTTTCATGTCTGACCAAGCTCTAGGGGATCCACAGCACTAATTCAACTGCCTCGGTGACTATTGGGTCAAATTGTTCTCATCCACCCATTCTGTTGGGGAAAATCTTCTCAAGCTCAGAGTAGGCATCCCCCTCTTAAACCAATGGGTTTGAGACTTGTTGATATCCTCCAACTGGTTTTGCCCATCTGCCCAGATTATTTAACTATAGTGTGGCTGCTGCACAGTCTTCTCAGAGCAACAGGAGAGAGATGGATAGATACCAAAAGTGAATGAACACCCCTGGAAAGGATTCAGTAAGCCCTCATTTCAGAGGTGCTAGTCCTCCCTGCATACCCTAAACACACTGTGTCTCAGAACTAGTATGTGAGCCAATGATTTCTATGGAGACCTTGTGTATGTGTAGGAGAGGGTCCACAGTTTTTGGGCTTTGTTTTTTGGCAAAGAGAAAGGGACATATATTTGTGCTATTTTTAGCACAATGCCATAGTAAAATACATTTTAATCAATTTTTCATATAATTGTCTACCTGATTATTGTTCATTGGAAGCATACTAATGGGAAGTTCTATTGTGTGAGAATTATAACTGGTCTTGGTAACAAACCTTATGAATATTAACTGAATTCTGGGGAAATATCTAAGAGAAAGTGCTACCAGTCAAGAGGTGATGGGGTTCTAAACTAATTTGAAAACCATGAGATTACAAATGAAGAGATAGATATGAGAGATATTATGGAGGTAGATCCAGTAGACTTGACAATTTATTAAATACAACAGATGAATAAAAAGGAATGATTCTGATGGTTTAGGGTTGAGGGACTGGAAGAATGATTGATGCTATGAAGAAAAAATAGGTAAGCTGGGGCAAGGGTTAGGTTTCTGGGTGAAGATGGGAAGTTTGGTGGTAGACATTTTCTCAGACTTTCACCTGAACAAGAAATCTTTCTATGACATCTCTAACAAAGTGTTATCTATTACTTGAATATCTGTCCTGAGTGAATCTGTCGAGGTAGCCCATTTCACTTGCAGATAGATGTATCAAGGGATTTTTTACTTACAAAAAACCCAGCTTTCAGCAAATACTCCCCTCCATTCATAGTTGTTTTTTTTCCCCCACAGTTAAGAAGAATTAAGAGCTGAACATATGATTATAGATTTTATTTCATCTACAGGCTCGTTTCCCAAATTTCTTCAACAGATCCTCATATGGTGTGATTTCAAGATTCTTTCTATTCTGTTTATCCTCCTTTGGGTCTTTCTTCTTTAAAAAAACCCTCTACTTTCTGCTTAGAATTGATACTAAGTATCAGTTCTAAGGGCAAAGAGGAGTATGGACCAGGCAGTTGGGATTCAATGATTTGCCTAGCCTCACGTAAACTAGGAAGAGGCATTTTCCATTATGCCAATCTTTCCTAATATATAACACCAAGAACTGAATACAAGACTGCATATAGTCTGAATAAGAGAGAATGAAGCAAAATAAACTTTCCATCATTTGACACAATTCTTCCCTTAATAGCCTAAGGTTACAATAGCATTTCTAACATATACAGTTCTGTATAACTCAATTGATTTAAATTGAGCTAACACCCTAGTTTAGCAGAAATAGCATTGAACTTGGATTCGGGTAGGGTCTTTGAATCCTACCTTTCTTGCTTACTAACCATTTAAGTGAACAAATTAGTATTTCTGGGTTTTGATTCTTCTATTTCTGAAATGAAGATAATAGCATCTATAGCATGTCTTTCCTAGGATTGTTGCAATGAATCAAATAAGATAATATTTTGTAGGGCCTATTACAATGCTTAGCACATAGTAGGTGCTTAATAAATGCTTTATTCCATCATTCTTTCCTTCCTCATTAAATATCATCTTTTAGATTTGGTCTAGTGTTCTATTTTGTTGAGATTCTATTTTGAACCTTGACTCTGTGACCTAACATTTTAGCTCTCTTTCCTCTTATTGTTTTGTTTGATACACAGAGAAAGTTATGCCTGGTAGGGCATTAGCAAGTGAGACTGGAGATGATTGAAGATATTGAGACTACTCTGTAAATATTTTTGAAATCAGTTATATTATTGGAAGAGGATCATATCTCGAAGGGAGAAAGTGTCCAGGTAGAAAAGAACTAAGGACGAAGGTTTGTGGACTATATGCACATAGAACCAGAGGGTAAATCTGAACCAGGTGAGGAACCTGCAAATGGAATGTCATATAGGGAGGTGAAGAACCAAGGGCAATATATGAAAAGTTTTTTTTCCTTCAAAAACACCATAAAAAAGTATAATTAGAAGAGAAACTTGAGCAGAATTTTTAGGAAATGTATTTTTAGGGATTTTTGAAAAATTAGGATTAAATTTGGAAGGTCATAAAAAGTTAAATGATGCTAAGCTACAATGAATCCAGGATAACTAAAATTGGAATTTGATAACTTAAAGGACAGGTACGCCTAAACGATGATAGAAAAGCTTAAAATACTGGAATCTATAAGAGATAGTAAAGATGGTTTAAGGCTCACTTTTAAATAGATGCATTTTATGTAAGTTAATAGTATTTTTTGCCTCAGGCATATTATGCAAGATCTGATTATTAAAACACACACACACACACACACACACATACACAAACACACACAAAACAATATCATAATTCACCCAAATACAGATCTGTCAGATTTTGATTCATTTCAGTTAGAGGAGAATGATTTAATGTAACATAAACTTAAAGGAACCCTCTCAGGTTTCCTGTCAGACATTATTTTACATGCCCTGGAAAGCCTTTGGGTATTTTTTTCCTCTTCTAAATAAATGCTTCAAGGACATTAAGGAAAGTAAATGGACCAAATACTGTCAGTGACCCATAAATGAAACTAGTACCATAACAAATAAAGCTATATACATGATTGAGGGAAACAAGTACGTGGAGGGAATGTATTAAAGAAGCATTGTGGTGCAAAGAATTTTGAGAACATAGAAGCTAGGGGTTTGGGGCTTGGACATATTGCTAAAACCTAAAGGTCAACTTGATCATGTAATTTTTTTGTGACTCAAAAAAAGTAAAAAAAAAATTACCTTGTAAAATTTTGGATTGTCAAAGTACATTCAGTATTAACTATTTTCTCCCCAAGTTCATTTCAATTACATAGCCTATAATCTTTATTTAAACATTTTATTGTACTTTAGCAAATCAAGATCTCTGAAAGAAATCTTATGGTCAAGTGAAGTAGAACAGGGTTAAGTAGCATATATCTTTTAGACCTCACACATTTCCAGCACCAAATCTCATTGTTTTCTTTGCTGGTCTATTTTAATCAAATTCAAGTGCCATAATAATATGTCTTTGAATATTAGAATCAAAATTTGTGTAATTATTTATTACTATGTTTATTATTATTACTATAAGGACCAGACTTCAGGTGCAGGCATTCCAGCAAAAGATATATCAAGCTTTTATTAGAAAGTGTCAAATTAAACCACGTTTATCCTTTGTTCAAACAAATTAGTTAGATATAATTCATTTTAATTATAATTAAAACTAAACTTAATCTACTTAAATTACATACCAACCTTCTCTAAGCCACTGTCACATTTTGATATAATATCCTATTAGAAAACTAACAGAAGTTATTCAATTAATTGCTTATACAATGTCAATATGAAAATATACATTTAAATGTTCAACCCTGAAATGAGCTGAGAAGTCTTCCAAGATATCACATATGACCCATATCTGAAGTTCTATATCTATATAGTCCAGGTTCAGCCTTTGAGGATTTAACATCTTAGGCTTATAACCCCACCCTTGCTACGATTTTATCTATACACAATGCAGAGTCCTCAAGTCTCTGGAGAAGAATTCATATTATAATTTTTTCATATTGTTAAATAAAGGATATGTAAGAGGGAAAATTAGGGGTTATTGACTGAATATATTATACTAGTAGTTGCCAGGGATTAATTCAATCCCAATAAAATATTCAAGTAACTCTCTTGAGTACTCAAGTAAACACTCATATGGTGGTTTAATTACAATAGAGGGAAGAAATTAAGAAGAAGAGAGAGATGGGAAAGAGAATTTAAACTGTTCCAGCCTGGGCTGAGTCAGGCAGGAGTTCAGAGGCCTTGGCCAAGGGGCCTTCTCAGTCTAGCTTGGCTTCCAGCCATAAGGCCTCCTCTGAGATGAGGGGCCTCCTAGGAGGATAGCGTTTTAGGATGTAAAGGAAAAAGGAATCAGCCTAAATCATAACCAAACACGCTAAGAACTTCTCCCAGTCACCTCACCAGCAAGCCTCAAACCACCAAAACACCAAGACGCAAACCATAAAGCTATGAGCCACACAAGCGAGACAGAGAGCAATATCTCCTCAAGAAAGCCCGGAGAGAGGAAGTGACATGAAATATATAGACTGTTCTTTACATCATTTCCCACGTTTCACATGTACCAATGGTAGCTTAAAGTTGACTTAGGACAACCCAAGGGGTTTGTCAGTTGTTCCTTTTTTTAATTTTTTTTTATGTATTGAGTCAGTTTAGAATATCATTTTTTCTTTACAAGAATTATATTATTTCCCTCCCTCCCCTCACCCCACTCTTCCCATAGATGATGTGAAATTTTACCTGTGCCCTTGATCAAAACCTATTTCCATGTTGTTGGTGTTTGCATTAGGATGATCATTTAGAGACTACATCTCTAGCCATGTTCCCTTTGACCCATGTAATCAAGCAGTTGTTTTTCTTCTGTGTTTCTACTCCCACAGTTTT
Organism: Monodelphis domestica; assembly: GCF_027887165.1. Lineage (NCBI taxonomy): Eukaryota > Metazoa > Chordata > Mammalia > Didelphimorphia > Didelphidae > Monodelphis > Monodelphis domestica. The sequence goes on along the minus strand of NC_077233.1, from coordinate 284,071,380 downwards.
GCCTCTAAATGTGGATAATGTTTTTTCTCATAGATCCCTGCAAGTTGATCAGGATCACTGCCTTGCCACTAATGAAGAAGTCCATTACATTCAATTGTACCACAGTGTATCAGTCTCTATGTAAAATGTTCTCCTGGTTCTGCTCCTTTCACTCTGCATCAATCCTGGAGGTCATTCCAGTTCCCATGGAATTCTTCCAGTTTATTATTACTTTGAGCACAATAATATTCCATCACCAACATATAGCACAATTTGTTCAGCCATTTCCAAATGGAAGGGCATCCCCTCATTTTCCAATTTTTTGCCACCACAAAGAGCACAGCTATGAATATTCTTGTACAAGTCTTTTTCCTTATTATCTCTTTGGGGTACAAACCCAGCAGTGCTATAGCTGGATCAAAGGGCAGACAGTCTTTTATCGCCCTTTGGGCATAGTTCCAAATTGCCCTCCAGAATGGTTGGACCAATTCACAACTCCACCAGCAATGAATTAATGTACCAACTTTGCCTCATCCCCTCTGGCATTCATTACTTTCCATTAATGTCATGTTAGGCAATCTGCTATGTGTGAGGTGATATCTCAGAGTTGTTTGGATTTGCATCTCTCTGATTATAAGAGATTTAGAACACTTTTTCATGTGCTTATTAATAGTTTTGGTTTCTTTAACTGAAAATTGCCTATTCATGTCCCTTGCCCATTTATCAGTTGGAGAATGGCTTGATTTTTTTCGTACAATTGATTTAGCTCTTCATAAATTTGAGTAATTAGACCTTTGTCGGAGGTTTTTGTTATGAAGATTGTTTCCCAATTTATTGCTTCCAACCTAATTTTGGTTGTTTTATTTTTGTTTGTACAAAATCTTTTTAATTTGATGTAATCAAAATAATTTATTTTACATTTTGCGATTTTTTTCTAGCACTTGTTTGGTTTTAAAGTCTTTCCTTTCCCAAAGATCTGACATGCAAATTATTCTGTGTTCATCTAATTTGTGTTTAGTTTCCTTCTGTATATTCAAGTCATTCAACTAGGCTGCCTGCACTGAGCTTCTCCAACTGCCTCCCCTTCACCTGTTTTTGATGCACTGAGACTGACACAGCTTTGCCCACAAGGGACTCCCTCCATACCAGCACCCTTGACTGCTCAAATGTTCCATCTGCCCTGGAGGCTTAGAACTCTAGGTGGGAGAGGGTCTGGAACCTTCCTTCTTCCTTCCCCTTAAACATGAGTGTTTTCAAATTCAGGCTTTTGGGAGGTATACCTTTTAAGTTGAGTCCTGCAGGAGTATTCTTTGACTCTGTCTTGTTGTAAGGTTTGATTTTTAGTCCACTAGGAGAATTTAGTTTGTAATCAGTATGAAAGGGTTTTCTGAGGTCTGAACTTTCACTGCCTCTATACCACCATCTTGACTCACCCTCTTCTCAGTAGTTTATTATTTGTCACTTGCTAGCACATGTCTGTCATAGGCCATTCTCCTCAACACTTAATCCTTAAGTAGTGGTGTATACATCCCTGGTCGCTAGGATTTTAAAGACTAATCAGGGTGGTGAAAATCCAAAATTTACATATATAAGAACCTACCAAAATTACAAAACATGACTGACATACCCAATACCTAAATATTTAAATCTCCTTCTCTCAACAATGGCTTTCAAACATTCCAAGAAATGTACAGAAACTTACATAGTTAAAATATTGCACCAGATGGGACTCCCCTACAAAGAGGAAGCTTTTGAGATTACTAGTTTATCCAGGAATTTCTCTTCTTTTCTTCTGCAAGCATGGTCAATTAACTTGACCTTGACTTTCTCAGTGCCTACAAGCCTTGGTCTTTTCCCTCTGAGGAATCATCCTTTATTCAAGAACTGTAGCTTTGTTTTTGTTTTTCAATTTCATTCTCTTGCATGACCCAGAGTGATCTAAGAAAACAGTTTTGTCACCTATGAGGCCTTGTATTTTGTTTTCTCCTGGAACTGTGATTCCCTGATGGTGCCTCACAGTCATACTAATTTCTACAGGGAGCCAAGATTAAGTCTTTAATTATTTTTTTTTTTATTTTATGAAACTGTCAGCTTACTATATCTTTCCATTTTATTGGTTTCAGTTCTCTTTTTGAAAGAAGCATTATGTTGTGCAAGAAAGTTCTGGACTTCAGTTAAGGAAAGATCTGGATGTGAATTTGACATTTAATGTGTAACCATGGAGATCATTTCTCCATGAGCTTGAATTTCCTTTTTTTCCAATGCACTTCAATGTTCTTTATTAGATACTTCCTACATGACTGCTGATATTTTGTGGTGTTAATTAAAGAAAGACATATGCTTTAGATACCAGCTCTGGATCTGACAGAATAGACATTCTGGTTTGAAAGTGTAAGAGCTTGATGGCATTCTTATTTGAAAAGATAATAAACTACATGAGGGAAAGACATAGAAGTCACTTTGGGTAGAATATTACTTCCAAAAGAAGTTGAGAATGTATTTGAGTACTTGAGATACTATGAAATAACCATTATAAAATATCTTACATAGTTTTAATTTTTCTTAATGAGACAAAAGAGAGAATGATGATATCAGAGTAGTTGTATGCACTATCAGAAGTGTGTATTGGGTCAGAAGAGTACATTAACTCCCAAAGCAGGGGACCATATGTCAAATCCAAATGGCATTAATGGACATGGTTTGGTTATCTTAGGTAATTGAAAAACTGGTTTGAGCCCTAGTGTTATGCACCAATCAAATTTTGGAGAAAATCCCCTGTCTTTTGGGAAATATTATAAATTTTAACTAATAAGAACCTTGGTAGATAATGCTCTTACCCCACTTTCTTTCTGATTATGTATTCTGGTTTCAGTTGTACAACTTCATTCCTGTGGTATATACCTTTTCTTTTTAACTAAATACTCTTTAAAATGTGCTAAATAAAAACACCGAGGAAAAGCAATTGTTTGATTACAGGGGTAGAGGGGATATGATTGAGGAGAGATTCTGAATAAGCACCCTAATGTAAATGCCAACAACAAGGAAATGGGTTCGGAGCAAGGACACATGTGATACCCAGTGGAATCGCACGTTGGCTAGGGGAGGCGTGGCAGGAGGGGGGGGGAGGAAAAGAAAATTATCTCTGTTTCCAATGAATAATGTATGAAAATGACCAAATAAATTAATGTTTAAAAAATAAAATGTACTAAATTTTAAATTTCTAGATATTCATAAACATCCTTTTTTTCTTAAATATGTGACTACTTAGACCTTATTTTATATTTAATATTTTTAAAATTATATATGTGAAAAAATTGGGAAAATATAGTTTTATATATGTATGTAAATACATATATGCATGTGTTTTATGTTGGAGAAAAGCAGTCCACATTGGTTTCCTTAGAAAAGAATGTTGAAGGGACAGCTAGGTGGCTTCGTGGATTGAGACTCAAGCCTAGAGATAGGAGACCATGGATTCAAATCTGGCTTCAAACATTTCCGTACTGAGTGACTCTGGAAAAATCACTTAACCCCCATTGCCTAGCCCTTACTGCCCTTCTGCCTTGGAACCAATACATAGGATTGATTCTAAGAAGAAAGGTAGAAGTTTAAAAAATAGATAAATAAACAGAAAGGCAGGAATGTAGACAGACAGAAAGATAGATAGACAGACATGAATAGATATATAGACAGACAGATAGATACATAGATATGTAGAAATGTAGATACATAGATAGATAAATAAACCTGAGTGGGAAAAGCCAATCTGTATAAGTGATGGATTTGAAAGATTTTCTGAAATTCAGGAGCATTTACTATGGTAAGGACACAAAAGAGTTAGGTAAGTTCCTGTTCTATCCCATATGTCTCAGAACGTTTTTAAGAAACAATGATTATAGCTTCCTCTTTGCATTTCTTGATTGAATATATATTTATATCTTTATATCCTATATCAAAATTGATCATTTCATATGAATAAACAATTCCCTAAACATTAAATATATAACCTTTACACCCCAAAGTTTTAGATGTGTTAAGGCCTAGTTTAACCCTAAATAATGACCCATAAGGTATAAGATATAATATATTAATTTATCTCCTGTGTTAGATGACTTCCCTCAAGAGATTTTCACTTTATTATAATATATTTTTATTTTTTTCTAGTTCACAATTTCTATATATCTCCAACAAAATTCAGCAACAGGTATTAAAAAGATAACCTCCATTTAAAATCACACAGACAATATAAAATGTTTAGGAATTTATCTACCAAGACAAATACAGGAATTATATGAACACAACTACAAAATACTTTTTACACAACTAAAACAAGATATAATTAACTGGAAAAACATTAATTGCTCTTGGGTAGGATGAAGTAACAATAAAAATGATAATCTTATCCAAATTAATATTACTTATTCCATGTCATACCTATCAAACTACCAAAGAATTTGTTTATAGAATTAGAAAAAAAATATATAGCAAAGTTCATCTGGAAGAATGAGAGATCAAGAATATCAAGGGAAATAATGTAAAAAATATGCATTAGCAATATCAAATGGACCCCTTTAAGACTGTAATACCCTAAAAATTATATTCCATAAAAGAAGTTGGAAGCATGGATTGAAAATTAGTTGGAACTGAATAAATACAGATTGAAGTTTATAATTCTTCACTTCATTTCCTTCATGAATTTCCATCTAATGTAGGTGATGTATGTTATCTTTCACAATATTTTGAACAGGAAAGTATATATTTTATTATATAACATATATAATACCTATATCATTTTACTTGGTGTCTTGGAAAGAGTGGAGAGATGGGTGAGAGTAAGCATGAATCACGAAATGTCATAAAGCAAATATTTAAAAGTGAATCCACATGCAATCTAGAAAAAATAAAAATTAAATTAAAAAAGGAATTAGAAACTAAATAATCTAATAATATGGAAAGAAAAGGTAAAAGAACAAATCATAGAAACAGTCATTTCATTAGATATAAGGGCAATGAGATACTATACCAAAATTTATGGCTTTGCTATCAAAACAGTACTTAGAAGAAAATTTATATCTCTACATGGATACATCTAAAAAAGAGAGAAAGAATAGATCATCATTGAATGCAACATTCAACTAAAAAATGGAAAGAGAATAAATAAAATACTCAAACAGCAAAATACAAATCCTAAAAATAAAAGAGATTAATAAATTGAAAGTAAAAAAAATGTGAACTTTTAAGTAAAACCAGAAGCTGAATAAAATATACATGACATTGGCTAACTTGATTTTTACAAAAAAAAAAAAAAGATCCATGATATCAAAGTGAACCATATCAAAAAGGAAGAATTTACTACTAATGAATATAAAATCAAAGCAACAATGTAGAACTAACTTTCCCAATTACTATACCAATAAACTGGACAAACTGAGTAAAATGGATAAATATTTGTAAAAACATAAACTGCCTAGATTAATAGTAAGGAAAATAGAATACTTAAACAATCTTCTTAGAAAAATAAATTGAAAGAGCCATGAATAAGCCCCCTAAGAAAAAAAGTCCCCAGACTAAAATGTTTTACAATTGAATTCTACTAAACTTTTAAATTACTTTTAAAAAATAGGTGAAGTACTATTGTTTCTTCAATGGCACAAATATGGTTTGAAATCTAAATCAGGGAGAGCAAAAATAGAGAAATAAAACTTATACACTATTTTTCATAATGAAAATTAATGCAAAAATTATAAATAAAATACTAGTGAGAGGTGACAGCAATATAACACAAAAGTCTGACCCTCTTCAGATTGGGTATATGCAGAGCTAATTCAATAGTATATAAATATAAGCATAGTTGACTATATTAACAAAGACATCAAAATTATATTATTGTATCAATAGGTAAAGAAAAAGCTTTTAACATAATAGAATCTCCATTCCTATTAAAAATACTAGAAAGCATAGAAAAAATAAAAGCTTTCTTAAAAATATAAGTATTTTAATTTAAAAAGCTATAACTTTATTGGGGCTAAGCTAGAAGCTTTTCCAATGAGATCAGGGATTAAGAAAGGATATCCATTATTATGACTATTATTCGATATTGTATTATTAATAAAATAGCAGTAAGAGATGAAAAGGAAATTAAGGAACTAAGAAGATGTCATGAGGGGACAAACTTATCAAATTTTGTTGGTGACACTGCGATATGCTTTTAGAACTTTGCACCAAATAAAAAACTAGTTGACGCAATGAACAATTTTAGCAAAGTTAGAAATTTATAAAAGAACCTGGTAGTAATCTTTTTTTTTTATCTTTTTTTTTAAATATATTTTATTTGATCATTTCCAAGCATTATTCGTTAAAGACATAGATCATTTTCTTTTCCTCCCCCCCACCCCCCATAGCCGACGCGTAAGTCCACTGGGCATTAGATGTTTTCTTGATTTGAACCCATTGCTTTGTTGATAGTATTTGCATTAGAGTGTTCATTTAAAGTCTATCCTCTGTCATGTCCCCTCAACCTCTGTATTCAGGCAGTTGCTTTTTCTCGGTGTTTCCACTCCCATAGTTTATCCTTTGCTTATGAATGGTGTTTTTTTTCTCCTGGATCCCTGAAAGTTGTTCAGGGACATTACACCGCCCCTAATGGAGAAGTACATTACGTTCGATTATACCACAGTGTATTAGTCTCTGTGTACAATGTTCTCCTGGTTCTGCTCCTCTCGCTCTGCATCACTTCCTGGAGGTTGTTCCAGTCTCCATGGAACTTCTCCACTTTATTATTCCTTTGAGCACAATAGTATTCCATCACCAACATATACCACAGTTTGTTCAGCCATTCCCCAATTGATGGGCATCCCCTCGTTTTCCAGTTTTTGGCCACCACAAAGAGGGCAGCTATGAATATTTTTGTACAAGTCTTTGTGTCCATTATCTCTTTGGGGTACAGACCCAGCAGTGCTATGGCTGGGTCAAAGGGTAGATATTCTTTTGTCGCCCTTTGGGCATAGTTCCAAATTGCCCTCCAAAATGGTTGGATCAGTTCACAACTCCACCAGCAATGAATTAATGTCCCTACTTTGCCACATCCCCTCCAGCATTCATTACTTTCCTTTGCTGTTATGTTAGCCAATCTGCTAGGTGTGAGGTGATACCTCAGAGTTGTTTTGATTTGCATCTCTCTGATTATAAGAGATGTAGAACACTTCTTCATGTGCTTGTTAATAGTTTTGATTTCTTTATCTGAGAACTGCCTATCCATTTCCCTTGCCCATTTATCAATTGGAGAATGGCTTGATTTTTTGTACAATTGATTTAGCTCATTATAAATATGAGTAATTAAACCTTTGTCAGAGGTTTCTATGAAGATTTTTTCCCAATTTGTTGTTTCCCTTCTGATTTTAGTTACATTGGTTTTGTTTGTACAAAAGCTTTTTAGTTTGATGTAGTCAAAATTATTTATTTTACATTTTGTGATTCTTTCTATATCTTGCTTGGTTTTAAAGCCTTTCCCCTCCCAAAGGTCTGACATGTATACTATTCTGTGTTTACCCAATTTACTTATGGTTTCCTTCTTTATGTTTAAGTCACTCACCCATTTTGAATTTATCTTGGTGTAGGGTGTGAGGTGTTGATCTATTCCTAGTCTCTCCCACACTGTCTTCCAATTTTCCCAGCAGTTTTTATCGAATAGTGGATTTTTGTCCCAAAAGCTGGGATCTTTGGGTTTATCGTATACTGTCTTGCTGAGGTCGTTTTCCCCCAGTCTATTCCACTGATCTTCCTTTCTGTTTCTTAGCCAGTACCAAATTGTTTTGATGACTGCTGCTTTGTAATATAGTTTTAGGTCAGGGACTGCAAGGCCCCCATCATATGTGTTTTTTTTCATTAATTCCCTGGATATCCTTGATCTTTTGTTCTTCCAAATGAACTTTGTTATGGTTTTTTCTAAATCAGTGAAGAAGTATTTTGGTAGTTCAATGGGTATGGCACTAAATAGATAAATAAGTTTGGGTAGGATGGTCATTTTTATTATATTGGCTCGTCCTATCCATGAGCAGTTATGTTTTTCCAATTGTTCAAGTCTAGTTTTAGTTGTGTGGCGAGTGTTTTGTAGTTGTGTTCATATAGTTCCTGTGTTTGTCTTGGGAGATAGATTCCTAGGTATTTTATTTTGTCTAAGGTGATTTTGAATGGGATTTCTCTTTCTAGTTCTTGCTGCTGAGCTGTGTTGGAGATATATAGAAAAGCTGATGATTTATGTGGGTTTATTTTGTATCCTGCAACTTTGCTAAAGTTGTTGATTATTTCAATTAGCTTTTTGGTTGAATCTCTAGGATTCTTTAAGTAGACCATCATGTCATCCGCAAAGAGTGATAACTTGGTCTCCTCCTTGCCTATTCTGATACCTTCAATTTCTTTATCTTCTCTAATTGCTACTGCTAGTGTTTCTAGTACAATGTCAAATAGTAGAGGTGATAATGGGCATCCTTGTTTCACTCCTGATCTTATTGGGAATGCATCTATTTTATCCCCGTTGCAGATGATATTAGCTGTTGGTTTTAGATATATACTGTTTATTATTTTTAGGAATGACCCTTCTATTCCTATGCTTTCTAGTGTTTTTAATAGGAATGGGTGTTGTATTTTATCAAAGGCTTTTTCTGCATCTATTGAGATAATCATGTGGTTCTTGCTAGTTTGCTTGTTGATGTGGTCAATTATGTGGATGGTTTTCCTAATGTTGAACCAGCCCTGCATCCCTGGTATGAATCCTACTTGATCATGGTGAATGATCCTTCTGATTGCTTGCTGGAGTCTTTTTGCTAGTATCCTATTTAAAATTTTTGCATCTATATTCATTAGGGAGATTGGTCTATAGTTTTCTTTCTCTGTTTTTGACCTGCCTGGTTTTGGAATCAGTACCATGTTTGTGTCGTAAAAGGAGTTTGGTAGAACTCCCTCTTTGCTTATTATGTCAAATAGTTTGTATAGTATTGGGGTCAACTGTTCTCTGAATGTTTGATAGAATTCACAGGTGAATCCATCAGGCCCTGGGGATTTTTTCTTAGGAAGTTCTTTGATGGCTTGATGGATTTCAATTTCTGATATGGGATTATTTAAGAATTCTATTTCCTCTTCTGTTAGTCTAGGCAGTTTGTATTTTTGTATATATTCATCCATTTCTCCTAAATTGGTGTATTTATTTCCATATAATTGGGCAAAGTAATTTCTAATGATTGCCTTAATTTCCTCCTCATTGGAGGTGCTGTCCCCCTTTTCATCTTTAATGCTGTGAATTTGCTTTTCTTCCTTCCTTTTTTTAATTAGATTGACCAGTACTTTGTCTATTTTGTTTGTTTTTTCAAAGTACCAGCTTCTTGTCTTATTTATTAAATCAATAGTTCGATAGAACTTTCGATTTTATTAATTTCTCCCTTAATTTTTAGGATTTCTAATTTGGTTTTCTGCTGGGGGTTTTTAATTTGATCGCTTTCGAGTTTTTTCAATTGCATTTCCAATTGATTGATCTCTGCTCTCCCTTGTTTGTTAATATGAGCTTTCAGGGATATGAATTTGCCTCTGATTACCGCTTTGGCTGCATCCCAAAAGGTTTGAAAGGATGTTTCGCCATTGTCATTTTCCTTGATGAAATTATTAATTGTTTCTATGATTTCTTCTTTAACTAAACGGTTTTGGAGTATCATATTGTTTAATTTCCAATTGGTTTTAGATTTGGTTTTCCATGTACCATTACTAATCATTATTTTTATTGCCTTGTGATCTGAGAAGGCTGCATTCATTATTTCTGCTTTTTTGCATTTGTGTGCTATGTTTCTGTGACCTAATGTATGGTCAATTTTTGTGAATGTGCCATGTGGTGCTGAGAAGAAGGTGTATTCCTTTTTATCCCTATTTATTTTTCTCCATATGTCTATTAATTCTAATTTTTCTAAGATTTCATTCACTTCTTTTACCTCTTTCTTATTTATTTTTTGATTTGATTTATCTAAATTTGATAATGGTTGCTTTAAGTCTCCCACTAGTATGGTTTTATTGTCTATTTCTTCCTTCAATTCTCCTAGTTTCTCCATTAGAAATTTGGGTGCTATATTATTTGGTGCATACATGTTGATTAATGATATTTCCTCATTGTCTAGAGTCCCTTTTAACAAAATATAATTACCTTCCCTATCCCTTTTGATCAGGTCTATTTTTGCATTGGCTTTATCAGATATCATGATTACCACTCCTGCCTTCTTTCTATCAGTTGAGGCCCAGAAGGTCTTACTCCATCCTTTAATTCTGACCTTGTGGGTGTCAACCCGCCTCATGTGTGTTTCTTGAAGACAACATATGGTAGGGTTTTGGATTCTAATCCATTCTGCTATTCGTCTACGTTTTATGGGTGAGTTCATCCCATTCACGTTCAAAGTTATGATTGTCATTTGTGGACTCCCTGGCATTTTGATTGCCTTCCCTAATTCTAACCTTTTCTTCTTCGGCTCTACCTTTTAGTCCAGTGATTTACTTTGAATCAGTCCCCCTTGTCCCCTCCCTTGATGTTTCCCTTTTTAGTCCCTCCCTTTTTGTTCCCTCCCCCTCCCCCCTCTCTTTCCCTCCCTTTTTGTTCTCCCTCTCCCCCTCCCCCCCTTGGTTTTCCCTTCTCCTTACCCTTGTTGGGTAAGATAGAATTCAAGATCCCAATGGATCTGGATGTTTTTCCCTCTCAGAGTTGATTTCCCTGAGATTGAGGTTTAAGTAAACCCCCCCCCCTCTCTTCCTCTCCTTCTTATAGGAGTTTTCTTCCCCTCCCCTTCCCCTGTGAATCTTTGTGTGAGAACCATTATTCTATTTGGTCTTTCTTTACCCCCTATTTATACATTACATTTTCCCCACATATTAGTATACATAGGTTGATATAAATGTAGTCCTTATAGAAGAGAGTTTGAGTAAAAGAAGATAACATTTTTCCCCTTTCCTTAATATTTACCTTTTCAGGTATTCCTTGCTCTTTGATTTTCGGTATCAAACTTTCCACAGAGCTCTGGTCTTTTCTTTGCAAAAAGTTGGAAGTCTTCTATTTTGTTGAATGCCCATACTTTCCCTTGGAAGTATATAGTCAGTTTTGCTGGGTAGCTGATTCTTGGTTGGAGACCCAGCTCTCTTGCCTTTCTGAAGATCATGTTCCATGCCTTACGATCATTCAGAGTGGAACTTGCAAGGTCTTGGGTGACCCTGATTGGCATTCCTTTATATCTAAATTGTCTTTTTCTGGCTTCCTGTAGGATTTTTTCTTTTGTTTGATAGCTTTGGAATTTGGCAATTACATTCCTGGGAGTTGTCTTTTGGGGGTTTAGTGTAGAAGGTGTTCTGTGAGCTCTGTCAGTGGATGTATTGCCCCCTTGTTCTAGAATCTCTGGGCAATTTTCTTTGATTATATCTTGTATCACCATGTCCAGTTTGGTGTTTATTTCTGGCTTATCTGGGAGTCCAATTATTCTTAAATTATCCCTTCTCCCCCTATTTTCCAGATCTATCACCTTGTCGGTGAGATATTTTATGTTCTCTTCTAATTTCTTGGTATTTTGGCTTTGCTTTATTAGTTCTTGCTTTAAAGCCTGGTTTTCTTTTACAGTTTGGTCAAACTGGTTTTGCAGATGCGTGAATTTCTTTTGCATTATTTCCAACTTTTCCTCCCAGAAGGCTTCCATTTTTTGGTCATTTCTGATTCAAATTCTTCATAGGTTTGTGGAGAGTTTCCATTTCCTTTGGAAGGTTTTGGAGAATTTTCTTGTATATCTTCTTCTATCTGCTCTGTATTTTGTATTTTGGCTCCATAGAATGTGTCCAAAGTCGCCCCTTTCTTCTTATTTTTCTTGGTATTTTGGGGCTTCTGTGGTTCTGTGGAGTTTGCCATTTCTGAATGTGGAGGATTAGTTTTTCTTGTCTCTTTCTGGTGTTCAGGGGCTTTAGTCCTGGGCAGATAGTTCTATGAGCTTTCCCTGGGTTAAACTGAATATGCCTCACTGGAACTGGAATGGAAGGGTCGGACCACGAGGCCACACTCTCCCCCTGGCTCGATTTCCGGAAGTTTCCTTCAGAATCCCTGGCCGTGAGGCTGTTTCGTCGGCCTGCGGGGGGATGGGCTGCCGCTTCCCCAAGCTCCGAGAGCACAGACTTTCACTGAGACTTGGATAGCAGGATCCAGCCCGTGAGGCTGTCTTGCCCGCCCTGAGGGTTGCTGTTGTTTTGACCAGCTCTCTGCAGTGGAGGCCCCAGGGAGTAACTTTCCCCCCGGACCGACCAGCTCTCTGCAGTGGAAGCCCCAGGCAGTAACTTTCACCCGGACTGGGACTTGGGTAGAAGACCCTGAGGGTTGTTGTTCCTCAGACCCTGCTCTCTGAGCCCGGCGCGGCTGCCGCTTCCGGGAGCCTTGGACTCTGCGCTCCTACCCCTGAGGTCCGAGGGATCTCGGGTTCTGGCTTTTAAGGGGAGCCGTACCTTTTGAACCAGGTCCAGGTCCAGGAGGAGGGTTCCCAGGGTCTGTGCTGTTGATCGTTTTGAATTTCGGCGCCTTAGGAGCTTCTAGTTTGAGATCGGTCGGGAAGGGTTTTCCGGAGATCTGAACTTCAGCTTTCTCTAAGCCGCCATCTTAACCGGAAGACCCCTGGTAGTAATCTTTAGCATTTCTTATTACAAAAAAAACCAAAAAACCAGAAAGAAGAGAAAGAGAAATTCAATTTAAAATAGCTATCAATATCATAAATTACTTAAGATTCTACTTGCCAAGACAAACTAAAGGACTATATCAACACAATGATAAAACATTCTTCACACAAATGAAGACAGATCTAATTACTAGAGAAATATTATTAGTTTATTCATAATCTGAGGAAATATAATACAATAATTATTCTACCTAAATTAATTTACTTATTCAGGGTCATACCACTCTGACTCCCAATACTTATTTTATAATATTGTAAAAAAAAAAATAGAACTAATCAACTAAGGAGCAAAAGTTTAAGAAGATCAAGGGAATCAATGGGGAAAAATGTGAGGGGGAGGTGGCCTAGCAGTACCAGATTTTAAACTATAATATAAAATAAGTAGTCCTCAAAACAATCTGGTATTGCATATATATAGAGAGAGTGGGAGACCAGTAGAATAAAACACTCAATACAGCGGAAAGAAAAACCACAGCAATTTATTGTTTGATAAACTGAAAGATCCAAGTTTTGGAGGGAAGGACTTATTTTGTTTCACAAAATTGCTGGGAAAATTGGAAATCAGTTTGACAGAATCTAGTCATAATATAATCTCACCTCTTATTCCAAAATAAGGTCAAAATGAGTATGTGATTTAAGCATAAAGGGTCATATCATAAGTAAGTTGTAGTATAGAAAATTTTATTGTTTAGGGGAGAACTATGACAGGAAAACAAGAGGATCATTGGAGGTAAAGTGAATAATTTTGATTACATGAAATTTAAAAGTTCTTTTTTTCCCCCCCAAGCAGCCCAAGTTAGACAGAAAGCAGAAAACTGGATTGAGATAGGGATTACAGAAAATTATGTTTTGTTTTGTTTTGTTTTGTTTTGATAAAGTCCAAAATTTTGAATATATTAAAAGCAGAGCCAATTTATAAAAAAAATTAGCCATTCTACAGCTGATAAATGGTTAAAGGACATGAACAGATAGTTTACATAAGAAATCAAAGCTATCAATAGACAAATAAAAAAGTATTCAAAATCACTATTGATTAGAGAAATTTAAAGTAAAACTAGTGTGAGGGAGCACCTCGCATCAGTCAAATTAGCTAACATGATAAAAAATTGTTAATTGTTGGAGCTGTGAACTTGTCCAAGGATTATGGAGAATAACTTAGAATTATGGGAAATGACTGAACAAATTGGGGAATGCAATTTTCCTATGACAAAGGGAATACTTTCAGAAAAAAACAAACTTGGAAATACATGTAAACTAATATAAATTGAAATGTGTAGAAATTGTGGAACATTGTACATAATAATAACTATATTGTAATGATGATCAACTGTAAAAACTTACTTTGATCAAGATAATGGTCCAAGAGAAAGGACCCAGATGAAAAATGCTGTCCACCTCCAAAGAAAGAACTGGTGAACTCTGAGTGCAAACTGAAACATAAAGATTTTTCCCATTTTTCTTTCCTTCATTCCCTCCTTCTTTCTTTTTTTCTTTCCTAACAAAGAAATCTATTTTTCATTACTTCACATGTATGGTTGAGATCATATTTCTTGCCTTCCTGATGAGTAGGGGAAGCTAGGAAGGAAACAAAGAATTTGGAATTCAAAAATTTAAAAACCAAATGAATGTCAACAAATAAACAAATGGATATTATAAATAGCAAAAGTGACTAGCTGCCTTCTACCTCTCTCATAATTTATATATTATTTCAAACCTTATAAAGGACTGAGAAAATAACAACCCTTCATTATAATTTCTTTATGACTGTAACATCTCATTTTCAGTTACCTGCTCTCCATTACATATCCATTGTTGATTTAGGGAATGGTATTTCCCTAATATAGCTTGGAATTGCATGAGTGAATAGTTGGGTCATATTCCCCATATTTATGTTTTTGAACCCCATATTGTCTCTTCCTAAACTCTGTCAGAGTTTCTGACAGGTGTTAGTAAACAGCTACCCCTGTGGCTGAAAGGAAAAACTCTTTGTAGCTTAGATCATTTTAAAATTCTTTCTTTATTAATAAATGTAAATAACTATCTATAAACCCATTCCCAGACTATTTTGCATGAGACTTCTTCCTTGGAAGCAAGGAATGATGATGAAACATGGATTCTACATGTCAGGGATGGATTTTTCCTATATAAAAAGGAAAAGTTGACAAGCCATCTTTTGGAATATCTGTCCCCAAAATTGATCTAATGCAGACTTGGAGATTTGCAGTGAAGTCCCTTTCCAGTTCTCTTCCAGTATTGTCAGCAACAAACAATATGTTTTCTTTAATTTTACTTGGAGGTTTAAATTTGTGTCTGGACTGCTTTTCTCTTTCCTAGCATATACATTAATTTAAATTATGAAATCTAAATGGCAATTTTAAGACAAATATGAGGTTAAATATGTAGGAGAATGTGATAACTTTTTTCTTTAAGAAAAATTCTCCCAAAGACTCAGAACATGAGATTAATTTTATTAAGATTTAGATTGTAAAATTTGTGGGTGTAAGTTTATTTTGTTTTTGAAAGGACACTTTCAATTCCTATAACAAATTTACAAATAAGCTTTCTGAAGTTACACAATTCATGTTGTCTCCCTTCCATCTTTTCTCCCCCATCCTAGAGTTGAAAATCACATCCACTTGGTGATACATATACTATCTTTCAAAACATATATCCACATTATTCATTTTTAGAAGAGAATAATCTCATAAAACCAATACCACAAATCATATACCCAAATAAACAAGTGATAAATCATATGTTTTCATGTGCATTTCTATTCCAACAATTGTTTCTCTAGTGGTGGATAGCATTGTTTTTCATAAGTCCCTCAGAATTATCCTGGATCATTGTATTGCTGTTAGAAGCAAAGTCTATCACAATTGAATATTCCACAATATTTTTGTTACTGTATATGATGTTCTTCAGGTTCTGCTTATTTCACTTTGCATTAGATCATGTAGATCTTTCTAACTCTTTCTGAAATTATTCTGTAAACCATTTCTTTAAGCACAATATTATTGCATCACCAACATATACCATAATTTGTCCAGCCATTCCCCAATTGAAGGGCATCCTTTTAATTTCCACTTCTTTGACACCACAAAAAGTGCAACTATAAATATTTTAGCACAAACAGGTCCTTTCCCATTTCAAGTTTTTTAGAAGAGCTAATATTCTTCAGAAATTTTCTCCTGGAAAGAACCATGTTAATTGGCAGGATCTGGACATTCATGAAATAGCACATTACTATAAATGTGCTAAATGTAATATTTCTACTGACACACACATATTCACATACATATATGTGTGTATAATATATTTATATGCTTATATTAGTATAAATGTATGTATATACAAAATAGTCCATTTTTATTTTTTAAATGCACAATTTATTAAGCTAAGTCATAACTCTTGTTACTTTTGTGAAGTGTGTACATGTACATGCATACACACAACATTGAAGTAACAAAGATTATGACAGCCTAATAAAAAAAATGTGTGTGTGTTTGCTTAAGGAAATCAACTCTTAAGAACTAGAATTTGGGGAGTTCAAATAATAAATTGAGGGTAAAAGTCAATTAAATATGTTTTATTTTTGAGTTACTTTATGTTTGAGAAGTACCATGACCTTGAAAGTCATTAAATCTCTCTTTTTTATTAGTCTTTCTTTTTGAGATTCAGAGATGAGAAGTCCAAGCTGAAATAAGATAATGAGTCTGTAAAGATTCTCCCCAGGCTTAATGAATTCAAGGATAAAAAGGACATTTCAGAGTTTTTATCGCTTAATATTAATGGCAATATTTAACCAGTCTTTCCACCCAATTCAGTGAGTCACTATGCAATGACCAATTTCTAACAAGAACAACATTTTGTTATTGTTTGTCTACTACTGAGCCATATGTCAAACTTTTTCCACAACAAAAATATTGTAACAAATGTTACTGTAAAAATGTGTTCAATATAAATTGATATTCAATTTCAATTCAATTCAATAAAATTCAGTATTGCATTTTAAATTATAAGCACCATGAGACTTAAAAAATCCATTCCCTCAAAATTTGAATGTGGTCTATCATTACCAATTTGATAAAATTCATGAAAGTCTTTATAATTCCTGATTTTATTTCCTTTCAATATGGCATAATATATTTTGCATTCTATCTAGCTATGTTAGATTATTTATACTCTGTGACCTCTCCACAGGCGAATCTTTACCAAATTACTCTAGTCTTGCAATTCCTTTTCCATTCTCTTATATTTCACTTGCAGTCTGCTTGTGTAGCCAATATCTAGCAATTGGGGATATTTAAAATATAGTTTATTACAGAACCTCAGAAGAAGTAAGATATAATAATATATGAATTTATTCAAAAAGCAAAGCACCTATAACTAGTTCCCAATAAGAGTAGTAGCAATATTGTTAAATGAATACAGTTTAAATAATCAAATATTTTTATCAATTTCTGGACCTCCTCTTTAATATTCTCAATATGCAAATTATTTTATATTCCCTCAGTGAGATGAATTCTATCTTATGATATAGAGTTCTTGAAGGTAGAATCTTCAGACAAAACCTCTCTCTCAGCATCGGTTCCTATTGTTTGTCAGTAAACTACATTTAACCTATGCAGATATTTAAAATAATTAGAACAGATTTAATCTTAGACACATATCAATAACTCCATCATGACTCTGAGTCCCCACCAAGATATATTTGCCAACATCTGAATTTATATATTTTTTTTATTTTATTTAGTCAATTTAGAACATTATTCCTTTGTTACAAGAATCATATTTATTCCCTCCCTCCCCTCTGCCACCCCTTCCTATAGCCAACAAGAAATTCCACTGGGCATTACATGTGTCCTTGCTCAGAATCTATTTCCATGTTGTTGGTGTTTGCATTAGGATGTTCATTTAGAGTCTCCATCCCCTGCCATATCCCCTAGACCCATGTATTCCAGCAGTTGTTTTTCTTCTGTGTTTCTACTCCCACAGTTTTTCCTCTGAATGTGGATAGTGGTTTTTCTCATAGATCTCTGCAGGTTGTTCAGGACCACTGCATTGCCACTAATGGAGAAGTCCATTACATTTGATTGTACCACTTATTGTCATATCATTCGTTATAATAATTTTTAATGATTACCTTAATTTCCTCTTCAGTAGAC
This sequence comes from Monodelphis domestica, assembly GCF_027887165.1. Classification (NCBI taxonomy): domain Eukaryota; kingdom Metazoa; phylum Chordata; class Mammalia; order Didelphimorphia; family Didelphidae; genus Monodelphis; species Monodelphis domestica. Next base: position 284,053,505 of record NC_077233.1, on the reverse strand, counting down.
GTGAGATCTCCCTTTCCATTTTGGATATTCTCAATTTGTTTTTCTTCTTTCCTTCTATTAATTAGATTGACCAGTACTTTTTCTATTTTATTTGTTTTTTTTTTCAAAATGCAATCTTCTAGTCTTATTTATTACATCAAAAGTTTGTTGACTTTCAATTTTTTTAAATTTCTCCTTTGACTTTTTAGGATCTCTACTTTAGTTTTCATCAGAGGATTTTTAATTACTTAACTTTGTAGTTTTTTTTTTTAATTTGCATGCCCAATTCGTTGACCTCTTACCTTTCTAATTTGTTAATATATAAACTCCAAGATATACATTTCCCCCTTAGTACTGATTTGGCCGTATCCTATAGATTTTGAAAGGATGTCTCATAATTGTCATTTTCTTCAATGAAATATTATTTTTTTTTCTATAATTTGTTCTTTAAAAAACAATTTTGGAGAATCATACTGTTTAGCTTCCAATTAATTTTTGATTTGCCTCTCCATATACCCTTAAAATTATTATTTTCATTGCATTGTGATCTGAGAAGGTTGCATTTATTATTTCTGCTCTTTTGTACTTGTTTGCAATGCTTTTATGCCCTAATACATGGTCAATCTTTATGAATGTACCTTGTGCTGCTGAAAAGAAGGTGTATTCCTTTTTGTCTATATTTATTTTTCTCCACATATCTACTAACTCTAATTTTGCTAAGATTTCATTCACTTCTCTTATCTCTTTTTTTTAATTTGTTTATTTTTTTTGTTTTGGATTTTCTAGTTCTGATAAAGGAAGTTTCAGGTATCCCACTAGTTTAGTTTTTTCTATCTATTTCATCCTTGAGCTCCACTAGTTTCTCCTTTATAAATTTGGATGCTATGCAATTTGGTGCATACATGTTGAGTACTGATATTTCCTTATTGTCTATACTGACTTTTATCAGAATGTAATTATATTCTCTATCTCTTTTGACTTGATCTATTTTTACTTTGGCTTTGTCAGATGTCATGATTGTGACTCCTGCCATCTTTTTCTCACTTGATGCCCAATAGATTTGACTCCATCCTCTTATTTTTACCCTTTGTGTGGCTACCTTCCTCATGTTTGTTTCTTGTATTTAGCATCTGGTAGGGTTTTGGTTTCTAATCCACTCTGCTATTTGCTTTCATTTTATGGGTGAATTAATTCCATTCACATTCAGTTATGATTACCAGTTGTGTATTTCTCAGCATTTTGATTTCCCCTCCTAGTCCTGCCTTTTCTTCTTTCACTATTTCCTTCTATACCAATGTTTTTCTCTTAATCAGTCCCCCTATTTCCCCCCTTTATTTTACTTCCCTTTTTACCTCCCCTTCTTATTCTCTTATATTTTTTACAGTCTTTTTAAACTACCTCCACCCTCTCCCTCCATTGTATTGCTTCCCTCCCCAACAATCTGTTTGATGCCCTTCTAGTTTCCTATGAGTCACAAATCAATTCTCTGTCCCAATGGACTGGATTGTTCTTCCCTCTTTGAGTCAATTTTAATGCAGGTAAGAATTGAGTATTTCCTGTCTCCAATCTCTTTACCCTTCCACTGTATTTATGTTCTTCTCCCCTCCCACCATGCACATCCTTGTGATACATAAATTAACACATTTTGTTTCTTTTCTCATTTCTCCTAATAATAACCTCTTTTGAAAACTCTCATTGTATATATATATATATATATATATATGCATATTTATGTCTTGGCATTTCATCCTATACAGTTTGTCACTATCCCCTCTAAGTATAATTCTTCTAGCTACCCAGGTGATCATAATTTTCATGAGTCACCAAAATCCTCTTTTCTTGTAGGGATATATATCATTTTAATTTATTGGGTCCCTTAAAAAAGTTTTTGTTTTGTTTTGTTTCTATTTTTCACCCTTTCTTAATTACCTTTTGATGATTCTTTTGATTTCTATGTTTGGCATCAAATTTTCTGTTAATGTCTTTTTTTTTCTTCATGAATGCTTGTAAGTCTTCTGTGTTATTAAATGACCATACTTTCCCCTGTAAGAATCTAGTCAGGTTTGCTAGGTAGTTGATTCTTGGTTGTAGGCCTAGTTCCCTTGCTTTGCAGAATATCATATTCCATGCCTTTTGGTCCTTCAGTGTAGGTAGTTCCATGGTATCTGAATGACTTCTTAGCAGCTTGTGATATTTTTTCCTTGGTCTGGTAGTACTTGAATTTGGCTATAACATTCCTGGGTGCTGTCAGTTAGGGATTAAGTACAGGAGGTGATCTATGGATTCTCTCAATCTCCTCTTTTCTGTCTTGTTCTAGTATTTTGGGGTAGTTTTCTTGGATGATTTTCTGTAGTATTATGTCCAGGCTTTTTCTTCTGTCATGGTCTCCCAGTCAACCCATGATTCTTAAGTTGTCTCTCCTGGAACAATTTTTATATCTTCTGTTTTGTGAATGAGGTGTTTCATATTTTCCTCAATTTTTTCATTCTTTTGATTTTGTTTTATACTTTCCTGCTGCCTTGTGAAGTTGCTTGCTTCTAATTGTTATATTCTGGTTTTTAATGACTGAATTTCATCCCTGGTTTTTTGGTCATGTTTCTCCTTCTGGTCTTTCATCTCTTTTCCCCTCATTTTTAAGCTGATTAATTTTGGCTTTTAAGACACTATTTCCTCTTTCCAGATGACTTATCTTGCTTTTTAAGATCTTTTCCACAGTTTTCTTCAGCCTCTCTTTACTATGTTTTGAATTGTGTTTTGAGTTCTTCCAAAGCCTCTGTCCAATTTGCTGAGTTTCTGTTTTTTGGCTTGGTATTCCTTGATCTTCCTCTGTTACATTTGTTCTTTGTGCATTTCCTGGATAGAAGCTGCCAATTGTAATTTCTTTTTTCTTTTTCCATTGTTTGCTCATATTTGCCCCTTCTTTCCCCCCTGTAGTTGCCTGCACTCTTGCTCCTCTCATTATGTGCTGGATATGTGTGTTTAGGCTTTTCTGTCAACCTTCATCCTTGGAGCTTAGCAAAGCTCTCAGAGCAGTCTGGAGGGGGGGAGGTAGGCTCCACAGCTATGGAGCTTTAGCATCCATGCCCTCTGAAGCCTTGATAAGATTAAGCCCAGTAGAGTTGATCTTGCAGAGCTGCATGTGTCCTGAGGTCAAATCCTCTGGAAGGGGAGGGGCAATATGGAGAGTCTTTGCTGCAGTGACTAGGCTGCCTTTTCTGAGGTTCTCCTCCAGCTGCCTCCCCACTACCTGTGTTAAAAGTCCTGAACCTGGCACGGTTTTCCCACAAGGTACTCCCACCAGACTATTGCCCTTGCCTACTCAGAGATTCCAGCTACTGCTGGCAGCTGTGAAGATTGGATTTAGCTATATCCTGATTATAACAATGAAGATATTTAATTCTTCCTTTATTGTGAAGATTATATTGTAATCCCCTGATTGTAGCAATGAAGGCACTTAGCTCTTCCTTTATAATGAAGCTAGAATTGTAATCCACAGTCTATTTGTAGATTTTAATCTACAAAAAAGGTGATAGCCCAGTAATTTAAATACATCTACCCATTTTAACCACAAAGAACTGTTAAGTAAACCAAAAAGATATAATCTAAACAAAGAAGGTGAGAACTAAAGAGTGGACAGTCCTAGAGAAAAGTGTCTGCTGTGATTGGTATATGTGAAAATTTAGGGAACATGACACAAGTGAAACAGGTATTTAAGAGGACCAAAAGGGCAGAAGAAGATTCATTTTTGAGATATGTGATTTGAGATTCGATTCGAATTTTGAATTGGAGAAGGATCTCTGACTCAGAGTTAGACTCAGAGGAGAGACTGGAAGACAGACACTTGAGGAGTGACCAGAAGATAGACACCAGACTTCTTTCCATTTAGACTTTATCACCATTGGTGAGTGAAAGGTTGACTTAATGACCCTGCTTTTCTCTTCCACTGGCTGGGGCTTAGAAATTCTTACTGATATAAAAAGAAGTCAAAGTTTTCTCTCTCTCATTCCTTAATATCTTCCTTCTATTGTAAATATTGTAAATAAACTACCATAAAGTCCATTTACTTTAGTAATTGATTTTGGGATTTAGAAATTTTTATTATATCCCTTGTAACCACATATATAATTATTCAGAGTCCAACCACAATTAATTTTAACAAGGCTCAGTACTGTAGATGGTGGAGGGGTCCTGGGACCTTCCTTCTTCTTTCCCCTTAAAACCAAGTATTCTCTAGTTCAGGCTTTTTGGGGGCGTACCTTAAAATTTGAGTCCATCAGGAGGATTCCTTAGCTCTGTCCTGTTGTTAGATTTGTTTTTAAGTCCCCTAAGAGCATTTGGTTTCTAATTGGTGAAGAAAGGTTTTCAGAGGTTTGAACTTTCACTGCCTCTACACCATCAACTTGACTCTGCCTCCCAACATCTGAATTTAACTCACTTATAGGTATTTAAATGAAGTCAACACTCTTTATAAATAGAGAAATCCCTCAAATATGGAGAGAGCTAAAGTAGTCTTCAAAGAAGACAGCACCTCTGCTTGATTCAGAAACTTCTCCATTATTAAATCATAAAAAAAAATTGTTGTCCCAGCTTAGCACTTGATACTGATTATAATGAAGATTGATGCTGTCTTTATCAGTCATTTTCCCAGGAGACTCCTTGAAAACTAATGCTCCAATGTCCTCAAAATTTTATTGCCTCATACACAGATCTTTTCTATGTATAGTTAAGCACATCTAACTACTTCTACATTTTTTAGTCAATTTTTTTCTTCCTAAGAAGTATATTGGAAACTGTAGAGACAGTGTTTGCTGTTATCAGTGGGGGAGGGGGGAAATAGTTCACAAAGAACATTTAAACAGATCTTTTCCATTCTTCATCTCTTGATTTTACTTCTTCAAGCTTCATTTTTGTACTTTACATATGAAACTAGATCCCTAATCAAATTTTTTGAAAAAAAAATTTCCCCTCCACTTCCTATTGTTTGATTAAAAGAATGCATAATCTTCTACTATTTTATTCCATTATATTTTATAAATGTATCTTTTCTAAGTTATTACTGGTTTTCACTGAAATATCTCACTGTCATAAGAGAAGATGAAGTACTTTCTGACTAATTTTAACTTCTTTTGCTCTTTTAATTAAGAACTTTGTTCTATTAATTAGGAAATTATAATCTATACTAATTAGTAAATATTAATTTCTTATTTTCATTACTAAGAATTTCATTATATAGCTCATGTAAAAAATCACTTCCATTATAAAAGTTTCTTTTTATTTCTTACAATTTGAAATTGATTTTAATTTTGGATGAACAATTCTACAAAAAATTGATTTTAAAATCATTTGTAAATCAGAGGTTTTTTCTTGTTCCTTATATGGATATAATTAAGTTTATTTTAATGAAATTAGGCAGTTATTGCCATTTCTAAGGCCTCTCAATTCTCTTCTTGTAGAAAATATTCATAATCTGTATGTCTGCAGATTCCATATAGTCTACAATGTTTTATTTTTTTTAACATGTTTTCCTCCAAAATCCCAGCATTTATCTTACTTTTCATTAAGTTATGGATAATTTTTAAAGAATGTACGTTTGTCTAGATTTTATTTTATTTTGGCATTTTGATATTGGATATACAGAACAAATTTTAATACTTCAAGAGTTTCTCCATCTTAGTGCTTGTATTTCTCTAAGCAAAACAAACTATTCAGGCCTTTTTGGCTGATGAGACAATGTGTTCTAAAAATAAATACCCACCCGAGATGACTGGGGCTTTTCTCAGTCTTGATTCAACAGTGCCATTGTATAATGATAATGCATATATGTTGCTTGTGCATCATTTTTTGCATGCTGTCACCTCCATTAGAATCTGAGTTGCTCCAGAGAATGGGCTATTTCCTTTCAATCTTTTTATTTCCAGTGCTTAGCCTACTTCCTGGCATATTTTAAATACTCAGTGCTTCTTTCCTGAGTGGCTATTTCTTTTCAACACCACATTTCCCCCAGTGATCCTTTCCCCTCCCCCCAAAGAAAGTTTCCTTATAACATATGCAATCTTTTTCTGAATTCTTCCTATTTATCATTTCTTATGTAACAATAACAATACACTATATATTTTATCTTAATTTGTTTAGTCCTTCTCCACTTGATAGCTATTCACTTTCTTTTCCTTTCATTGCTCTTACAGAATGGTGTGTGTATGAAAATAGATGTGTATAGGTACATATATAGGGGTATGTATATATCCATATATGTGTGTGTTTGTACACACAAGCACGTATATATACACTCATATATATGTAAGACTCTTTCCTGTGTTTTTTGTGACTGTGGCCCCCTGGGATTTATGCCTAGTAGTGAAATCACTGAACCAAAGGTTGATACAGTATACTGGAGTTTTAACATAATTTCAAATTGCTCTCTAAATAGCTGTATCAATTCACAGCCCCACCAATAGTGTATTAGTGAATCTATCTCACAAGACTCCTTTTAAAACTTATCATTTTTTATCGCTTTGCCAATATTATATTTATAAAAATGAAATCTATTTGCTATGTTCTATATTATAGCTATTTTTTTCCTTTTGAAAACTTTTGTCTTTATCCTTTGCCAATTTATCTATTGAGGAAGAACTTATTCTGCTATTTTTATTAATTCCCTATACACTAAGATTTCAGTCATTCATTTGAAATATTTATATTATCCTTTCAAAAATTTTTTTCAATACTGCAAATTGGTCTTCAATGCGGACAGGAAAAAAAAGAAGCAAAAACAAATACCTTATAATTATAGTTCTCGGGCATCATACTATACTTGCCTGAATTTTGCTGAGCTGTTTTCACTGCCTATCCCAGATTCCAGAGCCTGTGGGACAAAGAGAATACTAGCATTGTAAAAGATAAAAAAAAAAGAAACTATGGATTCCAGAGGCAGATGAGAAATGATCTACTCTCCAAAGGACCATCTTCAACTGTTTATCAGACTTTTACACCCAGAGGTCTTTTGGAAATCTTAAGATTAATTTCATTGAAACAAAAGGAATAAAATTCAGAGGAAGTTCATTATCTTTCCCTTAAGACCTATGCCCTGGAGAAGGAAATAGTAAACCATTCTAGTGTCTTTGCAAAGAAATCCAACAAGGGTTCTCAAAGAATCATAAATTACTAAAATAACTGAACAAAACCTTCACTATTTTGTCTTTACAGTTTCTCATAGTATTTCCCCTTCCCTGAGTTTCCATATCCTATGAGCAACTATGGTTTGTTAATTATGCTACTCCAACACCCAGACATTCATGCTCTCCTCTCTGTCATCACTGACACTTGATTGAAATTCAAAATGGTTCAACAAGCTAGTACCATCCTATCTTCCCAGCCATATCCCATTTTACTTTCTATCCCATTATCTGTTCTCCAGAGAAACTGAACTATTCCGTGCCCCAACTATACCTGAAAATTTCCTGACTCCAAGCCTTTGGCAAAATGTTCACTATTCCTAGAATATCCTTTCTTTCTTTGTTGAATTCTACTTCATCTCTCAAGTTCAGTCCAAATCCCGCTCCCTGGCTCATCCTTCCCTTTCCAAAAAGACATCCCTACCTTCCACAAATCTCCAATGCCTTCAAGCACCTGATTTCATGCCTCTAATCCATATTGCTTTTTGGTCTGGATGTATGAACTTTTCATGGAAGGTATTTCTGGCAAGTAAAATCTTTCATTTGACTTGCAGTTAGAACGCCCTACATGTATTGTTTTCTCTAATTGGAAGATCAGCTCCTTGAGAGCAGGGACTGCTTTACTTTTCTCTTTGAAGTCCAACTAAATGCTTTATCAATGTTTTGTTTTCCATTCATTCAACCAAGGGAGATCAGCCACTTTTCCATAATTGATAAGAACCAAAAAGGGCACTGAGAAAGAAGATTGACGTCCTCCAAAAGCATGTATGTGTCAGAGATACAATCCTTTAATCCAGACCTTCTTGATTAAGACTGTCTTTCTACTTGCTATCCCATACAACTACAAGGCACTTTTGTATGTTGTAGTCATTTGTACTTAGGATTTGTACTCTTGCTATTTGAAGTTCCTTGAGCATAGGGAAGACATTTTACTTAAATTTTGTGCAGTAATGTACACACATGATGTATTTAATAATTATAAATTTGCTGAATAAAATCTAATTCCTTATGGAGTTCAGGTGACTTTTTTCAGGGCAATAGGCTAAGAAAAACTCTATATTAAATAATCAGGAATTTTATTTATTTTTTTCATTGTTCAAAACCTATTTCAATATTATTAATATTTGCAATGGAGTGATCAATTAAGTAAACATCAAGAATCATATATCCACTGAACCATGTGATTAATCATATGTTTTTCTTCTGGCTTTCTAATTTCACAGTTCTTTCTCTGGGTATGGATAGCTTCTTTCTCATAAGTCCCTCAGAATTGACCTGGATCATCATTACAAAAGTGCTAGTAAAGAAGTCCATTACGTTTGATTGTACCACAGTGTATCAGTCTCTGTGTACAATGTTCTCCTGGTTCTGCTCCTCTCGCTCTGCATCACTTCCTGGAGGTCGTTCCAGTCTCCATGGAATTCCTCCACTTTATTATCCCTTTGAGCACAATAGTATTCCATCACCAACATGTACCACAATTTGTTCAGCCACTCGTCAATTGAAGGGCATCCCCTCATTTTCCAGTTTTTGGCCACCACAAAGAGCTCAGCTATGAATATTCTTGTACAAGTCTTTTTCCTTTATTATCTCTTTGGAGTACAAACCCAGCAGTGCTATGGCTGGATCAAAGGGCAGACAGTCTTTTATCTCCCTTTGGGCATAGTTCCCAGTTGCCTTCCAGAATGGTTGGATCAATTCACAACTCCACCAGCAATGCATTAGTGTTCCAATTTTGCCACAACCCTCCCCCCCCACACACACACATACACACATTTAGGTAATCAGGAATTTTGAAGAGGGAGAAGAAAAAAAATTAAATCAATTTTAAAATATTAGAGTCTTTGATTTATGTTATTCTTATAATTCTACATAAGCATCTGTGCTGGGTCAAGGAAGAGATGGGCCTCTCTTCCTGTTCAACTTAAAAGTTTGCCATCCAAGGATACTGCCTTTGAGCCCGGGTGTTCCATTTATAGGAAGTAGAAGTAGGTTATGCTACATTAATGTTGTGTCTAGTTTCTTGAACTTTACCACTAAGTTTAAGATTTGAGAACTGGAAAAAGAAAGATCTTAAAATAATTTTTCCCATGCTTCTCATTGCTTTTCAATAGAAGTTTAGTATTTTATTTGTATCATTTTGGAGTTCATTCATTTTGTACTTTTTTCCCTTGCCCAGTTTATAGGCCCATTTTCCTTCAACTGACGGAATTCCTATTTATTGTTTGCTAGAATACCCTTAGTAGACTGTTTTTAGCAGATTCTCAAGAGTAACCACTTCATATGGAACTGGTTTAATTAAGCTCACTCTAGATAGAGATTTTTTGGAAGAAGACAGTTCCTTCTCTGTCATGTCAACTTTCAGTAAAACAAAATTTATAAAAATTCTTATGGAAAAGAAAAAATATTTCCTCCAGAGTACCAAATATAGAAATCCACAAGGTAATTGCACTCCATTCTTTTACAAAGAAAATAATTTTTGCTACCCAAGTAGATAATAAAGAAAAATCTTTTTTTCTTTTAAAAAGTTTGGCTATTCATAGTTCCTGCAATAATATCAGTAGCTGAATAGTTTCTTGAGACAAAAATGAAAAGTGTCAAAGGGAGAATTCCTGTCTTAAGACTTCAGACTATTTTTTTCCCTTTTCTCATGGTTGATCCAAGCTGTGTAAAATTCTCCAAGCCTTATTTCCTGTTCCCTACTTTTTTTAGTGGGAATAGTTCTGACTTCCTTAGAGACAGACTATTTAAATAAAAGTAAAAGAAGTAAAAACTCTGTATCACAAACAGAAGGCTTTTGTATTTGGTTAGCCTTGGTAATATCGATACCAGAAGTCAGACTTTTTTTTAAATTTACTATTTTTTTAATTTATTTTTTTTATTTGAGCATTTCCAAACATTATTCACTGGAGACAAAGATCATTTTCTTTTCCTCCCTCCCCTCCCACCCCCACTCTAATTTTTCTAAGAATCATTCACTACTTTTACCTCTTTCTTATTAAATTTGTGATTTGAATATGTGACCAGCACCATTTCTCCAAATATAATTTTTTTTGTAAATTTATGGTAATTTAATTAATATAGAGGGAAGGAATTTAAGGAGAAGAAGAGAGAAGGATATAGGATTTCTCCTGCCTGGCCTGTGCCAGGGGGAGTTTAGAATCCCCACCTCTAGGTCTATGACGATTAGAGGCTTCTAAGAGGATAAAGTTGGAAAAGTAAAGGAGGAAAACTCAGTCAGAAACTCACCACCAAACCAGACAATAGCTTGTAGCCACAATAAGATGCCAAAAGGACAATCAGGCTGCTATCAGCAAACTCTCTGCCTCAAAAGGAACCGGAGAGAGGTACTGAGCCAATATATAGACCTTTCACCCTTTTGTCCCCTCCTCTAAATGCCCATTCATTAGTTCTCATCTTCTTTGGTTAGATTATATCTTTTTATTTTTTTGCTATGATTATTATTTTTTTTGGCAGGTCCCATTTGTGTCTTTATTTTTTAAACATTATTTTTATTTGGTCATTTCCAAACATTATTCATTAGAAAGAAAGATCATTTCCTTTTCCTCCCCCCACCCCCTTCCCACCACCTCTCCCATAGCCAACACATGATTCCACTGGGTATCGCATGTGTTCTTGGTTAGAACCCATTTCTGTGTTGTTAGTATTTGCATTAGAGGGTTCATTTAGAGTCTCTCCTCAGTCATATCCCCTCCCCCCCTATAATCAAGCAGTTGCATTTCCTCAGTATTTTTACTCCCACAGTTTATCCTCTGCATGTGGATAGTTTTTTTTTTTTTTCTCGTAGATCACTGCAGGTTGTTCAGGGACATTGTAAAGCCATTACTGGAGAAGTCCATTACATTCAATTGTGCCACAGTGTATCAGTCTCTGTGTAAAATGTTTTCTTGGCTCTGCTCCTTTCACTCTGCATCACTTCTTGGAGGTTGTTCCACTCTCCATGGAATTCCTCTACTTTATTATTCCTTTTAGCACAATAGTATTCTATCACCAACATATACCACAATTTGTTCAGCCATTCCCCAATTGAAGGGCATCCCCTCATTTTCCAATTTTTGGCCACCACAAAGAGTACAGCTATGAATATTCTTGTACAAGTCTTTTAACTTATTGTCTCTTTGGGGTACAAACCCAGCAGTGCTATGGCTGGATCAAAGGGCAGACAGTATTTTATCACCCTTTGGGCATAGTTCCAAATTGCCCTCCAGAATGGTTGGATCAATTTTCACAACTCCACCAGCAATGAATTAATGTCCCAATTTTGCCACATCCCCTCTGGCATTCATTACTTTCCTTTGCTGTCATGTTAGCCAATCTGCTAGGTGTGAGGTGATACCTCAGGGTTGTTTTGATTTGCATCTCTGATTATAAGAGATTTAGAACACTTCTTCATGTGCTTATTAATAGTTTTGATTTCTTTAACTGAGAACTGCCTATTCATGTCCCTTGCCCATTTATCAATTGGAGAATGGCTTGATTTTTTGTACAATTGATTTAGCTCTTTGTAAATTTGAGTAATTAAACCTTTGTCAGAGGTTTTTATGAAGATTGCTTCCCAATTTGTTGCTTTCCTTCTGATTTTAGTTACACTGGTTTTGTTTGTAAAAAATACTTTTAATTTGATGTATTCCAAATTATTTATTTTGCATTTTGTTACTCTAAGTCTTGCTTGGTTTTAAAATCTTTCCCTTCCCAAAGGTCTGACATGTATGCTATTCTATATTCGCCTAATTTTCTTATAGTTTCCTTATGTTCAAGTCATTCACCCATTTTGAATTTATCTTGGTGTATGGTGAGAGGTATTGATCTAAACCTAATATTTCCCAAACTGTCCTACAATTTTCCCAGCAGTTTTTATGAAATAGTGTATTTTTGTCCCAAAATCTTGGTCCTCTGGGTTTGTTGTATACTGTCCTGCAGAGGTCACTTACCCTGAGTCTATTCCAGTGATCCTCCTTTCTGTCTCTTAGCCAGTACCAAATTGTTTTGATGACTGCTGCTTTGTAATATAGTTTCAGATCTGGGACTGCAAGGCCCCCTTCCTTTGTATTTTTTTTCATTATTTCCCTGGATATCCTTGATCCTTTGTTCTTCCAAATGAACTTTGTTATGGTTTTTTCTAAATCAGCACAGAAATTTTTTATGAAGTTCAATGGGTATGGTACTAAATAGATAAATGAGTTTGGGTAGGATGGTCATTTTTATTATATTGGCTCATCCTACCCATGAGCAGTTAATATTCTTCCAATTTTTCAAGTCCAGTTTTAGTTGTGTGGATAGTGTTTTGTAGTTGTGTTCATATAGTTCCTATGTTTGTTTCAGGAGATAGATTCCTAAGTATTTTATTTTGTCTAAGGTGATTTTGAATGGGATTTCACTTTCTAGTTCTTGCTGCTGAGCTGTGTTGGAATTATATAGAAATGCTGATGACTTCTGTGGGTTTATTTTGTATCCTGCAACTTTGCTAAAGTTGTTGATTATTTCGATTAGCTTTTTGGTTGAGTCTCTAGGATTCTTTAAGTAGACCATCATGTCATCTGCAAAGAGCGATAATTTGGTCTCCTCCTTGCCTATTTTGGTGCCTTCAATTTCTTTTTCTTCTGTAATTTCTACTGCTAGTGTTTCTACTACAATGTCAAATAGTAGATGTAGCAGTTCCGCCCATATGCATAATTAAGAGGCAAGGATTGTGTGTGGGCACATGGCCATTCTGCACATGGCAATGAACTCTATTCCCAGCATGGCTAACGTTAGGGCGCGAAATTTTACTTCCCTTTGTCTTACTCACCTGGGATAAAACCCCACCTTCACCTTGTCGTAATTTGCAATTATCCAATGGCAATACACTATGTAATTCATCAATATGTATTGGGTACATTTGCATGTCAAAGAGATTAGAAGGAGAGCTCACAGACATCTCCATCTCTTGGAGACCTCACAGGATTGCTTAACACTAACTCTTATTTTTTTCTCTTCTCTCTATCTCTCACCTGAACCCTGGCCTCTGGTCAGGCCTCTTTCTCTTCCATTGCTAATACCTAGTACTCTCTAATTCATCCTACTATACTCTGTTTATTCTCCCAGCTAAGCTATATCATCCTCTGATTGGTGAAGTGTTAAATTGGGATCATTGGACAGAATTAGCCTTTTGAGAAGTCCACTGGTCAGAGTATGGCTGCGGTTCCATTGTAATCAATACAGCCTGGTTTCTGACTCATTTCTGACATCTCAAACTTGGCTCCTTCACGCCCTTTGTGGAATCCTAAACTACTATCCTTTCTCTATCTTTCTTATCTTGTGGCTTCTCGCTGGTGAGTGGCTACAGTAGAGGTGATAATGGGCATCCTTGTTTCACTCCTGATCTTATTGGGAAGGCTTCTAGTTTATCCCCATTGCAGATGATATTAGTTGATAGTTTTAGATATATACTGTTTATTATTTTTAGGAACGACCCTTCTATTCCTATGCTTTCTATTGTTTTTAATAGAAATGGGTTTTGTATTTTATCAAAGGCTTTTTCTGCGTCTACTGAAATAATCATGTGATTTTTGTTGATTTGCCTGTTGATGTAGTCAATTATGTGGATGGTTATCCTAATATTGCACCAGCCCTGCATCCCTGGTATAAATCCTACTTGATAATGGTGAATGACTCTTCTGATCACTTGCTGGAGTCTTTTTGCTAGTATCCTATTTAAAATTTTTGCTTCTATATTCATTAGGGAGATTGGTCTATAGTTTTCTTTCACTGTTTTTGACTGGTTTTGGAATCAGTACCATGTTTGTGTCATAAAAGGAGTTTGCCAGAATTCCCTCTTTGCTTATTATGTCAAATAGTTTGTATAGTATTTGGGATTAACTGTTCTTTGAATGTTTGATAGAATTCACTGGTGAATCCATCAGGCCCTGGGGATTTTTTCTTAGGGAATTCTTTGATGGCCTGTTGGATTTCATTTTCTGATATGGGATTATTTAAGAATTCTATTTCCTCTTCTGTTAGTCTAGGCAGTTTGTATTTTTGTATATATTCATCCACATCCCCTAGATTGGTATATTTATTGCCATATAATTGGGCAAAGTAAATTTTAATGATTGCCTTAATTTCCTCATCATTGGAGGTGATGTCCCCCTTTTCATCTTTGATGCTGTTAATTTGCTTTTCTTCTTTCTTTTTTTAATTAGATTGACTAGTACTTTGTGTATTTTGTTCGTTTTTTCAAAGTACCAACTTCTGGTCTTATTTATTAAATCAATAGTTCTATCACTTTCAATTTTATTAATTTCTCCCTTAATTTTTAGGATCTCTAGTTTGGTTTGCTTCTGGGGGGTTTTAATTTGTTTGCTTTCAAGTTTTTTTTTTTAATTTGCATTTCTAATTCATTGATCTCTGCCCTCCCTAGTTTGTTTATATATGCACTCAGGGATATGAGTTTACCTGTGATTAATTCTTTCTCTGCATCCCAAAACGTTTGAAAGGATGTCTCACCATTGTCATTTTCCTAGATGAAATTATTATTTTTTCTGTGATTTCTTCTCTAACTAAATGATTTTGGAGTATCATATTGTTTAATTTCCAATTAATTTTTGATTTGGTTTTCCATGTACCCTTACTGATCATTATTTTTATTACCTTGTGATCTGAAAAGGCTGCATTCATTATTTCTGCTTCTCTGCATTTGTATGCTATGTTTCTTTGACCTAGTGTATGGTCAATCTTTGTGAATGTGCCATGTGGTGCTGAGAAGAAGGTGTATTCCTTTTTGTCCTTATTTATTTTTCTCTATATGTCTATTAACTAATTTTCCTAAGATTTCATACACTTCTTTTATCTCTTTCTTATTTATTTTTTGATTTGAATATGTGAAAAGCAACATTTCTCCAAATGTAAATTTAAATTACAGATAGGGTTAGGATAGGGATCTACATTCATGTATATGCATATACATATACATATATATGTCCAGGTAACATTAACTAGGTCTTTTTCCCTCCTCTTTGATCTATTTGGGAAACAGACCTGGTAGTAGCATTGGTAGATCAAAAGGAATGCAGTTTTATGGCCCTTTGGGCACGAGTCCAAATTGCTCTCCAGAATGGTTGTGTCAGTTTTGTAGCAGGACCAACAATGTATTTCTGTCCCAAATTTTCTGCCTCCCCTCCAACATTTACATTAATTTAACTCTTTACAGTATTAAGTTCCTTGAGCATAACTACTAGTAGGTATGATAGCTAGTATTTGACTATCTGCCACCTGGATAGGAGATTAATTTATTCTCCTGAAGCCTAGAAGACAGTGAGTAAAAATTACCAAAAAAGTGATATAAGTCAACTATATGGGGAAACATTTCTCCTTAGTAGAGTTGATGAAAAATT